>NC_139697.1:17683068-18185568 GCF_964188405.1 Protomyctophum parallelum | reverse complement strand
ACCGTACGGCATACTATAGCACGCCGTTTTTCATCATTTTTGAGGATTTAAAAAAAATTCAATATTTCAAAAAACATGGGTATAGCCCATCGTTTTTTTGAAATTTTGAAAATAATTTAAACCTCGTTTTTCATCATTTTTAAACATGGGCTATAGCCTCTACCGTACGGCATACTATAACACGCCGTTTTTCATCATTTTTGAGGATTTTAAAAATTTTAAAAATTTCAAAAAACATGGGTTATAGCCCATTGTTTTTTTGAAATGTTGAATTTTTTTTAAACCTCGTTTTTCATCATTTTTTAAACATGGGCTATAGCCCCTACCGTACGGCATACTATAACACGCCGTTTTTCATCATTTTTGAGGATTTTAAAAATTTTAAAAATTTCAAAAAACATGGGTTATAGCCCATTGTTTTTTTGAAATTTTGAAAAAAATTTAAACCTCGTTTTTCATCATTTTTAAACATGGGCCCCTACCGTACGACATACTATAACACGCCGTTTTTCATCATTTTTGAGGATTTGAAAAAAATTCAAAATTTCAAAAAACATGGGTTATAGCCCATCGTTTTTTTGAAATGTTGACATTTTTTAAACCTCGTTTTTCATCATTTTTTAAACATGGGCTATAGCCCCTACCGTACGGCATACTATAACACACCGTTTTTCATCATTTTTGAGGATTTTAAAAAAATTCAAAATTTCAAAAAACATGGGTTATAGCCCATCGTTTTTTTGAAATTTTGACATTTCAAAAAACATGGGTTATAGCCCATAATTTTTGAACATGGGCTATAGCCCCTACCGTACGGCATACTATAGCACGCCGTTTTTCATAATTTTTGAGGATTTCAAAAAAATTCAAAATTTCAAAAAACATGGGTATAGCCCATCGTTTTTTTGAAATTTTGAAAAAAAATTAAACCTCGTTTTTCATCATTTTTAAACATGGGCTATAGCCCCTACCGTACGGCATACAATAACATGCAGTTTTTCATCATTTTTGAGGATTTGAATAAAAAATCAAAATTTCAAAAAACATGGGTTATAGCCCATCGTTTTTTTAAAATTTTGATTTTTTTTTAGCCTCGTTTTTCATCATTTTTAAACATGGGCTATAGCCCCTACCGTACGGCATACTATAACACGCCGTTTTTCATCATTTTTGAGGATTTAAAAAAAAATCAAAATTTCAAAAAACATGGGTTATAGCCCATCGTTTTTTTGAAATTTTGAAAAAAAGTTAAACCTCGTTTTTCATCATTTTTAAACATGGGCTATAGCCCCTCCCGTACGGCATACTATAACACGCCGTTTTTCATCATTTTTGAGGATTTGAAAAAAATTCAAATTTTCAAAAAACATGGGTTATAGCCCATCGTTTTTTTTAAATTTTGAAAAAAATTTAAACCTCGTTTTTCATCATTTTTAAACATGGGCTATAGCCCCTACCGTACGGCATACTATAACACGCCGTTTTTCATCATTTTTGAGGATTTTAAAAAAAATCAAAATTTCAAAAACATGGGTTATAGCCCATTGTTTTTTTGAAATTTTGAAAAAAAAATTAAACCTTGTTTTTCATCATTTTTTTAACATGGGCTATAGCCCCTACCGTACGGCATACTATAACACGCCGTTTTTCATCATTTTTGAGGATTTGAAAAAAAATAAAAAATTTCAAAAACATGGGTTATAGCCCATCGTTTTTTTGAAATTTTGAATTTTTTTTAAACCTCGTTTTTCATCATTTTTAAACATGGGCTATAGCCCCTACCGTACGGCATACTATAACACGCCGTTTTTCATCATTTTTGAGGATTTTAAAAAAATTCAAAATTTCAAAAAACATGGGTTATAGCCCATCGTTTTTGAACATGGGCTATAGCCCCTACCGTACGGCATACTATAGCACGCCGTTTTTCATCATTTTTGAGGATTTAAAAAAAATTCAATATTTCAAAAAACATGGGTATAGCCCATCGTTTTTTTGAAATTTTGAAAATAATTTAAACCTCGTTTTTCATCATTTTTAAACATGGGCTATAGCCTCTACCGTACGGCATACTATAACACGCCGTTTTTCATCATTTTTGAGGATTTGAAAAATAATTAAAAATTAAAAAAACATGGGTTATAGCCCATCGTTTTTTTGAAATTTTGAAATTTTTTTAAACCTCGTTTTTTATCATTTTTAAACATGGGCTATAGCCCCTACCGTACGGCATACTATAGCACGCCGTTTTTCATCATTTTTGAGGATTTAAAAAAAAATCAAAATTTCAAAAAACATGGGTTATAGCCAATCGTTTTTTTGAAATTTTGAAAAAAAATTAAACTTCGTTTTTCATCATTTTTAAACATGGGCTATAGCCCCTACCGTACGGCATACTATAACACGCCGTTTTTCATCATTTTTGAGGATTTTAAAAAAATTCAAAATTTCAAAAAACATGGGTTATAGCCCATTGTTTTTTTTAAATTTTGAAAAAAAATTAAACCTTGTTTTTCATCATTTTTTAAACATGGGCTAAAGCCCCTACCGTACGGCATACTATAACACGCCGTTTTTCATCATTTTTGAGGATTTTAAAAAAATTCAAAATTTCAAAAAACATGGGTTATAGCCCATCGTTTTTTTGAAATTTAGAAAAAAAAATTAACCTCGTTTTTCATCATTTTTGAACATGGGCTATAGCCCCTCCCGTACGGCATACTATAACACGCCGTTTTTCATCATTTTTGAGGATTTAAAAAAAATTCAAATTTTCAAAAAACATGGGTTATAGCCCATCGTTTTTTTTTAATTTAGATTTTTTTTTAAACCTCGTTTTTCATCATTTTTAAACATGGGCTATAGCCCCTACCGTACGGCATACTATAACACGCCGTTTTTCATCATTTTTGAGGATTTTTAAAAAAATCAAAATTTCAAAAAACATGGGTTATAGCCCATCGTTTTTTTGAAATTTTGATTTTTTTTTAACCTCGTTTTTCATCATTTTTAAACATGGGCTATAGCCCCTACCGCACGGCATACTATAACACGCCGTTTTTCATCATTTTTGAGGATTTTTAAAAAAATCAAAATTTCAAAAAACATGGGTTATAGCCCATCGTTTTTTGAAATTTTGAAAAAAAGTTAAACCTCGTTTTTCATCATTTTTAAACATGGGCTATAGCCCCTCCCGTACGGCATACTATAACACGCCGTTTTTCATCATTTTTGAGGATTTGAAAAAAATTCAAATTTTCAAAAAACATGGGTTATAGCCCATCGTTTTTTTTAAATTTTGAAAAAAAATTTAACCTCGTTTTTCATCATTTTTAAACATGGGCTATAGCCCCTACCGTACGGCATACTATAACACGCCGTTTTTCATCATTTTTGAGGATTTAAAAAAAAATCAAATTTTCAAAAACATGGGTTATAGCCCATTGTTTTTTTGAAATTTTGAAAAAAAATTAAACCTTGTTTTTATCATTTTTTTAACATGGGCTATAGCCCCTACCGTACGGCATACTATAACACGCCGTTTTTCATCATTTTTGAGGATTTAAAAAAAATTCAAAATTTCAAAAAACATGGGTTATAGCCCATCGTTTTTTTTAAATTTAGAAAAAAAAAAATTACCTCGTTTTTCATCATTTTTGAACATGGGCTATAGCCCCTCCCGTACGGCATACTATAACACGCCGTTTTTCATCATTTTTGAGGATTTGAAAAAAAATCAAATTTTCAAAAAACATGGATTATAGCCCATCGTTTTTTTGAAATTTTGATTTTTTTTAAACCTCGTTTTTCATCATTTTTTAAACATGGGCTATAGCCCCTACCGTACGGCATACTATAACACGCCGTTTTTCATCATTTTTGAGGATTTAAAAAAAATTCAAATTTTCAAAAAACATGGGTTATAGCCCATCGTTTTTTTGAAATTTTGATTTTTTTTTAAACCTCGTTTTTCATCATTTTTAAACATGGGCTATAGCCCCTACCGTACGGCATACTATAACACGCAGTTTTTCATCATTTTTGAGGATTTAAAAAAAAATCAAAATTTAAAAAAACATGGGTTATAGCCCATCGTTTTTTTGAAATTTTGAAAAAAAATTAAACCTCGTTTTTCATCATTTTTAAACATGGGCTATAGCCCCTCCCGTACGGCATACTATAACACGCCGTTTTTCATCATTTTTGAGGATTTGAAAAAAATTCAAATTTTCAAAAAACATGGGTTATAGCCCATCGTTTTTTTGAAATTTTGAAAAAAAATTAAACCTCGTTTTTCATCATTTTTAAACATGGGCTATAGCCCCTACCGTACGGCATACTATAACACGCCGTTTTTCATCATTTTTGAGGATTTTAAAAAAAATCAAAATTTCAAAAAACATGGGTTATAGCCCATCGTTTTTTTTTTTTTTTTTTTTTTAATTAAACCTCGTTTTTCATCATTTTTAAACATGGGCTATAGCCCCTCCCGTACGGCATACTATAACACGCAGTTTTTCATCATTTTTGAGGATTTGAAAAAAATTCAAATTTTCAAAAAACATGGGTTATAGCCCATCGTTTTTTTGAAATTTTGAGAAAAATTTAAACCTCGTTTTTCATCATTTTTAAACATGGGCTATAGCCCCTACCGTACGGCATACTATAACACGCCGTTTTTCATCATTTTTGAGGATTTAAAAAAAAAATCAAAATTTCAAAAACATGGGTTATAGCCCATCGTTTTTTTGAAATTTTGATTTTTTTTTAAACCTCGTTTTTCATCATTTTTTAAACATGGGCTATAGCCCCTACCGTACGGCATACTATAACACGCCGTTTTTCATCATTTTTGAGGATTTAAAAAAAAATCAAATTTTCAAAAACATGGGTTATAGCCCATCGTTTTTTTGAAATTTTGATTTTTTTTTAAACCTCGTTTTTCATCATTTTTAAACATGGGCTATAGCCCCTACCGTACGGCATACTATAACACGCCGTTTTTCATCATTTTTGAGGATTTTTTTAAAAATCAAAATTTCAAAAAACATGGGTTATAGCCCATCGTTTTTTTTAATTTTGAAAAAAAATTAAACCTCGTTTTTCATCATTTTTAAACATGGGCTATAGCCCCTCCCGTACGGCATACTATAACACGCCGTTTTTCATCATTTTTGAGGATTTAAAAAAAAATCAAATTTTCAAAAACATGGGTTATAGCCCATCGTTTTTTTGAAATTTTGATTTTTTTTTAAACCTCGTTTTTCATCATTTTTAAACATGGGCTATAGCCCCTACCGTACGGCATACTATAACACGCCGTTTTTCATCATTTTTGAGGATTTTTTTAAAAATCAAAATTTCAAAAAACATGGGTTATAGCCCATCGTTTTTTTTAATTTTGAAAAAAAATTAAA
Source organism: Protomyctophum parallelum (assembly GCF_964188405.1). Lineage (NCBI taxonomy): Eukaryota > Metazoa > Chordata > Actinopteri > Myctophiformes > Myctophidae > Protomyctophum > Protomyctophum parallelum. Next base: position 18,180,151 of record NC_139697.1, on the reverse strand, counting down.
CCTCGTTTTTCATCATTTTTAAACATGGGCTATAGCCCCTCCCGTACGGCATACTATAACACGCCGTTTTTCATCATTTTTGAGGATTTAAAAAAAAATCAAAATTTCAAAAAACATGGGTTATAGCCCATCGTTTTTTTTAAATTTTGATTTTTTTTTAAACCTCGTTTTTCATCATTTTTTAAACATGGGCTATAGCCCCTACCGTACGGCATACTATAACACGCCGTTTTTCATCATTTTTGAGGATTTTTTTAAAAATCAAAATTTAAAAAAACATGGGTTATAGCCCATCGTTTTTTTTAATTTTGAAAAAAAATTAAACCTCGTTTTTCATCATTTTTAAACATGGGCTATAGCCCCTACCGTACGGCATACAATAACATGCCGTTTTTCATCATTTTTGAGGATTTGAATAAAAAATCAAAATTTCAAAAAACATGGGTTATAGCCCATCGTTTTTTTTAAATTTTGATTTTTTTTTAGCCTCGTTTTTCATCATTTTTAAACATGGGCTATAGCCCCTACCGTACGGCATACTATAACACGCCGTTTTTCATCATTTTTGAGGATTTTTAAAAAAATCAAAATTTCAAAAAACATGGGTTATAGCCCATCGTTTTTTTGAAATTTTGAAAAAAAGTTAAACCTCGTTTTTCATCATTTTTAAACATGGGCTATAGCCCCTCCCGTACGGCATACTATAACACGCCGTTTTTCATCATTTTTGAGGATTTGAAAAAAATTCAAATTTTCAAAAAACATGGGTTATAGCCCATCGTTTTTTTTAAATTTTGAAAAAAATTTAAACCTCGTTTTTCATAATTTTTAAACATGGGCTATAGCCCCTACCGTACGGCATACTATAACACGCCGTTTTTCATCATTTTTGAGGATTTAAAAAAAAATCAAAATTTCAAAAACATGGGTTATAGCCCATTGTTTTTTTGAAATTTTGAAAAAAAATTTAAACCTTGTTTTTCATCATTTTTTTAACATGGGCTATAGCCCCTACCGTACGGCATACTATAACACGCCGTTTTTCATCATTTTTGAGGATTTGAAAAAAATAAAAAATTTCAAAAACATGGGTTATAGCCCATCGTTTTTTTGAAATTTTGAATTTTTTTTAAACCTCGTTTTTCATCATTTTTAAACATGGGCTATAGCCCCTACCGTACGGCATACTATAACACGCCGTTTTTCATCATTTTTGAGGATTTTAAAAAAATTCAAAATTTCAAAAAACATGGGTTATAGCCCATCGTTTTTGAACATGGGCTATAGCCCCTACCGTACGGCATACTATAGCACACCGTTTTTCATCATTTTTGAGGATTTAAAAAAAATTCAATATTTCAAAAAACATGGGTATAGCCCATCGTTTTTTTGAAATTTTGAAAATAATTTAAACCTCGTTTTTCATCATTTTTAAACATGGGCTATAGCCTCTACCGTACGGCATACTATAACACGCCGTTTTTCATCATTTTTGAGGATTTGAAAAATAATTAAAAATTTAAAAAAACATGGGTTATAGCCCATCGTTTTTTTGAAATTTTGAAATTTTTTTAAACCTCGTTTTTTATCATTTTTAAACATGGGCTATAGCCCCTACCGTACGGCATACTATAGCACGCCGTTTTTCATCATTTTTGAGGATTTAAAAAAAAATCAAAATTTCAAAAAACATGGGTTATAGCCAATCGTTTTTTTGAAATTTTGAAAAAAATTTAAACTTCGTTTTTCATCATTTTTAAACATGGGCTATAGCCCCTACCGTACGGCATACTATAACACGCCGTTTTTCATCATTTTTGAGGATTTTAAAAAAATTCAAAATTTCAAAAAACATGGGTTATAGCCCATTGTTTTTTTTAAATTTTGAAAAAAAATTAAACCTTGTTTTTCATCATTTTTTAAACATGGGCTAAAGCCCCTACCGTACGGCATACTATAACACGCCGTTTTTCATCATTTTTGAGGATTTTAAAAAAATTCAAAATTTCAAAAAACATGGGTTATAGCCCATCGTTTTTTTGAAATTTAGAAAAAAAAATTAACCTCGTTTTTCATCATTTTTGAACATGGGCTATAGCCCCTCCCGTACGGCATACTATAACACGCCGTTTTTCATCATTTTTGAGGATTTAAAAAAAATTCAAATTTTCAAAAAACATGGGTTATAGCCCATCGTTTTTTTTTAATTTAGATTTTTTTTTAAACCTCGTTTTTCATCATTTTTAAACATGGGCTATAGCCCCTACCGTACGGCATACTATAACACGCCGTTTTTCATCATTTTTGAGGATTTTTAAAAAAATCAAAATTTCAAAAAACATGGGTTATAGCCCATCGTTTTTTTGAAATTTTGATTTTTTTTTAACCTCGTTTTTCATCATTTTTAAACATGGGCTATAGCCCCTACCGCACGGCATACTATAACACGCCGTTTTTCATCATTTTTGAGGATTTTTAAAAAAATCAAAATTTCAAAAAACATGGGTTATAGCCCATCGTTTTTTTGAAATTTTGAAAAAAAGTTAAACCTCGTTTTTCATCATTTTTAAACATGGGCTATAGCCCCTCCCGTACGGCATACTATAACACGCCGTTTTTCATCATTTTTGAGGATTTGAAAAAAATCCAAATTTTCAAAAAACATGGGTTATAGCCCATCGTTTTTTTTAAATTTTGAAAAAAAAATTAACCTCGTTTTTCATCATTTTTAAACATGGGCTATAGCCCCTACCGTACGGCATACTATAACACGCCGTTTTTCATCATTTTTGAGGATTTAAAAAAAAATCAAATTTTCAAAAACATGGGTTATAGCCCATTGTTTTTTTGAAATTTTGAAAAAAAATTAAACCTTGTTTTTATCATTTTTTTAACATGGGCTATAGCCCCTACCGTACGGCATACTATAACACGCCGTTTTTCATCATTTTTGAGGATTTAAAAAAAATTCAAAATTTCAAAAAACATGGGTTATAGCCCATCGTTTTTTTTAAATTTAGAAAAAAAAAAATTACCTCGTTTTTCATCATTTTTGAACATGGGCTATAGCCCCTCCCGTACGGCATACTATAACACGCCGTTTTTCATCATTTTTGAGGATTTGAAAAAAAATCAAATTTTCAAAAAACATGGATTATAGCCCATCGTTTTTTTGAAATTTTGATTTTTTTTAAACCTCGTTTTTCATCATTTTTTAAACATGGGCTATAGCCCCTACCGTACGGCATACTATAACACGCCGTTTTTCATCATTTTTGAGGATTTAAAAAAAATTCAAATTTTCAAAAAAACATGGGTTATAGCCCATCGTTTTTTTGAAATTTTGATTTTTTTTTAAACCTCGTTTTTCATCATTTTTAAACATGGGCTATAGCCCCTACCGTACGGCATACTATAACACGCAGTTTTTCATCATTTTTGAGGATTTAAAAAAAAATCAAAATTTAAAAAAACATGGGTTATAGCCCATCGTTTTTTTGAAATTTTGAAAAAAAATTAAACCTCGTTTTTCATCATTTTTAAACATGGGCTATAGCCCCTCCCGTACGGCATACTATAACACGCCGTTTTTCATCATTTTTGAGGATTTGAAAAAAATTCAAATTTTCAAAAAACATGGGTTATAGCCCATCGTTTTTTTGAAATTTTGAAAAAAAATTAAACCTCGTTTTTCATCATTTTTAAACATGGGCTATAGCCCCTACCGTACGGCATACTATAACACGCCGTTTTTCATCATTTTTGAGGATTTTAAAAAAAATCAAAATTTCAAAAAACATGGGTTATAGCCCATCGTTTTTTTTTTTTTGTTTTTTTTAATTAAACCTCGTTTTTCATCATTTTTAAACATGGGCTATAGCCCCTCCCGTACGGCATACTATAACACGCCGTTTTTCATCATTTTTGAGGATTTGAAAAAAATTCAAATTTTCAAAAAACATGGGTTATAGCCCATCGTTTTTTTGAAATTTTGAGAAAAATTTAAACCTCGTTTTTCATCATTTTTAAACATGGGCTATAGCCCCTACCGTACGGCATACTATAACACGCCGTTTTTCATCATTTTTGAGGATTTAAAAAAAAAATCAAAATTTCAAAAACATGGGTTATAGCCCATCGTTTTTTTGAAATTTTGATTTTTTTTTAAACCTCGTTTTTCATCATTTTTTAAACATGGGCTATAGCCCCTACCGTACGGCATACTATAACACGCCGTTTTTCATCATTTTTGAGGATTTAAAAAAAAATCAAATTTTCAAAAACATGGGTTATAGCCCATCGTTTTTTTGAAATTTTGATTTTCTTTTAAACCTCGTTTTTCATCATTTTTAAACATGGGCTATAGCCCCTACCGTACGGCATACTATAACACGCCGTTTTTCATCATTTTTGAGGATTTTTTAAAAAATCAAAATTTCAAAAAACATGGGTTATAGCCCATCGTTTTTTTTAATTTTGAAAAAAAATTAAACCTCGTTTTTCATCATTTTTAAACATGGGCTATAGCCCCTCCCGTACGGCATACTATAACACGCCGTTTTTCATCATTTTTGAGGATTTAAAAAAAAAATCAAATTTTCAAAAACATGGGTTATAGCCCATCGTTTTTTAGAAATTTTGATTTTTTTTTAAACCTCGTTTTTCATCATTTTTAAACATGGGCTATAGCCCCTACCGTACGGCATACTATAACACGCCGTTTTTCATCATTTTTGAGGATTTTTTTAAAAATCAAAATTTCAAAAAACATGGGTTATAGCCCATCGTTTTTTTTAATTTTGAAAAAAAATTAAACCTCGTTTTTCATCATTTTTAAACATGGGCTATAGCCCCTCCCGTACGGCATACTATAACACGCCGTTTTTCATCATTTTTGAGGATTTTAAAAAAATTCAAAATTTCAAAAAACATGGGTTATAGCCCATCGTTTTTTTTAAATTTTGATTTTTTTTTTAAACCTCGTTTTTCATCATTTTTTAAACATGGGCTATAGCCCCTACCGTACGGCATACTATAACACGCCGTTTTTCATCATTTTTGAGGATTTTTTTAAAAATCAAAATTTAAAAAAACATGGGTTATAGCCCATCGTTTTTTTTAATTTTGAAAAAAAATTAAACCTCGTTTTTCATCATTTTTAAACATGGGCTATAGCCCCTCCCGTACGGCATACTATAACACGCCGTTTTTCATCATTTTTGAGGATTTGAAAAAAATTCAAATTTTCAAAAAACATGGGTTATAGCCCATCGTTTTTTTGAAATTTTGAAAAAAATTTAAACCTCGTTTTTTATCATTTTTAAACATGGGCTATAGCCCCTACCGTACGGCATACTATAACACGCCGTTTTTCATCATTTTTGAGGATTTCAAAAAAAATCAAAATTTCAAAAACATGGGTTATAGCCCATCGTTTTTTTGAAATTTTGATTTTTTTTTAAACCTCGTTTTTCATCATTTTTTAAACATGGGCTATAGCCCCTACCGTACGGCATACTATAACACGCCGTTTTTCATCATTTTTGAGGATTTGAAAAAAAAATCAAAATTTCAAAAACATGGGTTATAGCCCATCGTTTTTGAACATGGGCTATAGCCCCTACCGTACGGCATACTATAGCACGCCGTTTTTCATCATTTTTGAGGATTTTAAGAAATTTCAATATTTCAAAAAACATGGGTATAGCCCATCGTTTTTTTACATGGGCTATAGCCCCTACCGTACGGCATACTATAACACGCCGTTTTTCATCATTTTTGAGGATTTTTTAAAAAATCAAAATTTCAAAAAACATGGGTTATAGCCCATCGTTTTTTTTTAATTTTGAAAAAAAATTAAACCTCGTTTTTCATCATTTTTAAACATGGGCTATAGCCCCTACCGTACGGCATACTATAACACGCCGTTTTTCATCATTTTTGAGGATTTGAAAAATAATTAAAAATTTCAAAAAACATGGGTTATAGCCCATCGTTTTTTTGAAATTTTGAAATTTTTTTAAACCTCGTTTTTTATCATTTTTAAACATGGGCTATAGCCCCTACCGTACGGCATACTATAACACGCCGTTTTTCATCATTTTTGAGGATTTAAAAAAAAATCAAAATTTAAAAAAACATGGGTTATAGCCAATCGTTTTTTTTAAATTTTGAAAAAAAATTTAACTTCGTTTTTCATCATTTTTAAACATGGGCTATAGCCCCTACCGTACGGCATACTATAACACGCCGTTTTTCATCATTTTTGAGGATTTTAAAAAAATTCAAAATTTCAAAAAACATGGGTTATAGCCCATTGTTTTTTTTAAATTTTGAAAAAAAATTAAACCTTGTTTTTCATCATTTTTTAAATATGGGCTAAAGCCCCTACCGTACGGCATACTATAACACGCCGTTTTTCATCATTTTTGAGGATTTTAAAAAAATTCAAAATTTCAAAAAACATGGGTTATAGCCCATCGTTTTTTTGAAATTTAGAAAAAAAAATTAACCTCGTTTTTCATCATTTTTGAACATGGGCTATAGCCCCTCCCGTACGGCATACAATAACACGCCGTTTTTCATCATTTTTGAGGATTTAAAAAAAATTCAAATTTTCAAAAAACATGGGTTATAGCCCATCGTTTTTTTTTAATTTAGATTTTTTTTTAAACCTCGTTTTTCATCATTTTTAAACATGGGCTATAGCCCCTACCGTACGGCATACTATAACACGCCGTTTTTCATCATTTTTGAGGATTTTTAAAAAAATCAAAATTTCAAAAAACATGGGTTATAGCCCATCGTTTTTTTGAAATTTTGATTTTTTTTTAACCTCGTTTTTCATCATTTTTAAACATGGGCTATAGCCCCTACCGTACGGCATACTATAACACGCCGTTTTTCATCATTTTTGAGGATTTTTAAAAAAATCAAAATTTCAAAAAACATGGGTTATAGCCCATCGTTTTTTTGAAATTTTGAAAAAAAGTTAAACCTCGTTTTTCATCATTTTTAAACATGGGCTATAGCCCCTCCCGCACGGCATACTATAACACGCCGTTTTTCATCATTTTTGAGGATTTGAAAAAAATTCAAATTTTCAAAAAACATGGGTTATAGCCCATCGTTTTTTTTAAATTTTGAAAAAAATTTAAACCTCGTTTTTCATCATTTTTAAACATGGGCTATAGCCCCTACCGTACGGCATACTATAACACGCCGTTTTTCATCATTTTTGAGGATTTAAAAAAAAATCAAATTTTCAAAAACATGGGTTATAGCCCATTGTTTTTTTGAAATTTTGAAAAAAGAATTAAACCTTGTTTTTATCATTTTTTTAACATGGGCTATAGCCCCTACCGTACGGCATACTATAACACGCCGTTTTTCATCATTTTTGAGGATTTTAAAAAAATTCAAAATTTCAAAAAACATGGGTTATAGCCCATCGTTTTTTTGAAATTTAGAAAAAAAAAATTACCTCGTTTTTCATCATTTTTGAACATGGGCTATAGCCCCTCCCGTACGGCATACTATAACAAGCCGTTTTTCATCATTTTTGAGGATTTGAAAAAAAATCAAATTTTCAAAAAACATGGGTTATAGCCCATCGTTTTTTTGAAATTTTGATTTTTTTTAAACCTCGTTTTTCATCATTTTTTAAACATGGGCTATAGCCCCTACCGTACGGCATACTATAACACGCCGTTTTTCATCATTTTTGAGGATTTAAAAAAATTTCAAATTTTCAAAAAACATGGGTTATAGCCCATCGTTTTTTTGAAATTTTGATTTTTTTTTAAACCTCGTTTTTCATCATTTTTAAACATGGGCTATAGCCCCTACCGTACGGCATACTATAACACGCAGTTTTTCATCATTTTTGAGGATTTAAAAAAAAAATCAAAATTTCAAAAAACATGGGTTATAGCCCATCGTTTTTTTGAAATTTTGAAAAAAAATTAAACCTCGTTTTTCATCATTTTTAAACATGGGCTATAGCCCCTCCCGTACGGCATACTATAACACGCCGTTTTTCATCATTTTTGAGGATTTTAAAAAAATTCAAAATTTTAAAAAACATGGGTTATAGCCCATCGTTTTTTTTTTTTTTTTGAAAAAAAATTAAACCTCGTTTTTCATCATTTTTAAACATGGGCTATAGCCCCTCCCGTACGGCATACTATAACACGCCGTTTTTCATCATTTTTGAGGATTTGAAAAAAAATTCAAATTTTCAAAAAACATGGGTTATAGCCCATCGTTTTTTTGAAATTTTGAGAAAAATTTAAACCTCGTTTTTCATCATTTTTAAACATGGGCTATAGCCCCTACCGTACGGCATACTATAACACGCCGTTTTTCATCATTTTTGAGGATTTAAAAAAAAAATCAAAATTTCAAAAACATGGGTTATAGCCCATCGTTTTTTTGAAATTTTGATTTTTTTTTAAACCTCGTTTTTCATCATTTTTTAAACATGGGCTATAGCCCCTACCGTACGGCATACTATAACACGCCGTTTTTCATCATTTTTGAGGATTAAAAAAAAAATCAAAATTTCAAAAACATGGGTTATAGCCCATCGTTTTTTTGAAATTTTGATTTTTTTTTAAACCTCGTTTTTCATCATTTTTAAACATGGGCTATAGCCCCTACCGTACGGCATACTATAACACGCCGTTTTTCATCATTTTTGAGGATTTTTTTAAAAATCAAAATTTCAAAAAACATGGGTTATAGCCCATCATTTTTTTAATTTTGAAAAAAAATTAAACCTCGTTTTTCATCATTTTTAAACATGGGCTATAGCCCCTCCCGTACGGCATACTATAACACGCCGTTTTTCATCATTTTTGAGGATTTCAAAAAAAATCAAAATTTCAAAAACATGGGTTATAGCCCATCGTTTTTTTGAAATTTTGATTTTTTTTTAAACCTCGTTTTTCATCATTTTTAAACATGGGCTATAGCCCCTACCGTACGGCATACTATAACACGCAGTTTTTCATCATTTTTGAGGATTTAAAAAAAAAATCAAAATTTCAAAAAACATGGGTTATAGCCCATCGTTTTTTTGAAATTTTGAAAAAAAATTAAACCTCGTTTTTCATCATTTTTAAACATGGGCTATAGCCCCTCCCGTACGGCATACTATAACACGCCGTTTTTCATCATTTTTGAGGATTTGAAAAAAAATCAAATTTTCAAAAAACATGGGTTATAGCCCATCGTTTTTTTTTTTTTTTTGAAAAAAAATTAAACCTCGTTTTTCATCATTTTTAAACATGGGCTATAGCCCCTCCCGTACGGCATACTATAACACGCCGTTTTTCATCATTTTTGAGGATTTGAAAAAAAATTCAAATTTTCAAAAAACATGGGTTATAGCCCATCGTTTTTTTGAAATTTTGAGAAAAATTTAAACCTCGTTTTTCATCATTTTTAAACATGGGCTATAGCCCCTACCGTACGGCATACTATAACACGCCGTTTTTCATCATTTTTGAGGATTTAAAAAAAAAATCAAAATTTCAAAAACATGGGTTATAGCCCATCGTTTTTTTGAAATTTTGATTTTTTTTTAAACCTCGTTTTTCATCATTTTTTAAACATGGGCTATAGCCCCTACCGTACGGCATACTATAACACGCCGTTTTTCATCATTTTTGAGGATTAAAAAAAAAATCAAAATTTCAAAAACATGGGTTATAGCCCATCGTTTTTTTGAAATTTTGATTTTTTTTTAAACCTCGTTTTTCATCATTTTTAAACATGGGCTATAGCCCCTACCGTACGGCATACTATAACACGCCGTTTTTCATCATTTTTGAGGATTTTTTTAAAAATCAAAATTTCAAAAAACATGGGTTATAGCCCATCATTTTTTTAATTTTGAAAAAAAATTAAACCTCGTTTTTCATCATTTTTAAACATGGGCTATAGCCCCTCCCGTACGGCATACTATAACACGCCGTTTTTCATCATTTTTGAGGATTTCAAAAAAAATCAAAATTTCAAAAACATGGGTTATAGCCCATCGTTTTTTTGAAATTTTGATTTTTTTTTAAACCTCGTTTTTCATCATTTTTAAACATGGGCTATAGCCCCTACCGTACGGCATACTATAACACGCAGTTTTTCATCATTTTTGAGGATTTAAAAAAAAAATCAAAATTTCAAAAAACATGGGTTATAGCCCATCGTTTTTTTGAAATTTTGAAAAAAAATTAAACCTCGTTTTTCATCATTTTTAAACATGGGCTATAGCCCCTCCCGTACGGCATACTATAACACGCCGTTTTTCATCATTTTTGAGGATTTGAAAAAAAATCAAATTTTCAAAAAACATGGGTTATAGCCCATCGTTTTTTTGAAATTTTGAAAAAAAATTAAACCTCGTTTTTCATCATTTTTAAACATGGGCTATAGCCCCTACCGTACGGCATACTATAACACGCCGTTTTTCATCATTTTTGAGGATTTTAAAAAAATTCAAAATTTTAAAAAACATGGGTTATAGCCCATCGTTTTTTTTTTTTTTTGAAAAAAAATTAAACCTCGTTTTTCATCATTTTTAAACATGGGCTATAGCCCCTCCCGTACGGCATACTATAACACGCCGTTTTTCATCATTTTTGAGGATTTGAAAAAAAATTCAAATTTTCAAAAAACATGGGTTATAGCCCATCGTTTTTTTGAAATTTTGAGAAAAATTTAAACCTCGTTTTTCATCATTTTTAAACATGGGCTATAGCCCCTACCGTACGGCATACTATAACACGCCGTTTTTCATCATTTTTGAGGATTTAAAAAAAAAATCAAAATTTCAAAAACATGGGTTATAGCCCATCGTTTTTTTGAAATTTTGATTTTTTTTTAAACCTCGTTTTTCATCATTTTTTAAACATGGGCTATAGCCCCTACCGTACGGCATACTATAACACGCCGTTTTTCATCATTTTTGAGGATTAAAAAAAAAATCAAAATTTCAAAAACATGGGTTATAGCCCATCGTTTTTTTGAAATTTTGATTTTTTTTTAAACCTCGTTTTTCATCATTTTTAAACATGGGCTATAGCCCCTACCGTACGGCATACTATAACACGCCGTTTTTCATCATTTTTGAGGATTTTTTTAAAAATCAAAATTTCAAAAAACATGGGTTATAGCCCATCGTTTTTTTAATTTTGAAAAAAAATTAAACCTCGTTTTTCATCATTTTTAAACATGGGCTATAGCCCCTCCCGTACGGCATACTATAACACGCCGTTTTTCATCATTTTTGAGGATTTCAAAAAAAATCAAAATTTCAAAAACATGGGTTATAGCCCATCGTTTTTTGAAATTTTGATTTTTTTTTAAACCTCGTTTTTCATCATTTTTTAAACATGGGCTATAGCCCCTACCGTACGGCATACTATAACACGCCGTTTTTCATCATTTTTGAGGATTTTAAAAAAATTCAAAATTTCAAAAAACATGGGTTATAGCCCATCGTTTTTTTGAAATATTGATTTTTTTTTAAACCTCGTTTTTCATCATTTTTTAAACATGGGCTATAGCCCCTACCGTACGGCATACTATAACACGCCGTTTTTCATCATTTTTGAGGATTTGAAAAATAATTAAAAATTTCAAAAAACATGGGTTATAGCCCATCGTTTTTTTGAAATTTTGAAATTTTTTTAAACCTCGTTTTTTATCATTTTTAAACATGGGCTATAGCCCCTACCGTACGGCATACTATAACACGCCGTTTTTCATCATTTTTGAGGATTTAAAAAAAAATCAAAATTTAAAAAAACATGGGTTATAGCCAATCGTTTTTTTTAAATTTTGAAAAAAATTTAAACTTCGTTTTTCATCATTTTTAAACATGGGCTATAGCCCCTACCGTACGGCATACTATAACACGCCGTTTTTCATCATTTTTGAGGATTTTAAAAAAATTCAAAATTTCAAAAAACATGGGTTATAGCCCATCGTTTTTTTGAAATTTAGAAAAAAAAATTAACCTCGTTTTTCATCATTTTTGAACATGGGCTATAGCCCCTACCGTACGGCATACTATAACACGCCGTTTTTCATCATTTTTGAGGATTTTTAAAAAAATCAAAATTTCAAAAAACATGGGTTATAGCCCATCGTTTTTTTGAAATTTTGATTTTTTTTTAACCTCGTTTTTCATCATTTTTAAACATGGGCTATAGCCCCTACCGTACGGCATACTATAACACGCCGTTTTTCATCATTTTTGAGGATTTTTAAAAAAATCAAAATTTCAAAAAACATGGGTTATAGCCCATCGTTTTTTTGAAATTTTGAAAAAAAGTTAAACCTCGTTTTTCATCATTTTTAAACATGGGCTATAGCCCCTCCCGCACGGCATACTATAACACGCCGTTTTTCATCATTTTTGAGGATTTGAAAAAAATTCAAATTTTCAAAAAACATGGGTTATAGCCCATCGTTTTTTTTAAATTTTGAAAAAAATTTAAACCTCGTTTTTCATCATTTTTAAACATGGGCTATAGCCCCTACCGTACGGCATACTATAACACGCCGTTTTTCATCATTTTTGAGGATTTAAAAAAAAATCAAATTTTCAAAAACATGGGTTATAGCCCATTGTTTTTTTGAAATTTTGAAAAAAGAATTAAACCTTGTTTTTATCATTTTTTTAACATGGGCTATAGCCCCTACCGTACGGCATACTATAACACGCCGTTTTTCATCATTTTTGAGGATTTTAAAAAAATTCAAAATTTCAAAAAACATGGGTTATAGCCCATCGTTTTTTTGAAATTTAGAAAAAAAAAATTACCTCGTTTTTCATCATTTTTGAACATGGGCTATAGCCCCTCCCGTACGGCATACTATAACACGCCGTTTTTCATCATTTTTGAGGATTTGAAAAAAAATCAAATTTTCAAAAAACATGGGTTATAGCCCATCGTTTTTTTGAAATTTTGATTTTTTTTAAACCTCGTTTTTCATCATTTTTTAAACATGGGCTATAGCCCCTACCGTACGGCATACTATAACACGCCGTTTTTCATCATTTTTGAGGATTTAAAAAAATTTCAAATTTTCAAAAAACATGGGTTATAGCCCATCGTTTTTTTGAAATTTTGATTTTTTTTTAAACCTCGTTTTTCATCATTTTTAAACATGGGCTATAGCCCCTACCGTACGGCATACTATAACACGCAGTTTTTCATCATTTTTGAGGATTTAAAAAAAAAATCAAAATTTCAAAAAACATGGGTTATAGCCCATCGTTTTTTTGAAATTTTGAAAAAAAATTAAACCTCGTTTTTCATCATTTTTAAACATGGGCTATAGCCCCTCCCGTACGGCATACTATAACACGCCGTTTTTCATCATTTTTGAGGATTTTAAAAAAATTCAAAATTTTAAAAAACATGGGTTATAGCCCATCGTTTTTTTTTTTTTTTTGAAAAAAAATTAAACCTCGTTTTTCATCATTTTTAAACATGGGCTATAGCCCCTCCCGTACGGCATACTATAACACGCCGTTTTTCATCATTTTTGAGGATTTGAAAAAAAATTCAAATTTTCAAAAAACATGGGTTATAGCCCATCGTTTTTTTGAAATTTTGAGAAAAATTTAAACCTCGTTTTTCATCATTTTTAAACATGGGCTATAGCCCCTACCGTACGGCATACTATAACACGCCGTTTTTCATCATTTTTGAGGATTTAAAAAAAAAATCAAAATTTCAAAAACATGGGTTATAGCCCATCGTTTTTTTGAAATTTTGATTTTTTTTTAAACCTCGTTTTTCATCATTTTTTAAACATGGGCTATAGCCCCTACCGTACGGCATACTATAACACGCCGTTTTTCATCATTTTTGAGGATTAAAAAAAAAATCAAAATTTCAAAAACATGGGTTATAGCCCATCGTTTTTTTGAAATTTTGATTTTTTTTTAAACCTCGTTTTTCATCATTTTTAAACATGGGCTATAGCCCCTACCGTACGGCATACTATAACACGCAGTTTTTCATCATTTTTGAGGATTTAAAAAAAAAATCAAAATTTCAAAAAACATGGGTTATAGCCCATCGTTTTTTTGAAATTTTGAAAAAAAATTAAACCTCGTTTTTCATCATTTTTAAACATGGGCTATAGCCCCTCCCGTACGGCATACTATAACACGCCGTTTTTCATCATTTTTGAGGATTTGAAAAAAAATCAAATTTTCAAAAAACATGGGTTATAGCCCATCGTTTTTTTGAAATTTTGAAAAAAAATTAAACCTCGTTTTTCATCATTTTTAAACATGGGCTATAGCCCCTCCCGTACGGCATACTATAACACGCCGTTTTTCATCATTTTTGAGGATTTCAAAAAAAATCAAAATTTCAAAAACATGGGTTATAGCCCATCGTTTTTTTGAAATTTTGATTTTTTTTTAAACCTCGTTTTTCATCATTTTTAAACATGGGCTATAGCCCCTACCGTACGGCATACTATAACACGCAGTTTTTCATCATTTTTGAGGATTTAAAAAAAAAATCAAAATTTCAAAAAACATGGGTTATAGCCCATCGTTTTTTTGAAATTTTGAAAAAAAATTAAACCTCGTTTTTCATCATTTTTAAACATGGGCTATAGCCCCTCCCGTACGGCATACTATAACACGCCGTTTTTCATCATTTTTGAGGATTTGAAAAAAAATCAAATTTTCAAAAAACATGGGTTATAGCCCATCGTTTTTTTGAAATTTTGAAAAAAAATTAAACCTCGTTTTTCATCATTTTTAAACATGGGCTATAGCCCCTCCCGTACGGCATACTATAACACGCCGTTTTTCATCATTTTTGAGGATTTCAAAAAAAATCAAAATTTCAAAAACATGGGTTATAGCCCATCGTTTTTTTGAAATTTTGATTTTTTTTTAAACCTCGTTTTTCATCATTTTTAAACATGGGCTATAGCCCCTACCGTACGGCATACTATAACACGCAGTTTTTCATCATTTTTGAGGATTTAAAAAAAAAATCAAAATTTCAAAAAACATGGGTTATAGCCCATCGTTTTTTTGAAATTTTGAAAAAAAATTAAACCTCGTTTTTCATCATTTTTAAACATGGGCTATAGCCCCTCCCGTACGGCATACTATAACACGCCGTTTTTCATCATTTTTGAGGATTTGAAAAAAAATCAAATTTTCAAAAAACATGGGTTATAGCCCATCGTTTTTTTGAAATTTTGAAAAAAAATTAAACCTCGTTTTTCATCATTTTTAAACATGGGCTATAGCCCCTACCGTACGGCATACTATAACACGCCGTTTTTCATCATTTTTGAGGATTTTAAAAAAATTCAAAATTTTAAAAAACATGGGTTATAGCCCATCGTTTTTTTTTTTTTTTGAAAAAAAATTAAACCTCGTTTTTCATCATTTTTAAACATGGGCTATAGCCCCTCCCGTACGGCATACTATAACACGCCGTTTTTCATCATTTTTGAGGATTTGAAAAAAAATTCAAATTTTCAAAAAACATGGGTTATAGCCCATCGTTTTTTTGAAATTTTGAGAAAAATTTAAACCTCGTTTTTCATCATTTTTAAACATGGGCTATAGCCCCTACCGTACGGCATACTATAACACGCCGTTTTTCATCATTTTTGAGGATTTAAAAAAAAAATCAAAATTTCAAAAACATGGGTTATAGCCCATCGTTTTTTTGAAATTTTGATTTTTTTTTAAACCTCGTTTTTCATCATTTTTTAAACATGGGCTATAGCCCCTACCGTACGGCATACTATAACACGCCGTTTTTCATCATTTTTGAGGATTAAAAAAAAAATCAAAATTTCAAAAACATGGGTTATAGCCCATCGTTTTTTTGAAATTTTGATTTTTTTTTAAACCTCGTTTTTCATCATTTTTAAACATGGGCTATAGCCCCTACCGTACGGCATACTATAACACGCCGTTTTTCATCATTTTTGAGGATTTTTTTAAAAATCAAAATTTCAAAAAACATGGGTTATAGCCCATCGTTTTTTTAATTTTGAAAAAAAATTAAACCTCGTTTTTCATCATTTTTAAACATGGGCTATAGCCCCTCCCGTACGGCATACTATAACACGCCGTTTTTCATCATTTTTGAGGATTTCAAAAAAAATCAAAATTTCAAAAACATGGGTTATAGCCCATCGTTTTTTTGAAATTTTGATTTTTTTTTAAACCTCGTTTTTCATCATTTTTTAAACATGGGCTATAGCCCCTACCGTACGGCATACTATAACACGCCGTTTTTCATCATTTTTGAGGATTTTAAAAAAATTCAAAATTTCAAAAAACATGGGTTATAGCCCATCGTTTTTTTGAAATATTGATTTTTTTTTAAACCTCGTTTTTCATCATTTTTTAAACATGGGCTATAGCCCCTACCGTACGGCATACTATAACACGCCGTTTTTCATCATTTTTGAGGATTTTTAAAAAATTCAAATTTTCAAAAAACATGGGTTATAGCCCATCGTTTTTTTGAAATTTTGATTTTTTTTTAAACCTCGTTTTTCATCATTTTTAAACATGGGCTATAGCCCCTACCGTACGGCATACTATAACACGCCGTTTTTCATCATTTTTGAGGATTTTTTAAAAAATCAAAATTTAAAAAAACATGGGTTATAGCCCATCGTTTTTTTTTAATTTTGAAAAAAAATTAAACCTCGTTTTTCATCATTTTTAAACATGGGCTATAGCCCCTACCGTACGGCATACTATAACACGCCGTTTTTCATCATTTTTGAGGATTTGAAAAAAAAATCAAAATTTCAAAAACATGGGTTATAGCCCATCGTTTTTGAACATGGGCTATAGCCCCTACCGTACGGCATACTATAGCACGCCGTTTTTCATCATTTTTGAGGATTTTAAGAAATTTCAATATTTCAAAAAACATGGGTATAGCCCATCGTTTTTTTACATGGGCTATAGCCCCTACCGTACGGCATACTATAACACGCCGTTTTTCATCATTTTTGAGGATTTTTTTAAAAATCAAAATTTCTAAAAACATGGGTTATAGCCCATCGTTTTTTTTAAATTTTGAAAAAAAATTAAACCTCGTTTTTCATCATTTTTAAACATGGGCTATAGCCCCTACCGTACGGCATACTATAACACGCCGTTTTTCATCATTTTTGAGGATTTGAAAAATAATTAAAAATTTCAAAAAACATGGGTTATAGCCCATCGTTTTTTTGAAATTTTGAAATTTTTTTAAACCTCGTTTTTTATCATTTTTAAACATGGGCTATAGCCCCTACCGTACGGCATACTATAACACGCCGTTTTTCATCATTTTTGAGGATTTAAAAAAAAATCAAAATTTCAAAAAACATGGGTTATAGCCAATCGTTTTTTTTAAATTTTGAAAAAAATTTAAACTTCGTTTTTCATCATTTTTAAACATGGGCTATAGCCCCTACCGTACGGCATACTATAACACGCCGTTTTTCATCATTTTTGAGGATTTTAAAAAAATTCTAAATTTCAAAAAACATGGGTTATAGCCCATTGTTTTTTTTAAATTTTGAAAAAAAATTAAACCTTGTTTTTCATCATTTTTTAAATATGGGCTAAAGCCCCTACCGTACGGCATACTATAACACGCCGTTTTTCATCATTTTTGAGGATTTTAAAAAAATTCAAAATTTCAAAAAACATGGGTTATAGCCCATCGTTTTTTTGAAATTTAGAAAAAAAAATTAACCTCGTTTTTCATCATTTTTGAACATGGGCTATAGCCCCTCCCGTACGGCATACTATAACACGCCGTTTTTCATCATTTTTGAGGATTTAAAAAAAATTCTAATTTTCAAAAAACATGGGTTATAGCCCATCGGTTTTTTTTAATTTAGATTTTTTTTTAAACCTCGTTTTTCATCATTTTTAAACATGGGCTATAGCCCCTACCGTACGGCATACTATAACAAGCCGTTTTTCATCATTTTTGAGGATTTTTAAAAAAATCAAAATTTCAAAAAACATGGGTTATAGCCCATCGTTTTTTTGAAATTTTGATTTTTTTTTAACCTCGTTTTTCATCATTTTTAAACATGGGCTATAGCCCCTACCGTACGGCATACTATAACACGCCGTTTTTCATCATTTTTGAGGATTTTTAAAAAAATCAAAATTTCAAAAAACATGGGTTATAGCCCATCGTTTTTTTGAAATTTTGAAAAAAAGTTAAACCTCGTTTTTCATCATTTTTAAACATGGGCTATAGCCCCTCCCGTACGGCATACTATAACACGCCGTTTTTCATCATTTTTGAGGATTTGAAAAAATTTCAAATTTTCAAAAAACATGGGTTATAGCCCATCGTTTTTTTTTAATTTTGAAAAAAATTTAAACCTCGTTTTTCATCATTTTTAAACATGGGCTATAGCCCCTACCGTACGGCATACTATAACACGCCGTTTTTCATCATTTTTGAGGATTTAAAAAAAAATCAAATTTTCAAAAACATGGGTTATAGCCCATTGTTTTTTTGAAATTTTGAAAAAAAATTAAACCTTGTTTTTATCATTTTTTTAACATGGGCTATAGCCCCTACCGTACGGCATACTATAACACGCCGTTTTTCATCATTTTTGAGGATTTTAAAAAAATTCAAAATTTCAAAAAACATGGGTTATAGCCCATCGTTTTTTTGAAATTTAGAAAAAAAAAATTACCTCGTTTTTCATCATTTTTGAACATGGGCTATAGCCCCTCCCGTACGGCATACTATAACACGCCGTTTTTCATCATTTTTGAGGATTTGAAAAAAAATCAAAATTTCAAAAAACATGGGTTATAGCCCATCGTTTTTTTGAAATTTTGATTTTTTTTAAACCTCGTTTTTCATCATTTTTTAAACATGGGCTATAGCCCCTACCGTACGGCATACTATAACACGCCGTTTTTCATCATTTTTGAGGATTTGAAAAAAATTCAAATTTTCAAAAAACATGGGTTATAGCCCATCGTTTTTTTGAAATTTTGATTTTTTTTTAAACCTCGTTTTTCATCATTTTTAAACATGGGCTATAGCCCCTACCGTACGGCATACTATAACACGCAGTTTTTCATCATTTTTGAGGATTTAAAAAAAAAATCAAAATTTCAAAAAACATGGGTTATAGCCCATCGTTTTTTTGAAATTTTGAAAAAAAATTAAACCTCGTTTTTCATCATTTTTAAACATGGGCTATAGCCCCTTACGGCATACTATAACACGCCGTTTTTCATCATTTTTGAGGATTTTAAAAAAAATTCAAAATTTCAAAAAACATGGGTTATAGCCCATCGTTTTTTTTTTTTTTTGAAAAAAAATTAAACCTCGTTTTTCATCATTTTTAAACATGGGCTATAGCCCCTCCCGTACGGCATACTATAACACGCCGTTTTTCATCATTTTTGAGGATTTGAAAAAAAATTCAAATTTTCAAAAAACATGGGTTATAGCCCATCGTTTTTTTGAAATTTTGAGAAAAATTTAAACCTCGTTTTTCATCATTTTTAAACATGGGCTATAGCCCCTACCGTACGGCATACTATAACACGCCGTTTTTCATCATTTTTGAGGATTTAAAAAAAAAATCAAAATTTCAAAAACATGGGTTATAGCCCATCGTTTTTTTGAAATTTTGATTTTTTTTTAAACCTCGTTTTTCATCATTTTTTAAACATGGGCTATAGCCCCTACCGTACGGCATACTATAACACGCCGTTTTTCATCATTTTTGAGGATTTAAAAAAAAATCAAATTTTCAAAAACATGGGTTATAGCCCATCGTTTTTTTGAAATTTTGATTTTTTTTTAAACCTCGTTTTTCATCATTTTTAAACATGGGCTATAGCCCCTACCGTACGGCATACTATAACACGCCGTTTTTCATCATTTTTGAGGATTTTTTTAAAAATCAAAATTTCAAAAAACATGGGTTATAGCCCATCGTTTTTTTTAATTTTGAAAAAAAATTAAACCTCGTTTTTCATCATTTTTAAACATGGGCTATAGCCCCTCCCGTACGGCATACTATAACACGCCGTTTTTCATCATTTTTGAGGATTTAAAAAAAAAAAAAAAATTCAAAAAACATGGGTTATAGCCCATCGTTTTTTTAAAATTTTGATTTTTTTTTTAAACCTCGTTTTTCATCATTTTTTAAACATGGGCTATAGCCCCTACCGTACGGCATACTATAACACGCCGTTTTTCATCATTTTTGAGGATTTTAAAAAAATTCAAAATTTCAAAAAACATGGGTTATAGCCCATCGTTTTTTTTAAATTTTGATTTTTTTTTTAAACCTCGTTTTTCATCATTTTTAAACATGGGCTATAGCCCCTACCGTACGGCATACTATAGCACGCCGTTTTTCATCATTTTTGAGGATTTTAAGAAATTTCAATATTTCAAAAAACATGGGTATAGCCCATCGTTTTTTTACATGGGCTATAGCCCCTACCGTACGGCATACTATAACACGCAGTTTTTCATCATTTTTGAGGATTTTTTTAAAAATCAAAATTTCAAAAAACATGGGTTATAGCCCATCGTTTTTTTTAAATTTTGAAATAAAATTAAACCTCGTTTTTCATCATTTTTAAACATGGGCTATAGCCCCTCCCGTACGGCATACTATAACACGCCGTTTTTCATCATTTTTGAGGATTTGAAAAAAATTCAAATTTTCAAAAAACATGGGTTATAGCCCATCGTTTTTTTGAAATTTTGAAAAAAAATTAAACCTCGTTTTTCATCATTTTTAAACATGGGCTATAGCCCCTCCCGTACGGCATACTATAACACGCCGTTTTTCATCATTTTTGAGGATTTGAAAAAAATTCAAATTTTCAAAAAACATGGGTTATAGCCCATCGTTTTTTTGAAATTTTGAAAAAAATTTAAACCTCGTTTTTCATCATTTTTAAACATGGGCTATAGCCCCTACCGTACGGCATACTATAACACGCCGTTTTTCATCATTTTTGAGGATTTTAAAAAAATTCAAAATTTTAAAAAACATGGGTTATAGCCCATCGTTTTTTTTTTTTTTTGAAAAAAAATTAAACCTCGTTTTTCATCATTTTTAAACATGGGCTATAGCCCCTCCCGTACGGCATACTATAACACGCCGTTTTTCATCATTTTTGAGGATTTGAAAAAAAATTCAAATTTTCAAAAAACATGGGTTATAGCCCATCGTTTTTTTGAAATTTTGAGAAAAATTTAAACCTCGTTTTTCATCATTTTTAAACATGGGCTATAGCCCCTACCGTACGGCATACTATAACACGCCGTTTTTCATCATTTTTGAGGATTTAAAAAAAAAATCAAAATTTCAAAAACATGGGTTATAGCCCATCGTTTTTTTGAAATTTTGATTTTTTTTTAAACCTCGTTTTTCATCATTTTTTAAACATGGGCTATAGCCCCTACCGTACGGCATACTATAACACGCCGTTTTTCATCATTTTTGAGGATTAAAAAAAAAATCAAAATTTCAAAAACATGGGTTATAGCCCATCGTTTTTTTGAAATTTTGATTTTTTTTTAAACCTCGTTTTTCATCATTTTTAAACATGGGCTATAGCCCCTACCGTACGGCATACTATAACACGCCGTTTTTCATCATTTTTGAGGATTTTTTTAAAAATCAAAATTTCAAAAAACATGGGTTATAGCCCATCGTTTTTTTAATTTTGAAAAAAAATTAAACCTCGTTTTTCATCATTTTTAAACATGGGCTATAGCCCCTCCCGTACGGCATACTATAACACGCCGTTTTTCATCATTTTTGAGGATTTCAAAAAAAATCAAAATTTCAAAAACATGGGTTATAGCCCATCGTTTTTTTGAAATTTTGATTTTTTTTTAAACCTCGTTTTTCATCATTTTTTAAACATGGGC
This sequence comes from Protomyctophum parallelum, assembly GCF_964188405.1. Classification (NCBI taxonomy): domain Eukaryota; kingdom Metazoa; phylum Chordata; class Actinopteri; order Myctophiformes; family Myctophidae; genus Protomyctophum; species Protomyctophum parallelum. The sequence goes on along the minus strand of NC_139697.1, from coordinate 18,158,189 downwards.
TATAGCCCCTACCGTACGGCATACTATAACACGCCGTTTTTCATCATTTTTGAGGATTTTAAAAAAATTCAAAATTTCAAAAAACATGGGTTATAGCCCATCGTTTTTTTGAAATATTGATTTTTTTTTAAACCTCGTTTTTCATCATTTTTTAAACATGGGCTATAGCCCCTACCGTACGGCATACTATAACACGCCGTTTTTCATCATTTTTGAGGATTTTTAAAAAATTCAAATTTTCAAAAAACATGGGTTATAGCCCATCGTTTTTTTGAAATTTTGATTTTTTTTTAAACCTCGTTTTTCATCATTTTTAAACATGGGCTATAGCCCCTACCGTACGGCATACTATAACACGCCGTTTTTCATCATTTTTGAGGATTTTTTAAAAAATCAAAATTTAAAAAAACATGGGTTATAGCCCATCGTTTTTTTTTAATTTTGAAAAAAAATTAAACCTCGTTTTTCATCATTTTTAAACATGGGCTATAGCCCCTACCGTACGGCATACTATAACACGCCGTTTTTCATCATTTTTGAGGATTTGAAAAAAAAATCAAAATTTCAAAAACATGGGTTATAGCCCATCGTTTTTGAACATGGGCTATAGCCCCTACCGTACGGCATACTATAGCACGCCGTTTTTCATCATTTTTGAGGATTTTAAGAAATTTCAATATTTCAAAAAACATGGGTATAGCCCATCGTTTTTTTACATGGGCTATAGCCCCTACCGTACGGCATACTATAACACGCCGTTTTTCATCATTTTTGAGGATTTTTTTAAAAATCAAAATTTCTAAAAACATGGGTTATAGCCCATCGTTTTTTTTAAATTTTGAAAAAAAATTAAACCTCGTTTTTCATCATTTTTAAACATGGGCTATAGCCCCTACCGTACGGCATACTATAACACGCCGTTTTTCATCATTTTTGAGGATTTGAAAAATAATTAAAAATTTCAAAAAACATGGGTTATAGCCCATCGTTTTTTTGAAATTTTGAAATTTTTTTAAACCTCGTTTTTTATCATTTTTAAACATGGGCTATAGCCCCTACCGTACGGCATACTATAACACGCCGTTTTTCATCATTTTTGAGGATTTAAAAAAAAATCAAAATTTCAAAAAACATGGGTTATAGCCAATCGTTTTTTTTAAATTTTGAAAAAAATTTAAACTTCGTTTTTCATCATTTTTAAACATGGGCTATAGCCCCTACCGTACGGCATACTATAACACGCCGTTTTTCATCATTTTTGAGGATTTTAAAAAAATTCTAAATTTCAAAAAACATGGGTTATAGCCCATTGTTTTTTTTAAATTTTGAAAAAAAATTAAACCTTGTTTTTCATCATTTTTTAAATATGGGCTAAAGCCCCTACCGTACGGCATACTATAACACGCCGTTTTTCATCATTTTTGAGGATTTTAAAAAAATTCAAAATTTCAAAAAACATGGGTTATAGCCCATCGTTTTTTTGAAATTTAGAAAAAAAAATTAACCTCGTTTTTCATCATTTTTGAACATGGGCTATAGCCCCTCCCGTACGGCATACTATAACACGCCGTTTTTCATCATTTTTGAGGATTTAAAAAAAATTCTAATTTTCAAAAAACATGGGTTATAGCCCATCGGTTTTTTTTAATTTAGATTTTTTTTTAAACCTCGTTTTTCATCATTTTTAAACATGGGCTATAGCCCCTACCGTACGGCATACTATAACAAGCCGTTTTTCATCATTTTTGAGGATTTTTAAAAAAATCAAAATTTCAAAAAACATGGGTTATAGCCCATCGTTTTTTTGAAATTTTGATTTTTTTTTAACCTCGTTTTTCATCATTTTTAAACATGGGCTATAGCCCCTACCGTACGGCATACTATAACACGCCGTTTTTCATCATTTTTGAGGATTTTTAAAAAAATCAAAATTTCAAAAAACATGGGTTATAGCCCATCGTTTTTTTGAAATTTTGAAAAAAAGTTAAACCTCGTTTTTCATCATTTTTAAACATGGGCTATAGCCCCTCCCGTACGGCATACTATAACACGCCGTTTTTCATCATTTTTGAGGATTTGAAAAAATTTCAAATTTTCAAAAAACATGGGTTATAGCCCATCGTTTTTTTTTAATTTTGAAAAAAATTTAAACCTCGTTTTTCATCATTTTTAAACATGGGCTATAGCCCCTACCGTACGGCATACTATAACACGCCGTTTTTCATCATTTTTGAGGATTTAAAAAAAAATCAAATTTTCAAAAACATGGGTTATAGCCCATTGTTTTTTTGAAATTTTGAAAAAAAATTAAACCTTGTTTTTATCATTTTTTTAACATGGGCTATAGCCCCTACCGTACGGCATACTATAACACGCCGTTTTTCATCATTTTTGAGGATTTTAAAAAAATTCAAAATTTCAAAAAACATGGGTTATAGCCCATCGTTTTTTTGAAATTTAGAAAAAAAAAATTACCTCGTTTTTCATCATTTTTGAACATGGGCTATAGCCCCTCCCGTACGGCATACTATAACACGCCGTTTTTCATCATTTTTGAGGATTTGAAAAAAAATCAAAATTTCAAAAAACATGGGTTATAGCCCATCGTTTTTTTGAAATTTTGATTTTTTTTAAACCTCGTTTTTCATCATTTTTTAAACATGGGCTATAGCCCCTACCGTACGGCATACTATAACACGCCGTTTTTCATCATTTTTGAGGATTTGAAAAAAATTCAAATTTTCAAAAAACATGGGTTATAGCCCATCGTTTTTTTGAAATTTTGATTTTTTTTTAAACCTCGTTTTTCATCATTTTTAAACATGGGCTATAGCCCCTACCGTACGGCATACTATAACACGCAGTTTTTCATCATTTTTGAGGATTTAAAAAAAAAATCAAAATTTCAAAAAACATGGGTTATAGCCCATCGTTTTTTTGAAATTTTGAAAAAAAATTAAACCTCGTTTTTCATCATTTTTAAACATGGGCTATAGCCCCTTACGGCATACTATAACACGCCGTTTTTCATCATTTTTGAGGATTTTAAAAAAAATTCAAAATTTCAAAAAACATGGGTTATAGCCCATCGTTTTTTTTTTTTTTTGAAAAAAAATTAAACCTCGTTTTTCATCATTTTTAAACATGGGCTATAGCCCCTCCCGTACGGCATACTATAACACGCCGTTTTTCATCATTTTTGAGGATTTGAAAAAAAATTCAAATTTTCAAAAAACATGGGTTATAGCCCATCGTTTTTTTGAAATTTTGAGAAAAATTTAAACCTCGTTTTTCATCATTTTTAAACATGGGCTATAGCCCCTACCGTACGGCATACTATAACACGCCGTTTTTCATCATTTTTGAGGATTTAAAAAAAAAATCAAAATTTCAAAAACATGGGTTATAGCCCATCGTTTTTTTGAAATTTTGATTTTTTTTTAAACCTCGTTTTTCATCATTTTTTAAACATGGGCTATAGCCCCTACCGTACGGCATACTATAACACGCCGTTTTTCATCATTTTTGAGGATTTAAAAAAAAATCAAATTTTCAAAAACATGGGTTATAGCCCATCGTTTTTTTGAAATTTTGATTTTTTTTTAAACCTCGTTTTTCATCATTTTTAAACATGGGCTATAGCCCCTACCGTACGGCATACTATAACACGCCGTTTTTCATCATTTTTGAGGATTTTTTTAAAAATCAAAATTTCAAAAAACATGGGTTATAGCCCATCGTTTTTTTTAATTTTGAAAAAAAATTAAACCTCGTTTTTCATCATTTTTAAACATGGGCTATAGCCCCTCCCGTACGGCATACTATAACACGCCGTTTTTCATCATTTTTGAGGATTTAAAAAAAAAAAAAAAATTCAAAAAACATGGGTTATAGCCCATCGTTTTTTTTAAATTTTGATTTTTTTTTTAAACCTCGTTTTTCATCATTTTTTAAACATGGGCTATAGCCCCTACCGTACGGCATACTATAACACGCCGTTTTTCATCATTTTTGAGGATTTTAAAAAAATTCAAAATTTCAAAAAACATGGGTTATAGCCCATCGTTTTTTTTAAATTTTGATTTTTTTTTTAAACCTCGTTTTTCATCATTTTTAAACATGGGCTATAGCCCCTACCGTACGGCATACTATAGCACGCCGTTTTTCATCATTTTTGAGGATTTTAAGAAATTTCAATATTTCAAAAAACATGGGTATAGCCCATCGTTTTTTTACATGGGCTATAGCCCCTACCGTACGGCATACTATAACACGCAGTTTTTCATCATTTTTGAGGATTTTTTTAAAAATCAAAATTTCAAAAAACATGGGTTATAGCCCATCGTTTTTTTTAAATTTTGAAATAAAATTAAACCTCGTTTTTCATCATTTTTAAACATGGGCTATAGCCCCTCCCGTACGGCATACTATAACACGCCGTTTTTCATCATTTTTGAGGATTTGAAAAAAATTCAAATTTTCAAAAAACATGGGTTATAGCCCATCGTTTTTTTGAAATTTTGAAAAAAAATTAAACCTCGTTTTTCATCATTTTTAAACATGGGCTATAGCCCCTCCCGTACGGCATACTATAACACGCCGTTTTTCATCATTTTTGAGGATTTGAAAAAAATTCAAATTTTCAAAAAACATGGGTTATAGCCCATCGTTTTTTTGAAATTTTGAAAAAAATTTAAACCTCGTTTTTCATCATTTTTAAACATGGGCTATAGCCCCTACCGTACGGCATACTATAACACGCCGTTTTTCATCATTTTTGAGGATTAAAAAAAAAATCAAAATTTCAAAAACATGGGTTATAGCCCATCGTTTTTTTGAAATTTTGATTTTTTTTTAAACCTCGTTTTTCATCATTTTTTAAACATGGGCTATAGCCCCTACCGTACGGCATACTATAACACGCCGTTTTTCATCATTTTTGAGGATTTTAAAAAAATTCAAAATTTCAAAAAACATGGGTTATAGCCCATCGTTTTTTTGAAATTTTGATTTTTTTTTAAACCTCGTTTTTCATCATTTTTTAAACATGGGCTATAGCCCCTACCGTACGGCATACTATAACACGCCGTTTTTCATCATTTTTGGGAACAAAAACATGGGTTATAGCCCATCGTTTTTTTGAAATTTTGATTTTTTTTTAAACCTCGTTTTTCATCATTTTTTAAACATGGGCTATAGCCCCTACCGTACGGCATACTATAACACGCCGTTTTTCATCATTTTTGAGGATTTTAAAAAAATTCAAAATTTCAAAAAACATGGGTTATAGCCCATCGTTTTTTTGAAATTTTGATTTTTTTTTAAACCTCGTTTTTCATCATTTTTTAAACATGGGCTATAGCCCCTACCGTACGGCATACTATAACACGCCGTTTTTCATCATTTTTGAGGATTTTTAAAAAATTCAAATTTTCAAAAACATGGGTTATAGCCCATCGTTTTTTTGAAATTTAGATTTTTTTTTAAACCTCGTTTTTCATCATTTTTAAACATGGGCTATAGCCCCTACCGTACGGCATACTATAACACGCCGTTTTTCATCATTTTTGAGGATTTTTTTAAAAATCAAAATTTAAAAAAACATGGGTTATAGCCCATCGTTTTTGAACATGGGCTATAGCCCCTACCGTACGGCATACTATAGCACGCCGTTTTTCATCATTTTTGAGGATTTTAAGAAATTTCAATATTTCAAAAAACATGGGTATAGCCCATCGTTTTTTTACATGGGCTATAGCCCCTACCGTACGGCATACTATAACACGCCGTTTTTCATCATTTTTGAGGATTTTTTTAAAAATCAAAATTTCAAAAAACATGGGTTATAGCCCATCGTTTTTTTTAAATTTTGAAAAAAAATTAAACCTCGTTTTTCATCATTTTTAAACATGGGCTATAGCCCCTCCCGTACGGCATACTATAACACGCCGTTTTTCATCATTTTTGAGGATTTGAAAAAAATTCAAATTTTCAAAAAACATGGGTTATAGCCCATCGTTTTTTTGAAATTTTGAAAAAAATTTAAACCTCGTTTTTCATCATTTTTAAACATGGGCTATAGCCCCTACCGTACGGCATACTATAACACGCCGTTTTTCATCATTTTTGAGGATTTAAAAAAAAATCAAAATTTCAAAAACATGGGTTATAGCCCATCGTTTTTTTGAAATTTTGATTTTTTTTTAAACCTCGTTTTTCATCATTTTTTAAACATGGGCTATAGCCCCTACCGTACGGCATACTATAACACGCCGTTTTTCATCATTTTTGAGGATTTTAAAAAAATTCAAAATTTCAAAAAACATGGGTTATAGCCCATCGTTTTTTTTAAATTTTGATTTTTTTTTAAACCTCGTTTTTCATCATTTTTTAAACATGGGCTATAGCCCCTACCGTACGGCATACTATAACACGCCGTTTTTCATCATTTTTGGGAACAAAAACATGGGTTATAGCCCATCGTTTTTTTGAAATTTTGATTTTTTTTTAAACCTCGTTTTTCATCATTTTTTAAACATGGGCTATAGCCCCTACCGTACGGCATACTATAACACGCCGTTTTTCATCATTTTTGAGGATTTTAAAAAAATTCAAAATTTCAAAAAACATGGGTTATAGCCCATCGTTTTTTTGAAATTTAGATTTTTTTTTAAACCTCGTTTTTCATCATTTTTTAAACATGGGCTATAGCCCCTACCGTACGGCATACTATAACACGCCGTTTTTCATCATTTTTGAGGATTTTTAAAAAATTCAAATTTTCAAAAACATGGGTTATAGCCCATCGTTTTTTTGAAATTTAGATTTTTTTTTAAACCTCGTTTTTCATCATTTTTAAACATGGGCTATAGCCCCTACCGTACGGCATACTATAACACGCCGTTTTTCATCATTTTTGAGGATTTTTTTAAAAATCAAAATTTAAAAAAACATGGGTTATAGCCCATCGTTTTTGAACATGGGCTATAGCCCCTACCGTACGGCATACTATAGCACGCCGTTTTTCATCATTTTTGAGGATTTTAAGAAATTTCAATATTTCAAAAAACATGGGTATAGCCCATCGTTTTTTTACATGGGCTATAGCCCCTACCGTACGGCATACTATAACACGCCGTTTTTCATCATTTTTGAGGATTTTTTTAAAAATCAAAATTTCAAAAAACATGGGTTATAGCCCATCGTTTTTTTTTAAATTTTGAAAAAAAATTAAACCTCGTTTTTCATCATTTTTAAACATGGGCTATAGCCCCTCCCGTACGGCATACTATAACACGCCGTTTTTCATCATTTTTGAGGATTTGAAAAAAATTCAAAATTTCAAAAAACATGGGTTATAGCCCATCGTTTTTGAACATGGGCTATAGCCCCTACCGTAGACATTTTTATCCCATTTTTAGACGCTCGTCTAATAGCCCATACTGTACGGCATACTATAGCACGCCGTTTTTCATCATTTTTGAGGATTTGAAAAAAATGGAGAAAAAAAAAACGATGGGTTATAGACCATCCTTTTTTTTTTTTTTTTTTTTTTTTTTTAATCCTCAAAAATGATGAAAAACGGCGTGCTATAGTATGCCGTACAGTATGGGCTATTAGACGAGCGTCTAAAAATGGGATAAAAATGTCTAAAAATAGACGTCTAAAACACGTTTAAAAATAGACGTGTTTTAGACGTCTATTTTTAGACGTTTTTTATCCCATTTTTGACCATGGGCTATAGCCCATACTGTACGGCATACTATAGCAAGCCGTTTTTCATCATTTTTGAGGATTAAAAAAAAAAAAAAAAGAAAAAAAAAAACGATGGGCTATAACCCATCGTTTTTTTTCTCCATTTTTTTCAAATCCTCAAAAATGATGAAAAACGGCGTGCTATAGTATGCCGTACAGTATGGGCTATTGGACGAGCGTCTAAAAATGGGATAAAAATGTCTAAAAATAGACGTCTAAAACACGTCTAAAAATAGACGTGTTTTAGACGTCTATTTTTTGACGTTTTCTATCCCATTTTTGACCATGGGCTATAGCCCATACTGTACGGCATACTATAGCAAGCCGTTTTTCATCATTTTTGAAGATTAAAAAAAAAAAAAAAAAAACGATGGGCTATAACCCATCGTTTCTTTTTTCTCCATTTTTTTCAAATCCTCAAAAAAGAAAAAAAAAGAAAAAAAAAAAAACGATGGGCTATAACCCATAGTTTTTTTTTCTTCATTTTTTTCAAATCCTCCAAAATGATGAAAAACGGCGTGCTATAGTATGCCGTACAGTATGGGCTATTAGACGAGCGTCTAAAAATGGGATAAAAATGTCTAAAAATAGACGTCTAAAACACGTTTAAAAATAGACGTGTTTTAGACGTCTATTTTTAGACATTTTTTATCCCATTTTTGACCATGGGCTATAGCCCATACTGTACGGCATACTATAGCAAGCCGTTTTTCATCATTTTTGAGGATTAAAAAAAAAAAAAAAAACGATGGGCTATAACCCATCGTTTTTTCTTTTTCATTTTTTTCAAATCCTCAAAAATGATGAAAAACGGCGTGCTATAGTATGCCGTACAGTATGGGCTATTAGACGAGCGTCTAAAAATGGGATAAAAATGTCTAAAAATAGACGTCTAAAACACGTCTAAAAATATACGTGTTTTAGACGTCTATTTTTTGACGTTTTCTATCCCATTTTTGACCATGGGCTATAGCCCATACTGTACGGCATACTATAGCAAGCCGTTTTTCATCATTTTTGAGGATTAAAAAAAAAAAAAAAAAAAAAAAAAAAAGGATGGTCTATAACCCATCGTTTTTTTTTTTTTTTTCATTTTTTTCAAATCCTCAAAAATGTTGAAAAACGGCGTGCTATAGTATGCCGTACAGTATGGGCTATTAGACGAGCGTCTAAAAATGGGATAAAAATGTCTAAAAATAGACGTCTAAAACACGTCTAAAAATAGACGTGTTTTAGACGTCTATTTTTAGACGTTTTTTATCCCATTTTTGACCATGGGCTATAGCCCATACTGTACGGCATACTATAGCAAGCCGTTTTTCATCATTTTTGAGGATTAAAAAAAAAAAAAAAAAAAAAAAAACGATGGGCTATAACCCATCGTTTTTTTTTCTCCATTTTTTTCAAATCCTCAAAAATGATGAAAAACGGCGTGCTATAGTATGCCGTACAGTATGGGCTATTGGACGAGCGTCTAAAAATGGGATAAAAATGTCTAAAAATAGACGTCTAAAACACGTCTAAAAATAGACGTGTTTTAGACGTCTATTTTTTGACGTTTTCTATCCCATTTTTGACCATGGGCTATAGCCCATACTGTACGGCATACTATAGCAAGCCGTTTTTCATCATTTTTGAAGATTAAAAAAAAAAAAAAAAAAACGATGGGCTATAACCCATCGTTTCTTTTTTCTCCATTTTTTTCAAATCCTCAAAAAAAAAAAAAGAAAAAAAAAAAAAACGATGGGCTATAACCCATAGTTTTTTTTTTCTTCATTTTTTTCAAATCCTCCAAAATGATGAAAAACGGCGTGCTATAGTATGCCGTACAGTATGGGCTATTAGACGAGCGTCTAAAAATGGGATAAAAATGTCTAAAGATAGACGTCTAAAACACGTTTAAAAATAGACGTGTTTTAGACGTCTATTTTTAGACGTTTTTTATCCCATTTTGACCATGGGCTATAGCCCATACTGTACGGCATACTATAGCAAGCCGTTTTTCATCATTTTTGAGGATTAAAAAAAAAAAAAAAAAAAAAAAAAACGATGGGCTATAACCCATCGTTTTTTCTTTTTCATTTTTTTCAAATCCTCAAAAATGATGAAAAACGGCGTGCTATAGTATGCCGTACAGTATGGGCTATTAGACGAGCGTCTAAAAATGGGATAAAAATGTCTAAAAATAGACGTCTAAAACACGTCTAAAAATAGACGTGTTTTAGACGTCTATTTTTTGACGTTTTCTATCCCATTTTTGACCATGGGCTATAGCCCATACTGTACGGCATACTATAGCAAGCCGTTTTTCATCATTTTTGAGGATTCAAAAAAAAAAAAAAAAAAAAAAAAACGATGGGCTATAACCCATCATTTTTTTTTTTTCATTTTTTTCAAATCCTCAAAAATGTTGAAAAACGGCGTGCTATAGTATGCCGTACAGTATGGGCTATTAGACGAGCGTCTAAAAATGGGATAAAAATGTCTAAAAATAGACGTCTAAAACACGTCTAAAAATAGACGTGTTTTAGACGTCTATTTTTTGAGGATAAAAAAAAAAAAAAAAGAAAACGATGGGCTAAAACCCATCGTTTTTTTTTTCTCCATTTTTTTCAAATCCTCAAAAATGATGAAAAACGGCGTGCTATAGTATGCCGTACAGTATGGGCTATTAGACGAGCGTCTAAAAATGGGATAAAAATGTCTACGGTAGGGGCTATAGCCCATGTTCAAAAACGATGGGCTATAACCCATGTTTTTTGAAATTTTGAATTTTTTTAAAATACTCAAAAATGATGAAAAACGGCGTGTTATAGTATGCCGTACGGTAGGGGCTATAGCCCATGTTTAAAAATGATGAAAAACGAGGTGTAATTTTTTTTCAAAATTTCAAAAAAACGATGGGCTATAACCCATCGTTTTTTTTTTCTCCATTTTTTTCAAATCCTCAAAAATGATGAAAAACGGCGTGCTATAGTTTGCCGTACAGTATGGGCTGTTAGACGAGCGTCTAAAAATGGGATAAAAATGTCTAAAAATAGACGTCTAAAAATAGACGTGTTTTAGACGTCTATTTTTAAACGTTTTTTATCCCATTTTTGACGTACATACTGTACGGCATACTATAGCGTTTTTCATCCTTTTTGAGGATAAAAAAAAAAAAAAAAAACGATGGGCTATAACCCATAGTTTTTTTTTTCTTCATTTTTTTCAAATCCTCCAAAATGATGAAAAACGGCGTGCTATAGTATGCCGTACAGTATGGGCTATTAGACGAGCGTCTAAAAATGGGATAAAAATGTCTAAAAATAGACGTCTAAAACACGTCTAAAAATAGACGTGTTTTAGACGTCTATTTTTTTTTTTATCCCATTTTTGACCATGGGCTATAGCCCATACTGTACGGCATACTATAGCAAGCCGTTTTTCATCATTTTTGAGGATTTGAAAAACAAAAAAACAAAAAAAACGATGGGCTATAACCCATCGTTTTTTTTTTCCTCCATTTTTTTCAAATCCTCAAAAATGATGAAAAACGGCGTGCTATAGTTTGCCGTACAGTATGGGCTATTAGACGAGCGTCTAAAAATGGGATAAAAATGTCTAAAAATAGACGTCTAAAACACGTCTAAAAATAGACGTGTTTTAGACGTCTATTTTTAGACGTTTTTTATCCCATTTTTGACCATGGGCTATACTATACTATAATATAGCAAGCCGTTTTTCATCATTTTTGAGGATTTGAAAAAAACGAAAAAAAAAAAAAAAACGATGGGTTACAGCCCATCGTTTTTAGACGTGTTTTTTTTAGACGTGTTTTAGACGTCTATTTTTAAACGTTTTTTATCCCATTTTTGACGTACATACTGTACGGCATACTATAGCGTTTTTCATCCTTTTTGAGGATAAAAAAAAAAAAAAAAAAAACGATGGGCTATAACCCATAGTTTTTTTTTTTCTTCATTTTTTTCAAATCCTCCAAAATGATGAAAAACGGCGTGCTATAGTATGCCGTACAGTATGGGCTATTAGACGAGCGTCTAAAAATGGGATAAAAATGTCTACGGTAGGGGCTATAGCCCATGTTCAAAAACGATGGGCTATAACCCATGTTTTTTGAAATTTTGAAATTTTTTAAAATACTCAAAAATGATGAAAAACGGCGTGTTATAGTATGCCGTACGGTAGGGGCTATAGCCCATGTTTAAAAATGATGAAAAACGAGGTGTAATTTTTTTTCAAAAAAAAACGTCTAAAACACGTCTAAAAATAGACGTGTTTTAGACGTCTATTTTTTGAGGATTTGAAAAAAAAAAAAGAAAACGATGGGCTATAACCCATCGTTTTTTTTTTCTCCATTTTTTTCAAATCCTCAAAAATGATGAAAAACGGCGTGCTATAGTTTGCCGTACAGTATGGGCTGTTAGACGAGCGTCTAAAAATGGGATAAAAATGTCTAAAAATAGACGTCTAAAACACGTCTAAAAATAGACGTGTTTTAGACGTCTATTTTTTGACGTTTTTTATCCCATTTTTGACCATGGGCTATACTATACTATAATATAGCAAGCCGTTTTTCATCATTTTTGAGGATTTGAAAAAAACGAAAAAAAAAAAAAAAAACATGGGTTACAGCCCATCGTTTTTAGACGTGTTTTTTTAGACGTGTTTTAGACGTCTATTTTTAAACGTTTTTTATCCCATTTTTGACGTACATACTGTACGGCATACTATAGCGTTTTTCATCCTTTTTGAGGATAAAAAAAAAAAAAAAAAACGATGGGCTATAACCCATAGTTTTTTTTTTCTTCATTTTTTTCAAATCCTCCAAAATGATGAAAAACGGCGTGCTATAGTATGCCGTACAGTATGGGCTATTAGACGAGCGTCTAAAAATGGGATAAAAATGTCTACGGTAGGGGCTATAGCCCATGTTCAAAAACGATGGGCTATAACCCATGTTTTTTGAAATTTTGAAATTTTTTAAAATACTCAAAAATGATGAAAAACGGCGTGTTATAGTATGCCGTACGGTAGGGGCTATAGCCCATGTTTAAAAATGATGAAAAACGAGGTGTAATTTTTTTTCAAAATTTCAAAAAAACGATGGGCTATAACCCATCGTTTTTTTTTTCTCCATTTTTTTCAAATCCTCAAAAATGATGAAAAACGGCGTGCTATAGTTTGCCGTACAGTATGGGCTGTTAGACGAGCGTCTAAAAATGGGATAAAAATGTCTAAAAATAGACGTCTAAAACACGTCTAAAAATAGACGTGTTTTAGACGTCTATTTTTTGAGGATTTGAAAAAAAAAAAAAGAAAACGATGGGCTATAACCCATCGTTTTTTTTTTCTCCATTTTTTTCAAATCCTCAAAAATGATGAAAAACGGCGTGCTATAGTTTGCCGTACAGTATGGGCTGTTAGACGAGCGTCTAAAAATGGGATAAAAATGTCTAAAAATAGACGTCTAAAACACGTCTAAAAATAGACGTGTTTTAGACGTCTATTTTTTGACGTTTTTTATCCCATTTTTGACCATGGGCTATACTATACTATAATATAGCAAGCCGTTTTTCATCATTTTTGAGGATTTGAAAAAAACGAAAAAAAAAAAAAAAAACGATGGGTTACAGCCCATCGTTTTTAGACGTGTTTTTTTAGACGTGTTTTAGACGTCTATTTTTAAACGTTTTTTATCCCATTTTTGACGTACATACTGTACGGCATACTATAGCGTTTTTCATCCTTTTTGAGGATAAAAAAAAAAAAAAAAAAACGATGGGCTATAACCCATAGTTTATTTTTTCTTCATTTTTTTCAAATCCTCCAAAATGATGAAAAACGGCGTGCTATAGTATGCCGTACAGTATGGGCTATTAGACGAGCGTCTAAAAATGGGATAAAAATGTCTACGGTAGGGGCTATAGCCCATGTTCAAAAACGATGGGCTATAACCCATGTTTTTTGAAATTTTGAAATTTTTTAAAATACTCAAAAATGATGAAAAACGGCGTGTTATAGTATGCCGTACGGTAGGGGCTATAGCCCATGTTTAAAAATGATGAAAAACGAGGTGTAATTTTTTTTCAAAATTTCAAAAAAACGATGGGCTATAACCCATCGTTTTTTTTTTCTCCATTTTTTTCAAATCCTCAAAAATGATGAAAAACGGCGTGCTATAGTTTGCCGTACAGTATGGGCTGTTAGACGAGCGTCTAAAAATGGGATAAAAATAGACGTCTAAAACACGTCTAAAAATAGACGTGTTTTAGACGTCTATTTTTTGACGTTTTTTATCCCATTTTTGACCATGGGCTATAGCCCATACTGTACGGCATACTATAGCAAGCCGTTTTTCATCATTTTTGAGGATTAAAAAAAAAAAAAAAAAAAAAAAAAAAACGATGGGCTATAACCCATCGTTTCTTTTTTCTCCATTTTTTTCAAATCCTCAAAAAAAAAAAAAAAAAAAAAAACGATGGGCTATAACCCATCGTTTTTTTTTTTTCATTTTTTTCAAATCCTCAAAAATGTTGAAAAACGGCGTGCTATAGTATGCCGTACAGTATGGGCTATTAGACGAGCGTCTAAAAATGGGATAAAAATGTCTAAAAATAGACGTCTAAAACACGTCTAAAAATAGACGTGTTTTAGACGTCTATTTTTTGAGGATTTGAAAAAAAAAAAAAAAAACGATGGGCTATAACCCATCGTTTTTTTTTTCTCCATTTTTTTCAAATCCTCAAAAATGATGAAAAACGGCGTGCTATAGTTTGCCGTACAGTATGGGCTGTTAGACGAGCGTCTAAAAATGGGATAAAAATGTCTAAAAATAGACGTCTAAAACACGTCTAAAAATAGACGTGTTTTAGACGTCTATTTTTTGACGTTTTTTATCCCATTTTTGACCATGGGCTATACTATACTATAATATAGCAAGCCGTTTTTCATCATTTTTGAGGATTTGAAAAAAACGAAAAAAAAAAAAAAAACGATGGGTTACAGCCCATCGTTTTTAGACGTGTTTTTTTAGACGTGTTTTAGACGTCTATTTTTAAACGTTTTTTATCCCATTTTTGACGTACATACTGTACGGCATACTATAGCGTTTTTCATCCTTTTTGAGGATAAAAAAAAAAAAAAAAAAACGATGGGCTATAACCCATAGTTTTTTTTTTCTTCATTTTTTTCAAATCCTCCAAAATGATGAAAAACGGCGTGCTATAGTATGCCGTACAGTATGGGCTATTAGACGAGCGTCTAAAAATGGGATAAAAATGTCTACGGTAGGGGCTATAGCCCATGTTCAAAAACGATGGGCTATAACCCATGTTTTTTTAAATTTTGAAATTTTTTAAAATACTCAAAAATGATGAAAAACGGCGTGTTATAGTATGCCGTACGGTAGGGGCTATAGCCCATGTTTAAAAATGATGAAAAACGAGGTGTAATTTTTTTTCAAAATTTCAAAAAAACGATGGGCTATAACCCATCGTTTTTTTTTTCTCCATTTTTTTCAAATCCTCAAAAATGATGAAAAACGGCGTGCTATAGTTTGCCGTACAGTATGGGCTGTTAGACGAGCGTCTAAAAATGGGATAAAAATGTCTAAAAATAGACGTCTAAAACACGTCTAAAAATAGACGTGTTTTAGACGTCTATTTTTAGACGTTTTTTATCCCATTTTTGACCATGGGCTATAGCCCATACTGTACGGCATACTATAGCAAGCCGTTTTTCATCATTTTTGAGGATTAAAAAAAAAAAAAAAAAACGATGGGCTATAACCCATCGTTTCTTTTTTCTCCATTTTTTTCAAATCCTCAAAAAAAAAAAAAAAAAAAAAAAAACGATGGGCTATAACCCATAGTTTTTTTTTTCTTCATTTTTTTCAAATCCTCCAAAATGATGAAAAACGGCGTGCTATAGTATGCCGTACAGTATGGGCTATTAGACGAGCGTCTAAAAATGGGATAAAAATGTCTAAAAATAGACGTCTAAAACACGTCTAAAAATAGACGTGTTTTAGACGTCTATTTTTTTTTTTATCCCATTTTTGACCATGGGCTATAGCCCATACTGTACGGCATACTATAGCAAGCCGTTTTTCATCATTTTTGAGGATTTGAAAAACAAAAAAACAAAAAAAACGATGGGCTATAACCCATCGTTTTTTTTTTCTCCATTTTTTTCAAATCCTCAAAAATGATGAAAAACGGCGTGCTATAGTTTGCCGTACAGTATGGGCTGTTAGACGAGCGTCTAAAAATGGGATAAAAATGTCTAAAAATAGACGTCTAAAACACGTCTAAAAATAGACGTGTTTTAGACGTCTATTTTTTGAGGATTTGAAAAAACAAAAAAAGAAAACGATGGGCTATAACCCATCGTTTTTTTTTTCTCCATTTTTTTCAAATCCTCAAAAATGATGAAAAACGGCGTGCTATAGTTTGCCGTACAGTATGGGCTGTTAGACGAGCGTCTAAAAATGGGATAAAAATGTCTAAAAATAGACGTCTAAAACACGTCTAAAAATAGACGTGTTTTAGACGTCTATTTTTTGACGTTTTTTATCCCATTTTTGACCATGGGCTATACTATACTATAATATAGCAAGCCGTTTTTCATCATTTTTGAGGATTTGAAAAAAACGAAAAAAAAAAAAAAAACGATGGGTTACAGCCCATCGTTTTTAGACGTGTTTTTTTAGACGTGTTTTAGACGTCTATTTTTAAACGTTTTTTATCCCATTTTTGACGTACATACTGTACGGCATACTATAGCGTTTTTCATCCTTTTTGAGGATAAAAAAAAAAAAAAAAAAACGATGGGCTATAACCCATAGTTTTTTTTTTCTTCATTTTTTTCAAATCCTCCAAAATGATGAAAAACGGCGTGCTATAGTATGCCGTACAGTATGGGCTATTAGACGAGCGTCTAAAAATGGGATAAAAATGTCTACGGTAGGGGCTATAGCCCATGTTCAAAAACGATGGGCTATAACCCATGTTTTTTGAAATTTTGAAATTTTTTAAAATACTCAAAAATGATGAAAAACGGCGTGTTATAGTATGCCGTACGGTAGGGGCTATAGCCCATGTTTAAAAATGATGAAAAACGAGGTGTAATTTTTTTTCAAAATTTCAAAAAAACGATGGGCTATAACCCATCGTTTTTTTTTTCTCCATTTTTTTCAAATCCTCAAAAATGATGAAAAACGGCGTGCTATAGTTTGCCGTACAGTATGGGCTGTTAGACGAGCGTCTAAAAATGGGATAAAAATGTCTAAAAATAGACGTCTAAAACACGTCTAAAAATAGACGTGTTTTAGACGTCTATTTTTTGACGTTTTTTATCCCATTTTTGACCATGGGCTATAGCCCATACTGTACGGCATACTATAGCAAGCCGTTTTTCATCATTTTTGAGGATTAAAAAAAAAAAAAAAAAAAAAAAAAAACGATGGGCTATAACCCATCGTTTCTTTTTTCTCCATTTTTTTCAAATCCTCAAAAAAAAAAAAAAAAAAAAAAAAAACGATGGGCTATAACCCATCGTTTTTTCTTTTTCATTTTTTTCAAATCCTCAAAAATGATGAAAAACGGCGTGCTATAGTATGCCGTACAGTATGGGCTATTAGACGAGCGTCTAAAAATGGGATAAAAATGTCTAAAAATAGACGTCTAAAACACGTCTAAAAATAGACGTGTTTTAGACGTCTATTTTTTGACGTTTTCTATCCCATTTTTGACCATGGGCTATAGCCCATACTGTACGGCATACTATAGCAAGCCGTTTTTCATCATTTTTGAGGATTAAAAAAAAAAAAAAAAAAAAACGATGGGCTATAACCCATCGTTTTTTTTTTTCATTTTTTTCAAATCCTCAAAAATGTTGAAAAACGGCGTGCTATAGTATGCCGTACAGTATGGGCTATTAGACGAGCGTCTAAAAATGGGATAAAAATGTCTAAAAATAGACGTCTAAAACACGTCTAAAAATAGACGTGTTTTTTGAGGATTTGAAAAAAAAAAAAAGAAAACGATGGGCTAAAACCCATCGTTTTTTTTTTCTCCATTTTTTTCAAATCCTCAAAAATGATGAAAAACGGCGTGCTATAGTATGCCGTACAGTATGGGCTATTAGACGAGCGTCTAAAAATGGGATAAAAATGTCTACGGTAGGGGCTATAGCCCATGTTCAAAAACGATGGGCTATAACCCATGTTTTTTGAAATTTTGAATTTTTTTAAAATACTCAAAAATGATGAAAAACGGCGTGTTATAGTATGCCGTACGGTAGGGGCTATAGCCCATGTTTAAAAATGATGAAAAACGAGGTGTAATTTTTTTTCAAAATTTCAAACAAACGATGGGCTATAACCCATCGTTTTTTTTTTCTCCATTTTTTTCAAATCCTCAAAAATGATGAAAAACGGCGTGCTATAGTTTGCCGTACAGTATGGGCTGTTAGACGAGCGTCTAAAATGGGATAAAAATGTCTAAAAATAGACGTCTAAAAATAGACGTGTTTTAGACGTCTATTTTTAGACTTTTTAATCCCATTTTTGACCATGGGCTATACTATACTATAGCAAGCCGTTTTTCATCATTTTTGAGGATTTGAAAAAAACGAAAAAAAACAAAAAACGATGGGTTACAGCCCATCGTTTTTAGACGTGTTTTTTTAGACGTGTTTTAGACGTCTATTTTTAAACGTTTTTTATCCCATTTTTGACGTACATACTGTACGGCATACTATAGCGTTTTTCATCCTTTTTGAGGATAAAAAGAAAAAAAAAAAAAAAACGATGGGCTATAACCCATAGTTTTTTTTTTCTTCATTTTTTTCAAATCCTCCAAAATGATGAAAAACGGCGTGCTATAGTATGCCGTACAGTATGGGCTATTAGACGAGCGTCTAAAAATGGGATAAAAATGTCTAAAAATAGACGTCTAAAACACGTCTAAAAATAGACGTGTTTTAGACGTCTATTTTTAGACGTTTTTTATCCCATTTTTGACCATGGGCTATACTATACTATAATATAGCAAGCCGTTTTTCATCATTTTTGAGGATTTGAAAAAAACGAAAAAAAAAACAAAACGATGGGTTACAGCCCATCGTTTTTAGACGTGTTTTTTTAGACGTGTTTTAGACGTCTATTTTTAAACGTTTTTTATCCCATTTTTGACGTACATACTGTACGGCATACTATAGCGTTTTTCATCCTTTTTGAGGATAAAAAAAAAAAAAAAAAAAACGATGGGCTATAACCCATAGTTTTTTTTTTCTTCATTTTTTTCAAATCCTCCAAAATGATGAAAAACGGCGTGCTATAGTATGCCGTACAGTATGGGCTATTAGACGAGCGTCTAAAAATGGGATAAAAATGTCTACGGTAGGGGCTATAGCCCATGTTCAAAAACGATGGGCTATAACCCATGTTTTTTGAAATTTTGAATTTTTTTAAAATACTCAAAAATGATGAAAAACGGCGTGTTATAGTATGCCGTACGGTAGGGGCTATAGCCCATGTTTAAAAATGATGAAAAACGAGGTGTCATTTCTTTTCAAAATTTAAAAAAAAACGATGGGCTATAACCCATCGTTTTTTCTTTCTCCATTTTTTTCAAATCCTCAAAAATGATGAAAAACGGCGTGCTATAGTTTGCCGTACAGTATGGGCTGTTAGACGAGCGTCTAAAAATGGGATAAAAATGTCTAAAAATAGACGTCTAAAACACGTCTAAAAATAGACGTGTTTTAGACGTCTATTTTTAGACGTTTTTTATCCCATTTTTGACCATGGGCTATAGCCCATACTGTACGGCATACTATAGCAAGCCGTTTTTCATCATTTTTGAGGATTAAAAAAAAAAAAAAAAAAAAAACGATGGGCTATAACCCATCGTTTTTTTTCTCCATTTTTTTCAAATCCTCAAAAATGATGAAAAACGGCGTGCTATAGTATGCCGTACAGTATGGGCTATTGGACGAGCGTCTAAAAATGGGATAAAAATGTCTAAAAATAGACGTCTAAAACACGTCTAAAAATAGACGTGTTTTAGACGTCTATTTTTTGACGTTTTCTATCCCATTTTTGACCATGGGCTATAGCCCATACTGTACGGCATACTATAGCAAGCCGTTTTTCATCATTTTTGAAGATTTAAAAAAAAAAAAAAAAAAAACGATGGGCTATAACCCATCGTTTCTTTTTTCTCCATTTTTTTCAAATCCTCAAAAAAAAACAAAAAAAAAAAAAACAAAAAAAAAACGATGGGCTATAACCCATAGTTTTTTTTTTCTTCATTTTTTTCAAATCCTCCAAAATGATGAAAAACGGCGTGCTATAGTATGCCGTACAGTATGGGCTATTAGACGAGCGTCTAAAAATGGGATAAAAATGTCTAAAGATAGACGTCTAAAACACGTTTAAAAATAGACGTGTTTTAGACGTCTATTTTTAGACGTTTTTTATCCCATTTTTGACCATGGGCTATAGCCCATACTGTACGGCATACTATAGCAAGCCGTTTTTCATCATTTTTGAGGATTAAAAAATAAAGAAAAAAGAAAAAAAAACGATGGGCTATAACCCATCGTTTTTTCTTTTTCATTTTTTTCAAATCCTCAAAAATGATGAAAAACGGCGTGCTATAGTATGCCGTACAGTATGGGCTATTAGACGAGCGTCTAAAAATGGGATAAAAATGTCTAAAAATAGACGTCTAAAACACGTCTAAAAATAGACGTGTTTTAGACGTCTATTTTTTGACGTTTTCTATCCCATTTTTGACCATGGGCTATAGCCCATACTGTACGGCATACTATAGCAAGCCGTTTTTCATCATTTTTGAGGATTAAAAAATAAATAAAAAAGAAAAAAAAACGATGGGCTATAACCCATCGTTTTTTCTTTTTCATTTTTTTCAAATCCTCAAAAATGATGAAAAACGGCGTGCTATAGTATGCCGTACAGTATGGGCTATTAGACGAGCGTCTAAAAATGGGATAAAAATGTCTAAAAATAGACGTCTAAAACACGTCTAAAAATAGACGTGTTTTAGACGTCTATTTTTTGACGTTTTCTATCCCATTTTTGACCATGGGCTATAGCCCATACTGTACGGCATACTATAGCAAGCCGTTTTTCATCATTTTTGAGGATTAAAAAAAAAAAAAAAAAAAAACGATGGGCTATAACCCATCGTTTTTTTTTTTTCATTTTTTTCAAATCCTCAAAAATGTTGAAAAACGGCGTGCTATAGTATGCCGTACAGTATGGGCTATTAGACGAGCGTCTAAAAATGGGATAAAAATGTCTAAAAATAGACGTCTAAAACACGTCTAAAAATAGACGTGTTTTAGACGTCTATTTTTTGAGGATTTGAAAAAAAAAAAAAGAAAACGATGGGCTATAACCCATCGTTTTTTTTTTTCTCCATTTTTTTCAAATCCTCAAAAATGATGAAAAACGGCGTGCTATAGTTTGCCGTACAGTATGGGCTGTTAGACGAGCGTCTAAAAATGGGATAAAAATGTCTAAAAATAGACGTCTAAAAATAGACGTGTTTTAGACGTCTATTTTTAGACTTTTTAATCCCATTTTTGACCATGGGCTATACTATACTATACTATAGCAAGCCGTTTTTCATCATTTTTGAGGATTTGAAAAAAAAAAAAAAAAAAAAAAAACGATGGGTTACAGCCCATCGTTTTTAGACGTGTTTTTTTAGACGTGTTTTAGACGTCTATTTTTAAACGTTTTTTATCCCATTTTTGACGTACATACTGTACGGCATACTATAGCGTTTTTCATCCTTTTTGAGGATAAAAAAAACTGTATGCCGTACAGTATGGGCTATTAGACGAGCGTCTAAAAATGGGATAAAAATGTCTAAAAATAGACGTCTAAAACACGTCTAAAAATAGACGTGTTTTAGACGTCTATTTTTAGACGTTTTTTATCCCATTTTTGACCATGGGCTATAGCCCATACTGTACGGCATACTATAGCAAGCCGTTTTTCATCATTTTTGAGGATTTGAAAAAAAAAAAAAAAAAAACGATGGGCTATAACCCATCGTTTTTTTTTTCTCCATTTTTTTCAAATCCTCAAAAATGATGAAAAACGGCGTGCTATAGTTTGCCGTACAGTATGGGCTATTAGACGAGCGTCTAAAAATGGGATAAAAATGTCTAAAAATAGACGTCTAAAACACGTCTAAAAATAGACGTGTTTTAGACGTCTATTTTTAGACGTTTTTAATCCCATTTTTGACCATGGGCTATACCAGGGGTCGGCAACCGGCGGCTCAAGAGCCGCTTGCGGCTCTTGAGCACTCCCCTAGTGGCTCCCTGTAGCATTACAAAAGAATCTATGAAAATGTATAATGTTTATTTTTTCACATTTTTATTTTTCATTTATGGTTTCTGTAGGAGGCCAAACGTGACAGAAACATTCTTAAGTTTCCCAATTTTGTAAAAAGTGTGTAGAATAAATATTATGATGGATTGCCTGTATGCTTAATCTGCAGTATAGCCCTGAAACATGACTGTCAGTCATGACGCAACAGCAGCCTGTTTTACGCAATCGCAGTCCAAACGTGTATATAAACATTCCGATTTAAAATATAAAGTCCTCGCCACATGTGCCACGGGAGTTAGAAATGTGCTGGTACAGCGATTAGCATTGCTGCATCCCGCGTTGTTTAATAAAAAGCATTTTTATCCGAGCGCCCCTTTTCTCAAACGGGGTTGGGAAACAGTTGCACACCGGGTGGGGGCGCGTAGTTGAAAGCCAATGGCCAGTAAATAACTGCTCGGATAAAAATGCTTTTTATTAAACAACGCGGGATGCAGCAATGCTAATCGCTGTACCAGCAACATTCTAACACCCGTGGCACATGTGGCGAGGACTTTATATTTGGAATCTGAATGTTTATGTACACGTTTACAATGTAAATGTAGCGATTGCGTAAAACAGGCTGCAGTTGCCATGACGCACCATGGCTAAATCTGCAGTGACAAACTATCAAACAATAAATAAAACGTGGCAAGCCATTCACAGACGGTGACTATATGAAGGAGTCATATAGACGTTTTATTATCTCCCGGGTTGCAACGAAACAGCAAAGCAGCAGCCAGCAGTGGTGGAGTTTAATTAGCTGCGATCCACTTCTTAAAAGTTTGCTCCCTTCTGCCTTCCCACACACTTGTGTGGAAAACATGGAATGCTCTTCCAGACAATTATGTGAACATGAAGAAACTCGCATTTGGAGTATTATCCATCTTTGGATCAACGTACTTTTGTGAGCAGATATTCTCAAACATGAACTAGGCCTACATTAAATCCAAATACCGCACACGCCTCACCGATGAGAGCTTGCAGTCGTGTGTGAAGATTAAAGTGACATTTTACATGCCCAATGTTGAGAAGCTCTCCAGCGATGTCCACACACAGAAATCACATTAAACGGGTAAGAACACAATGCAAAAAACATGGCATAATAATGGAGGGTGCGTTGACTGCGTTCGGAAATGCGCACCGGGAGCGCACTCGCCTATTAGTTTGCATTGCACAGTGCGCTATTTCCGAACGGGCTTGAACCATAGCGCACTTTTTATTTTGATAGATAGGCTAATATCCACTTGCAGCCCTGTTGTCTTCATTATATAAGCATTTTAAGGCTTACATTTTTTTTGCGGCTCCAGATAGATTTTGAATTAATTTTTTTGGTCGAAAATGGCTCATTCAACATCTTGGGTTGCCGACCCCTGGGCTATACTATACTATAATATAGCAAGCCGTTTTTCATCATTTTTGAGGATTTGAAAAAAACGAAAAAAAAAAAAAAACGATGGGTTACAGCCCATCGTTTTTAGACGTGTTTTTTTAGACGTGTTTTAGACGTCTATTTTTAAACGTTTTTTATCCCATTTTTGACGTACATACTGTACGGCATACTATAGCGTTTTTCATCCTTTTTGAGGATAAAAAAAATAAAAATAAAAACGATGGGCTATAACCCATAGTTTCTTTTTTCTTCATTTTTTTCAAATCCTCCAAAATGATGAAAAACGGCGTGCTATAGTATGCCGTACAGTATGGGCTATTAGACGAGCGTCTAAAAATGGGATAAAAATGTCTAAAAATAGACGTCTAAAACACGTCTAAAAATAGACGTGTTTTAGACGTCTATTTTTAGACGTTTTTTATCCCATTTTTGACCATGGGCTATAGCCCATACTGTACGGCATACTATAGCTAGCCGTTTTTCATCATTTTTGAGGATTTGAAAAACAAACAAAAAAAAAACAACGATGGGCTATAACCCATCGTTTTTTTTTTTCTCCATTTTTTTCAAATCCTCAAAAATGATGAAAAACGGCGTGCTATAGTTTGCCGTACAGTATGGGCTATTAGACGAGCGTCTAAAAATGGGATAAAAATGTCTAAAAATAGACGTCTAAAACACGTCAAAAATAGACGTGTTTTAGACGTCTATTTTTAGACGTTTTTTATCCCATTTTTGACCATGGGCTATACTATACTATAATATAGCAAGCCGTTTTTCATCATTTTTGAGGATTTGAAAAAAACGAAAAAAAAAAAAAAACGATGGGTTACAGCCCATCGTTTTTAGACGTGTTTTAGACGTCTATTTTTAAACGTTTTTTATCCAATTTTTGACGTACATACTGTACGGCATACTATAGCGTTTTTCATCCTTTTTGAGGATAAAAAAAATAAAAATAAAAACGATGGGCTATAACCCATAGTTTTTTTTTTCTTCATTTTTTTCAAATCCTCCAAAATGATGAAAAACGGCGTGCTATAGTATGCCGTACAGTATGGGCTATTAGACGAGCGTCTAAAAATGGGATAAAAATGTCTAAAAATAGACGTCTAAAACACGTCTAAAAATAGACGTGTTTTAGACGTCTATTTTTAGACGTTTTTTATCCCATTTTTGACCATGGGCTATAGCCCATACTGTACGGCATACTATAGCAAGCCGTTTTTCATCATTTTTGAGGATAAAAAAAAAAAAAAAAAAAAAAAAAGAAACGATGGGCTATAACCCATCGTTTTTTTTTTCTCCATTTTTTTCAAATCCTCAAAAATGATGAAAAACGGCGTGCTATAGTATGCCGTACAGTATGGGCTATTAGACGAGCGTCTAAAAATGTGATAAAAATGTCTAAAAATAGACGTCTAAAACACGTTTAAAAATAGACGTGTTTTAGACGTCTATTTTTAGACGTTCTTTATCCCATTTTTGACCATGGGCTATAGCCCATACTGTACGGCATACTATAGCAAGCCGTTTTTCATCATTTTTGAGGATAAAAAAAAAAAAAAAAAAACGATGGGCTATAACCCATCGTTTTTTTTCTCCATTTTTTTCAAATCCTCAAAAATGATGAAAAACGGCGTGCTATAGTATGCCGTACAGTATGGGCTATTAGACGAGCGTCTAAAAATGGGATAAAAATGTCTAAAAATAGACGTCTAAAACACGTCTAAAAATAGACGTGTTTTAGACGTCTATTTTTAGACGTTTTTTATCCCATTTTTGACCATGGGCTATACTATACTATACTATAGCAAGCCGTTTTTCTACATTTTTGAGGATTTGAAAAAAATGAAGAAAAAAAAAAAAAACGATGGGTATAGCCCATCGTTTTTAGACGTGTTTTTTTAGACGTGTTTTAGACGTCTATTTAAAAAAAAAAAAAAAAAAAAAACGATGGGCTATAACCCATCGTTTTTTTTTTTTTCATTTTATTTGAAAAAAAACAAAAAAAAAACGATGGGCTATAACCCATCGTTCTTTTTTTTTCCATTTTTTTCAAATCCTCAAAAATGATGAAAAACGGCGTGCTATAGTATGCCGTACAGTATGGGCTATTAGACGAGCGTCTAAAAATGGGATAAAAATGTCTATGTCGTATAATTTTCTATAAATTAACTAACTAAATATGGTACTATTTTCACTGAGTCAAGTAAAATGTTTTAGAGTAATCGCACACCAAAAGGTCTTTTCACTCAGGCTCTGATTACATCCTTTGAAGCTTGCTCGGAGGTGTCTATGAAGCCAGGTCCTATTGTTTGTTACAGGAACATGTGTTTGCATAGTCCTTTGACCAAAGGGGAGAGGTTTTAGAAATTAACATTGGACCATTTGGTACTTGTAAAACTACACAAGTTAAAACTCAATGATTTTATAACAATCTGTTACTATAGAAAGATGAGACTCTAACTATTTATAGTGAGTTTAACTTGTCTCCTTTAAAAGGTATGATAAAAACATAGGGTTTCGCGTCACCGTGTTGGTTTTTACTCTTAAAAGAAAGTGTTCAGTTTTATTTATAGTTCCGTTAAACATTTCCTGTGTTTCCATTTTTCATATACTTAAGGTATGATTAGCCAGTTTATAAGTTGTTCACAGTTTCATCTAAAGACCGGTTATGTTACTACAATATGTAACTACAATTTGTCATTGTATCTTTGAAGTAGTAATCTGTTGTTTTAGTGCAAAGTTAGAAGTTACTAACGTCCAGTGTCTCTGCCAGAGAGGCCCGCCTCTGTAAACATGAATAAGCGGGTAGCCCATATTTCATTGGTCAAAAGAGTCAGGAAGTGCCTGGTTCATCTACTGGGGAGGAGGGATTAGAGCTGATGTGTTCAAGTATATAACACCTTGTAGTTCTGGTGGACGAGGCTGTTCAAACGAGTCTAACATCTGGCTCCCCTAGGCTGGTTGGAACAGACATTGGCGTGTACCGTTTTGAGACATGCTTGCTTTGTAGCGAATTGGAATCTCTTTGTGTTTTACCAAATAAACGCTAAGATCCGGAGAAACCTTTGTCCTGCTTTTTCGTCTCCACTCTTCATACTGACTGACACACACGGTGAAAGTATACCACAGTTTATGGCGCCCAACGTGGATTTTGAATGGCGTGGTTTACTACGGCACAAAAACCGGACCTGCGGAGGTTTTTTCGTTCTACTTACCGTGTCTAGGAGCGATGGGTGAGTTGAATTATATATTTGTGGGTTTTGGCTTGCTTGTTGTTCCTAGACGAGTGTGTCGTCGTGTGTGCGGAGAGAGGACAAAGGGAGGCGGTGATGTTTTTTCTCCGGTCGTTACAAACCAACCGGGTAGGATTTTTTTTTTCTTTTGTCTAGCCCGTTCGTTTTTGTTTACTTTCCGTGGACTGAACACGTGGTCCGTTCTCTAGTTTGTTTTGGTTCGTGTTTCAAGGCTTTAGTTTATTTTTTATTCATGTTTCATGCTGTTTTAGTGCACACTCCAGGGTGTGTTTGTTTGTGGTTTTTGCGATTGCCGTACGTGCATGGCCGGCTGTCGTAAAAACGTATCGTAATGGGTTGAATACAGACGTAATGTGATTTGCGTTTTTGTTTTGGCAGCTGCGATAGTGAACGTAGGGTTAGGGCATAAAAATGTTTATCGTTTTTCCCATATAGGCTAAGGCATCCTGCTAACACATGGGTGGGTGTTGTAGTTGAACTATGCGTAACGACTGTTTGTGTTTGATTGATTCTTTTTTAAGCACAGTATAATGGAGTGGTTTACGTGTGTATACTCTGTTCAAAGGCTGTGAATTGCAAGGAGCCTGTTAATTGTAACTTTTAGACGGGCCGTTCTGTTTGGGAGGGTGAAGTTATAATGTGGGTTTTTTGGCACATGGATTAGAGAATTTATTGCACTGTGTGCTGTGAGATTTTGTCTGGTTTCGCGGCGTACAGAGTAGATGCTAGTCCATGAGGGTTGTTAGAGGGCGGCGCTGATCCCACGAAGATCACAGAAGGATGTCAGTTAAGTTGAAAATCACATTTTTTAAAAGTAAAGTGTGGCTTAGTACTGGTGTTTGGAGTAGCATGCGTTGCGGGTACCCTGTTCGAGTGGGAGGAGTTGGCTATTTCTTTTATTATAAAAAGAGGCGGAGGTTAAGTGTTTAAATTACACACATTGGTTGCTATGTTAATATTTTTTCCTTTATAAGGGGCATTCTTAAATATGTATTTACGTTGCTACGATGGTTTGATATATTGTGGGAGTGAAGTCGCTAAATTGTTCAAGGTTAGGTTTTCGGTGTGAGGGTGGGGGGAAGTGTTCCTTTGTTTGCTTGGGTGGTCTGCGGACGCCATTGTGGCTGTCGGTGGTTCTTTGTTGTCGGTGGTTCTTTGTTGTCTGTGATTCTTTGTTCTGTGGTTCTTTGTTTGGGGGTCTGCGACGCCATTTTGTTTTTCGATTTTCGGCGGGGGAATGAATGTGTCTGTGAGTTGAGGAATGTGTGTGAGTTGAGTAATGTGTGTGAGTTGTGTTTGTGTATGTGTACGTTGAGAAATGATTGTTTTGGGTGGATGGTGGAGTGAAACAGTTGTGTTTGTAGCGAAACATGGTTTTTGTTTCGGAGGGGGGAAGGTATAATTAATTTAATTATGTCAGGGCTTAAAATTGTCATTCTTGGGGACTGATTTCGGTCCTGTGGATTACATAAGGGTCATTTAAAATGGCATCAGGGTAGATTTGAAAAGGATCATTTTCAGTCTTGGGATTCTTTTTGGCTTTAGGCCCAGGTAAGTGTATTTTGGATGTTGATTTATTTGTATTTGTGATAGGCCTATCTTGTTTTATTAGTATTTCAATGCTTTGATGAAGACCAAATAAAGCAAAGTTCTTTATATGTGTTTTATAGTTCTGTTGCCTCGGTATGCATTCAGACTGGTCCTTTTTAGGGAAGATCAACGGGGCCTGGGGACGCCCAGGTAAATTTGTTTTTCTGGCTGGTCCAGACTACGGAAGTCCCTGTTGCCTGACTATGAGAGATCTTTTGTTTCGTGTTGAGACTGCAGTACTAAGACAGGACACATGCTTTGGATTTATTTGTATTGGTTCCGTTTGTATTATTTAGGCAAACATTTGGTGTATTTTAATAGTGAATGACGGCTCCCACATGGCAATTTTGGTGCCTTGGATCCCTGCCTGTGGAATCCATTTATTTGGGGGATCCATTTCTTTGTGGAATGTTGATTAAACACTGTGCTTCTGGTGTTTTTATATAGCAGTATTTTGCTTTTGGATTATTCCGGTAACAGGCCATCTATTATTATTTTGTAGAAGTTTTGTAGAATTATCTTTGAAAGTGTTTAATGATGAGTAGTGCATGACGGTTTCCTTTTTACAGGTATTGTATGATGATAATGTTTTGAGTTATATCTTTCAGTTTGAAGGCAGATCAAGAAACTGGTGAGTATCATTTTGTGTAAATATCAAGTCTTTTTCCACTATTTCTTAATTAACAGTTGGGATAAATTTGTGTGTCTCAATTGTAAGTTGCTAATCGTCAGTGGATTACATTTGGTAAATATAAATTTGATATTGACTTGTTTCATTGGATGTTTAATGCAAGCTGAGGGCCAACTCCTGACCTCTTAATAGTTATTATTGAACGAAGGATAGGTGTTAAGTGACACTATTCCTCGTGAGAGAAGCCACTCGGTTGTCCAATTTCTCTCATAAACTGTATAGACGTTGGTGCATGCATTATTGTACTAACAGACAATCTCTGTTAACCTAACAACTGCATGTCTGATTTTTTCATCGTCTAAATACTAACTCTGACTTGACAGTGGATACTTGGGGTTGTGGGGTTTTTAAATACCTGTGTTCTCTTTCAGAAAACAGGAGAGGGGGGTGAGCGGAGTCATTTGCTGCTTGATCAAGTGACAAGTATTGTAGGGTTTGTACATTGGGCTAAATTTAGGTCAAACGCTGTACTTTTTACTTTCCAACTCAACATAGTCCATTTCGTTATTTTTGTTTAAGCCTATAGTCAGGTATAACATTTCTCACACGTGTCCCTGGACTTGTGTATAACATATACCGTAGTTTGTTGCCTTTCACATAATCTGCATGACATCATACATTCTTTGCTTATGCATCTGCCTATCGTTCTCAAGTGAGTCTGCGGTCTGTAAGTGGCTGGCAATTTTGAATTTCCTGCATGTTCCCTGTTGAGTGAGGTGAGATTTTTAGGAGCAGTGCAGGGAGGACGATAAAGGTTAGTTAAAGTGACGTTTATTGTAATTCAATACCTCTGAACTCAATAGTTAAAATACTGATTATGGCAACGTCCAGTCAGCAAGCTTCTTTCTACAATGATGAGTTTATTGACACGTTATCCTCAATTCTGGGGAGGTGGGAGTCACATGGTCCAATTAATAATTTGCCCCGGGACAGCATATTTCATCCAGGTAACTTTGAGCTCCTGGTAAACTGGGTGCGTGATTATGACAAAATGTTGGAAATGAGGTTCCAGGTACAAAGGAAGATTATGAAATTGTTCATTAAAACGGGGGAAAAGTTTAGCAAAGCCTATGACCTCATCACCAAGAATCGCTCCAACATGTCACCCACGCAGCCACTCTCTGAGGGGGGTGAACCTGATTTTGACAGGAGTTCCAGTTCGGGGGATGAGGACTCTATCAGTTCTTTGGATGAGGACTTTGTCAGCTCGGATGATGAGGACTTTGTGAACGCGGTAGTTGAGAAGGAGGGGCAGGAGGAAGAACCCGAGGAGGAGGGGAGTGACTTCGCTAGCAGGATGCCCATGACAGGATCTCCGCTGGCTGATGATAGAGGTAACAGTCCTCCACCCACACCCACAGGTACCGTCACCCGTTCCACTACGAATACCCCCACCTGTTCCACATGTGCTCGGAGTCCTGTAGGAGGAGGAGTTGCGTCAAATGTCACCGACGAAGGGTCGGGAGCGGTGAGGTGTCCAAATCCTGTGGAAATGAACTCAGCTGACGTATTCTTTTGTCCCCTAATGGCCGTGGAACACCCACAGGGGTTAGTTAAACGCGCCTATCAGGCTTGGGCGGAGGTTGCACGCTGCGACCCGTCCCGAGTCGATGATGACGCCATGGCTAGGGCTGTCCTGAGAGACATGATTTTACGGAGTTTGCCGGACAGTGTACGGCTTGGACTGCAGAAGGAGGTAGGCTTGGCAAGCGTATCTTTGTCATCATTTACAGACCTGGTCGTCCATCATGTTGGGTTGGTCCGTGCCAAGGAAGAAACCCAGCAACGTAAGCATACAGAGACTCTCAGACACATAGCGAAGCTCCAGTTACAGCAGCTGAGGCGGCAGGTGGCAAGCCTGGCCGTACCGACGCCGACGCCGACGCCGACGCCGACGCCTAAGAATACCAGGAATCAGCTAGGCCAAGGTTTTCATCAGGACCCAAAAGGGAGGTCTTTTGCAAGGCCTAACCCCCATAACTACCCGGGCTGTTACAAATGCGGCAGTCTGAATCATTTCGTGAGAAATTGCAACTGAGGGGTGATCTCATATCAACAAGGGCATCACAGTGAGTCCGTCCTATTTTTCAAGGTGTTTCCATCGATTTTGGACATATGAGGGATTGTGGGGAAGAAATATGCGGGCGACTGGTGAATTAAAAAAAAAAACTGGGAGAGGCAATGACAATGTTTCTCTGTTTGGGATGTGCAATTTCTAAATACTTCCTGGTTTCTTTCCTTCCGGTACAACATTGGTAAGAGCGTTCACAGGATATGCTATCAGGGGGCCAGTGGGACAGCGAATTGTACAGAAAAGGGAGGTTGTGGCAAAAAGTTATCATTGACATGTTGACAAAATCAGTATGTGTGTAAATATAGTCTGTCACTCTTTTTGAGTAACAGAAGGGGGGAGTATATCATAAGGTCAAATTAATAAGAGGGTATTTTTTCATTTTCAGGTTATTTTTTTTTAATACAGTTTGACTAAATTCTTTAAAAATGTATAAACATATTAGGAGTCAGAGTGTCACGATAAATAGCTTTTGTTTAGTTAGAGGGAACATGCAATACATTTTGAACTTGTGACTTATAATTGCTTGGAGAAATGACTTTTTGTCAACAAATGTGCAGTCTAATTTAGGGTGCATTATTCACGGATAGTAATTGGGTTGTTCAAGAAATAACCATGGCATTAACAAGGCAAACGAAAAATGAGACTACATTGTTAAAGGTAATAGGAGTTGGCGAGATAAAAAGGACCTCACACAATAAGGATAATTTGATTTTAATATGAGTAGGATGATTTTTTAGGACTTTGTGAGTGACACTGAATGGTCTACTAACTGAACTAATGGTTCAATGCATGGGTGTGCTTTTGCAAAAGAATGTCTAATCTTGGTGTGGAAGTGGTTCATATTTCTAAACAGGGAGCTGATGGAGAGAAAGTGGCAGTAAGGAGTATGCGAGGGTGCCAGTGAACATCCAACATCGTGTCAATATCAGAGGCTGTCTGTCTACTTCTGCGCTACTACGTCAAGTCGTGCTCCTCAACTCTATAACAGCTAACCTGAGTGCAGTGGTCAACATCATCGACAAGCGGCTAAGCAGTTAACCAGAAGACTTCATTGTCAATACTACGTCATCGATGGGGTACCAAGTGCCAGTGAGGACTTCAGTCCACCTTCAGGTCACGTCTACAAGAGTGCTCTGACGCACTTCAGCTGTGTCATGACTAAGGCTGGTATACAGTCGTATAGTCGCACCAATTTCTGATTGTTCAGAAACAGGTAATCCTACATGGAGTATTCGGTCCTGAGGAAATAGCTGGTGCAGCCTCCAGCCATCCTTTGCGCAAAATGCCCTGGTGACCAAAATGAAGATCATTGCCATTTCCGTGGATTACTGGGATGTACAAGGCAGTCCAAAGAGCCAGGATTCATCTGCGTTTATATTTTAGTCGAAAAGAAGGAATCTATGCGCGTGAACCGTCATCGCAGGAAATTTCATTGAACTTTGGAGAGAAGGAGAAAGAAAATATGTCGATATTGGATTGTTATGATTTTGTGTTATGTTTTTCATATGTTTCAAATTTGCTTGAATGTATTTACTTTTCAAATCCACAGGTGTGACTTCTTGAATCATGACGGGTGTTGTGGTTCCATTTTTTGAGGTTTAATTGTACTCCAGCTTTCCAAATAGACCTGGTAATTCTTGATGTGTCATTTGAGGTTAATTCTGATTGTATTTCCAACCTACAATAACTGTTTGGCTTCTATTTTACACATTGAATTTGGATAATTTGTGTAGGTATTACAGTGTCAAGGGAGGAGGCTAGGATTTGTGTACCTATTTTTACATATGATTTGGTGGTGGGATGTTTCAACGTGGTATTTTTATTATTGCGGTTCTTACTATTTACCATTGGTATTATTTTTGATCGTTCATACTTCATAGATGGACAGACAGTCATTTTAACATCTGTTAAAAAGGGGCCATTTAAACAAATATTCCGGACTCTCCAAACCGAAGTGTTTCATCAAATTGGGTTTTTATTTTGGTGGGATTTAAGAATAAAAGGGAGGACCTTTCTTGGAGTTCATTTAGTTAAATTGTTTATGGAGCATATAGCCCCATAAAAGGGAGGAATATGTCGTATAATTTTCTATAAATTAACTAACTAAATATGGTACTATTTTCACTGAGTCAAGTAAAATGTTTTAGAGTAATCGCACACCAAAAGGTCTTTTCACTCAGGCTCTGATTACATCCTTTGAAGCTTGCTCGGAGGTGTCTATGAAGCCAGGTCCTATTGTTTGTTACAGGAACATGTGTTTGCATAGTCCTTTGACCAAAGGGGAGAGGTTTTAGAAATTAACATTGGACCATTTGGTACTTGTAAAACTACACAAGTTAAAACTCAATGATTTTATAACAATCTGTTACTATAGAAAGATGAGACTCTAACTATTTATAGTGAGTTTAACTTGTCTCCTTTAAAAGGTATGATAAAAACATAGGGTTTCGCGTCACCGTGTTGGTTTTTACTCTTAAAAGAAAGTGTTCAGTTTTATTTATAGTTCCGTTAAACATTTCCTGTGTTTCCATTTTTCATATACTTAAGGTATGATTAGCCAGTTTATAAGTTGTTCACAGTTTCATCTAAAGACCGGTTATGTTACTACAATATGTAACTACAATTTGTCATTGTATCTTTGAAGTAGTAATCTGTTGTTTTAGTGCAAAGTTAGAAGTTACTAACGTCCAGTGTCTCTGCCAGAGAGGCCCGCCTCTGTAAACATGAATAAGCGGGTAGCCCATATTTCATTGGTCAAAAGAGTCAGGAAGTGCCTGGTTCATCTACTGGGGAGGAGGGATGAGAGCTGATGTGTTCAAGTATATAACACCTTGTAGTTCTGGTGGACGAGGCTGTTCGAACGAGTCTAACATCTGGCTCCCCTAGGCTGGTTGGAACAGACATTGGCGTGTACCGTTTTGAGACATGCTTGCTTTGTAGCGAATTGGAATCTCTTTGTGTTTTACCAAATAAACGCTAAGATCCGGAGAAACCTTTGTCCTGCTTTTTCGTCTCCACTCTTCATACTGACTGACACACACGGTGAAAGTATACCACATCTAAAAATAGACGTCTAAAACACGTCTAAAAATAGACGTGTTTTAGACGTCTATTTTTAGTTTCTAGTTTTTATTTTCTATTCTAGCCTTGAAAAATTCAAATTACTGCAGCTTTGGTTGAGTATTAGTTTTGAACCAGTAACCTTTGGATTACGAACCTCAAATTTATCTTTTGAGCCACACTGGCATGTAAGGTACAATCGGGAACTTATATTTAACCATCCGTTTAGAATTTAGATGGACAGTGAAAATGTTCTTCAGGAGACTTGAACCCTGAATGTTCTGTTTATAAAGCCCCGGTTTATCTCCTGTGCCACACTGGCATGTGAGGTGCAATCGGGAACTTATATTTAACCAACCGTTTAGAATTTAGTTTTAGATGGACAGTGAAAATGTTCTTCAGGAGACTTGAACCCTGAATGTTCTGTTTATAAACGTGTTTTAGACGTCTAAAAATAGACGTGTTTTAGACGTCTATTTTTAGACGTTTTTTATCCCATTTTTAGACGCACGTCTAATAGCCGGCTATTGCTCAGTGGGATGGTCAAAAATCCTCAAAAATTATGAAAAAACGGCGTGCTATAGTATGCCGTACGGCAACTATAGCACGCCGTTTTTCATCCACGTACGCCGTACGAAATGGGCTATAGCCCATGTTCAAAAATGATGAAAAACGAGGTAATTGTTTTTTCCGAAAATTCAAAAAACGATGGGCTATAACCCATGTTTGTTTTTTTGTTTTTTTTTTAATCCTCAAAAATGATGAAAAACGGCGTGCTATAGTATGCCCTACGGTATGGGCCATAGCCCATGGTCAAAAATGATAAAAAACGAGGATTAAAAAGAATTCTAAAATTCAAAAAACGATGGGCTATAACCCATGTTTTTTTTTTTTTTTTCATTTTTGTCAAATCCTCAAAAATGATGAAAAACAGCGTGCTATAGTATGCCGTATCCCATTTATCCCATTTTTAGACGCACGTCTAATAGCCGGCTATTTCTCAGTGGGATGGTCAAAAATGATGAAAAACGATGGGCTATAACCCATGTTTTTTTTTTCTTTTTTTTTTCAAATGGTCAAAAAGATGAAAAACGGCGTGCTATAGTATGCCTTACGGTATGGGCTATAGCCCATGGTCCAAAATGATGAAAAACGAGGTTAAAACAAATTAAATTTTTTTTTTTTTTTTTTTCATTTTTGTCAAATCCTCAAAAATGATGAAAAACAGCGTGCTATAGTATGCCGTACGGTATGGGCCATAGCCCATGTTCAAAAATGATGAAAAACGAGGTTAATTTTTTTTTTCCAAAAATTCAAAAAACGATGGGCTATAACCCATCGTTTTTTTTTTTCATTTTTTTCAAATCCTCAAAAATTATGAAAAACGGCGTGCTATAGTATGCCGTATGGCATACTATAGCACGCCGTTTTTCATCCATGTACGCCGTACGAAATGGGCTATAGCCCATGTTCAAAAATGATGAAAAACGAGGTTAATCTTTTTTTTCGAAAATTCAAAAAACGATGGGCTATAACCCATGTTTCTTTTTTTTTCATTTTTTTCAAATCCTAAAAAAATGATGAAAAACTGCGTGCTATTCGATGCCGTACGGTATGGGCTATTAGACGAGCGTCTAAAAATGGGATAAAAAACGTCTATTAGACGTATATTTTTATACGTTTTTTATCCCATTTTTAGACGCACGTCTAATAGCCGGCTATTTCTCAGTGGGATGGTCAAAAATGATGAAAAACGAGGATGATCAAAAATTCAAAAAACGATGGGCTATAACCCATGTTTTTTTTTTGTTTGTTTTTTTAATCCTCAAAAATGATGAAAAACGGCGTGCTATAGTATGCCGTACGGTATGGGCCATAGCCCATGGTCAAAAATGATAAAAAACGAGGATTAAAAAGAATTCTAAAATTCAAAAAACCATGGGCTATAACCCATAGTATGCCTTACGGTATGGGCTATAGCCCATGGTCCAAAATGATGAAAAACGAGGTTAAAAAAAAATCAAAAATTCAAAAAACGATGGGCTATAACCCATGTTTTTTTGTTTTTTTTCATTTTTGTCAAATCCTCAAAAATGATGAAAAACAGCGTGCTATAGTATGCCGTACGGTATGGGCCATAGCCCATGTTCAAAAATGATGAAAAACGAGGTAAAAAAAAAAAATCAAAAATTCAAAAAACGATGGGCTATAACCCATCGGTTTTTTTGTTTTCATTTCCTCAAAAATTATGAAAAACGGCGTGCTATAGTATGCCGTATGGCATACTATAGCACGCCGTTTTTCATCCACGTACGCCGTACGAAATGGGCTATAGCCCATGTTCAAAAATGATGAAAAACGATTCAAAAAACGATGGGCTATAACCCATGTTTTTTTTTTTTTCATTTTTTTCAAATCCTAAAAAAATGATGAAAAACTGCGTGCTATTCGATGCCGTACGGTATGGGCTATTAGACGAGCGTCTAAAAATGGGATAAAAAACGTCAAAAAATAGACGTCTAAAACACGTCTATTTTTAGACGTGTTTTAGACGTCTATTTTTAGACGTTTTTTATCCCATTTTTAGACGCACGTCTAATAGCCGGCTATTTCTCAGTGGGATGGTCAAAAATGATGAAAAACGAGGTGATTCTTTTTTTCAAAAATTCAAAAAACGATGGGCTATAACCCATGTTTTGTTTTGTTTTTCATTTTTTTTAAATCCTCAAAAATGATGAAAAACTGCGTGCTATAGTATGCCGTACGGTATGGGCTATAGACCATGTTCAAAAATGATGAAAAACGAGGTTACAAAAATATTCAAAAAACGATGGCCTATAACCCATGTCTTGTTTTGTTTTTCATTTTTTTCAAATCCTCAAAAATGATGAAAAACGGCGTGCTATAGTATGCCGTACGGTATGGGCTGTAGCCCATGTTCAAAAATGATGAAAAACGAGGTTAAAAAAATATTCAAAAAACGATAGCCTATAACCCATGTTTCTTTTTTTTTCTTCATTTTTGTCAAATCCTCAAAAAGGATGAAAAACAGCGTGCTATCGTATGCCGTACGGTATGGGCCATAGCCCATGTTCAAAAATGATGAAAAACGAGGTTAAAAAAAGAAATCAAAAATTCAAAAAACGATGGGCTATAACCCATCGTTTTTCTTTTTTCATTTTTTTCAAATCCTCAAAAATTATGAAAAACGGCGTGCTATAGTATGCCTTACGGTATGGGCTATAGTCCATGGTCCAAAATGATGAAAAACGAGGTTAATATTTTTTTTCAAAATTTCACAAAACGATGGGCTATAACCCTTGTTTTTTGTTTTTTTCATTTTTTTCAAATCCTCAAAAATGATGAAAAACGAGGTTAAAAAAATATTCAAAAAACGATGGCCTATAACCCATGTTTCTTTTTTTTTCTTCATTTTTGTCAAATCCTCAAAAAGGATGAAAAACAGCGTGCTATAGTATGCCGTACGGTATGGGCTATAGCCCATGTTAAAAAATGATGAAAAACTAGGTTTAAAAAAAAAAAAAAATGCCGTACGATATGGGCTATTAGACAAGTGTCTAAAAATGGGATAAAAACCGTCTAAAACACATCTAAAAATAGACGTGTAATAGACGTCTATTTTTAGACGTTTTTTATCCCATTTTTAGATGCACGTCTAATAGCCGGCTATTGCTCATTGGGATGGTCAAAAATGATGAAAAACGAGGATTAAAAAAAAAATCAAATCCTCCAAAATGATGAAAAACGGCGTGCTACAGTATGCCGTATGATATGGGCTATTAGACGAGCATCTAAAAATGGGATAAAAAACGTCTAAAAATAGACGTCTAAAACACGTCTAAAAATAGACGTGTTTTAGACGTCTATTTTTAGACGTTTTTCGTTGTCTATTTTTAGACGTTTTTTATCCCATTTTTAGACGCATGTCTAAAAGCCGGCTTTTGCTCAGTGGGATGGTCAAAAATGATGAAAAACGAGGATTCAAAAAAGAATCTAAAAATCTAAAGACGATGGGCTACAACCCATCGTTTAAAAAAAAAATCCTCAAAAATGATGAAAAACGGCGTGCTACAGTATGCCGTATGATATGGGCTATTAGACAAGCGTCTAAAAATGGGATAAAAAACATCTAAAAACAGACGTCTAAAACACGTCTAAAAATAGACGTGTTTTAGACGTCTATTTTTAGACGTTTTTCAACGTCTATTTTTAGACGTTTTTTATTCCATTTTTAGACGCACGTCTAATAGCCGGCTTTTGCTCAGTGGGATGGTCAAAAATGATGAAAAACGAGGATTCAAAAAAAATTAAAAAAAATCAATAAATGATGGGCTATAACCCATCGTTAAAAAAAAAAAAATCCTCAAAAATGATGAAAAACGAGGATTCAAAAAATCAATAAACGATGGGCTATAACCCATCGTTTTTTTCTTCTTTTTTTTCAAATCCTCAAAAATGATGAAAAACGGCGCGCTATAGTATGCCGTACGGTATGGGCT
Source organism: Protomyctophum parallelum (assembly GCF_964188405.1). Lineage (NCBI taxonomy): Eukaryota > Metazoa > Chordata > Actinopteri > Myctophiformes > Myctophidae > Protomyctophum > Protomyctophum parallelum. The sequence continues at coordinate 18,119,430 of NC_139697.1, read as the reverse complement.
ATAGCCCATGGTCAAAAATGATGAAAAACGAGGATAATTTTTTTTTCAAAAATTCAAAAAACGATGGGCTATAACCCATCGTTTTTTTTTTTCATTCTTTTCAAATGCTCAAAAATGATTAAAAACGGCGTGCTACAGTATGCCGTATGATATGAGCTATTAGACGAGCGGTTAAAAATGGGATAAAAAACGTCTAAAAATAGACGTCTAAAACACGTCTAAAAATAGACGTGTTTTAGACGTCTATTATTAGACGTTTTTCGACGTCTATTTTTCGACGTTTTTTATCCCATTTTTAGACGCACGTCTAATAGCCGGCTATTGCTCAGTGGGATGGTCAAAAATGATGAAAAACGAGGATTTAAAAAAAAGTCAAAAAATCAAAAAACTATGGGCTATAACCCATCGTTTTCTTTTCTTTTTTCAAATCCTCAAAAATGATGAAAAACGGCGTGCTATAGTATGCCGTACGGTATGGGCTATAAGCCCATGGTCAAAAATGATGAAAAACCAGGATAATAAAAAAAAAATCAAAATCTAAAAACGCCCTCATTAAGTCACCTTTCGGGCAATGTGGCCCTTGCCCCAAAATGAGTTTGACACCCCTGCTACAGACCCTCTACAACAGTGGTTCCCAAACTTTTTCTTGTCAAGGACCCCCGAATTTACTCTTTATTAGCCCGTGGAACCTAACCCTAAACCGGCTATAATCCATGGTCAAAAACGATGAAAAACGAGGATTTGAAAAAAGAAAAAAAATCACTTCCAGACCATGGGCTACAGTCCATGGTGTCGGAGTGATTTTCGTCCTCAAAAATGATGAAAAACAGCATGCTACAGTGCCCTAACCCTTGATCGTAGGAGATAGTAATGTAGGACTCTACAGATCGAGTGCTATCCAGTCATAAAGTTTGAACACTTGAAGAAACTACTACAGAAAACTGGAAACACCGCCAATGTGGCGCACTGCATCCTATCCGTAGGAATGAACAATCGACAGCAGGTGACAACAGAAACAGGACGGAAGACAATGAGGGCGGACACAAGTGTGGCCTACATGGGTCACATATAATTCGCCCAGCTGGTACCCACTTAAGGCCCAATCAGATCCCAGTTCAAACCCATATAGGCAAACACAGGTGGCGCACACACATGGTTCTGAAATAAAATGGCCCATTTGGATACCACCTAAGATCCAGTTAGAAACCCACGTAAGCCCATATGGGCTAACACGGGTGGGCCCTTTGTGAAAACTGGGTGCACGGCCCACTTGGAACCCATGCCCATAGCCCATGTCAATTGGGCCCAGATGGACATGTTAGCTGTTATAGTCTAGTCATTGTTGTAGGTTATTACCTGACTGGGGGGGGGGTCTGATATGATATAAAACCATAGTCTACATTTAACACCCAAGAAAACATTACACCACAATGTGTTTAAAATGAATATACAAGCGTGTGAAATGTAATCAATCGGCAAGTTCAAAAGTGTATAATTATTTTATCAGTTAAGTCGGACTGCACCAATGCCCCCCCCCCCCCCTGTGGTCTTTATAATGGTATATTCCAGTGATTGTTTTATCCCATGCAGTGCCAGCAGCTTTAAACTAAACTCCACCAGCCTTACTTTACAGATCAAACTATTGTCACCTCCTCAGAGAAAACACGGTCAAACTAAACATCTGATAAAAAACAGGCTTATGGCTGCCGCGTCAAAGAAGGGAGATCTCTCTGCGTCTGAGTGGAAGCTTCTACAAACTATAGCTGCAGGTATGTACTTTTCTTTATGGTTACATTTATATGGTAGATAAAATGTCAACCATTCAATTTCAATATCGATGAAATATACACACATATATACACACATACATATTGTAGAATACATTTCACTGTGTTATACATACATACACGCACGCACGCATGGCTACAATTTTGGTAAAGAATGGTTGGTTTTGGATTTATTCAGAGTGATTTGAACGAGAATAATTACCGTATTAAAACAGCCGTGTATATCAATCATTTATTATGCATTAAACACACAGTATATGTTGAATCCTTGAAAACATTGTTTTCATTATGATATTGATGAATAGGAACTATGTTGATTGATTGATTGATTGATTGATTGATTGATTGATTGAAGTATTTATTAAAAGTTTGCAGAATTACAGTACATTTAAAGCACAACTCAATACAAAAACTCCATTGATCCTATAGCCAGAACACAATATTGATTTATCATTAAAATAAACATGGTCGGAGAATGCATGCATGCAGCCCACACATCTGACCACTTTACGGCAGCCGAAAGGCTTAATAAGCATTAAATAAGCGGTCATATTTTTTGACGTGGGCCCCTGCAGAATAGGGTTGAGAAGCCCTGCCTTAATATCCCAAACCCCAACATGAACCTTTTTGGGAGAAGAATGTCCTCTGAGTGTTCTTCTTGACATTGATTCTGTTCATGTGTAGATGATCTGCAGGAGGCAGACATGTTGTTGGCGAGGACAGATGTGCAGGTGGACTGCCTGGATGAGGTATATATATGTATAATATTCATAACTTTGACAAGTCTTGTAAAACAAAAAAATATATATATATATTTGATTATACACTTGTGTCCCTATTCTGGGGGCAAATGACATTTGGCAAAAATAGCAGAACTACAAGTTCAGAACATGCGATTGGCTATTTCTTTTGGCAAAGATCCGGTATTTAGTGTAGAGACAAAACAGGAGAGGGCCTAGTACAGAGCTCAGGGGGAATCCAGTCAACTACCGGTAAGTATATGCATCTTTTGGCCTGATTCAATTTAGCACTACATGTGATTTAGCACTATACACACTCATGGGAAGGATAAAGCCAAACGTTAACAAGTTCACAACAACGGTTATAAAAAAGCCCAATGTTCTTCTTTATTGTTTCTGAGACACATGGAGGTGACAGCCCTTCAAGGTAGGCTATAGATATAGATAATAGCATCATGCCACTAGACGTAACACACCGTGAGTCCATAAGTGTTTACTTTCCAGTCTGTCAAGATCAGATGGTGTGCGTGCGTGTGCGTGTGTACGTGCGTGCGTGCGTCCTAACCCTTTTGACAAATGTGCCCAGAATACAGACATTAGGGTTCCTGTGGTTAACCGATCCTGGGCGGGAACCCCTTTTGGTGTTTTAACTAAGCATTATGTTATCCTTTAGTTTAGAGCGCTTGTAGGTCTGCTATTTTTGAAAAATCGTAAAAATGCGGCACAAATCTTTGAATATATATTCTTTCAGAGCGAACGTTTTTTTCTTTTCTTTTTCCTGTGAACATAATACAGTATGAGGCAAATGACCCTCATAGATAAATTGCCTCTCTTTCCTATACATACAGCATGGAATGACACCGTTGATGCATGCAGCGTGTAAGGGTGAGGCCGGCATGTGTGGCCTGCTGCTGCAACATGGAGCCAACGTCAACTGTAACCAACACGAATATGGATACACCGCCCTCATGTTTGCTGCTCTCTCAGGTGGGTCTGCCTACTACAGTCAAATGTCCAGATATTACAGTGTCCAGTGTCCAGTATATCCAGTGTTCATTTCACCCCACCAGACATTCTTAAAATAGTTACCGTCAAGTGCGTCTATGGGATTTAACCAACGAAAAGTATTACCAAGTGACTAAATAAAAACTACACTGGATCCGCTGGAACGGTTTTTTCCCCCCGTCATTTCCTGAAAAGTAAGGTTTCCTGAAAAGTAATGGTTTGTCAGAATTTGGACACAAACGCTGTACGTCTGCCTGACGACAGCGACGCCATCTTTGATGATGTATATTTGATTTGACCACAGTGTTGTTTTCGTCGACGAAAAAATGTTCGTCGACTACCTTTTTCCACTGATGAAAACTAAATGAAAACTAAGCTATGATGACTAAAACTCAGACTAAATATATTGGCAATTTCGTCAACAAATAAAAACTAGAATGTTAGGAAGGGACTAGTGGACAAGAGATCCAGTCATTTTACAATCGGTTGCATGCTGAAAATAGCAGATCTAGATCTGCTATTTGCCGTCGTAATTTTCATTACGACGGCATCAAGGCCCGCCAAAATACAATTTAGTCGACTAAAATCTCACAACATTTAGTCGACTAAAACTAGACCAACACTAAAACATTCCAGGTGACTAAAATGTGACCTAAAACTAAATGAAAACTATTCAAGAAACTATGACTAAAACTAAAATCGAAATTTGCTGCCAAAAACAACACTTCATGTTTGACCTCCACAGGAAAGAGTGACGTCACCAGCATGCTCCTGAATGCAGGAGCAGAAACGGGCCAGGTGAACTCTGTGGGGCGCACGGCTGCTCAGATGGCAGCTTTTGTGGGTAAGGATGGGGGGGGGGTTTGGACTGAGGTTGATTATAAAAAAGGCTTCTGAATTCTGGTTTTATTGTCAGTAAGTAAGTAGCCTTGCCGAGCCATGAGGCCCATAGGGCAGGAGCCTATCTCCTGTTTCTGTAGCGTGAGGCACTTGATGTAAGTACACCCCCTGGACATGACGTTAGTATGTCGCAGGGACTTACCCCCAATCCAACCCTTGATGCCGAGTGTCAAGCAGGGAGGCACTGGGTCCCATTAATCCCATTAATGGGTCCCATTTTTTTTTTGGTATTACCCGGCCAGGGATTGAACCCCGACCTCTCAGTCTCAGGGCGGACACTCTAACCACAAGGCCACTGAGCTGGTGAATTCTAACAGTTTTCTGAAAAACCCTATTGTTTCTATTGTCAATGGTGGTTCTCAAACATTTTTGAGGACCCCCGGAATTATCTGTATTTGGCGGCGGACCCCCATCTGGAAATATATTGTTCCAGCTTCTGGTCTTCCCCCAGAAGCAAAGATTTGAGTTAAAAACGTTGGCTCCGAAAGAATATATATTCAAAGATTTGCGCCACATTTTCACAAAAATAGCACATCTACAAGCTCGTATATAGATGGTGGGTAGATCAACAAGATCTACCCACCCAAAAACAGTATTATCCCATGGCTGAAAATTGTTTAAAATTGTACCTAGCGGCGCACTTGAGGAATAGAGGGGAGGAGGAGTTTAAAATATATATAACTGTATACTGATGTCAGTGTGTAACACTCTTGAAAACAAAGTCTTGCATTGTGGGTTTGAGCTGACAGGCACATTTTGATGTCAATCAATCAAGTCACCTTAATTCAAGTGGCAGGTGGCATTTTAAATTATATATATATTTATATATATTTAGGGGCAGGTCATGTGATCTACCTGCACAGCCTTTGTGATCTGGTAGATCACAATCTACCTTTTGAGCACCCCTGGTCTAACCCAATTAGGACGATTCCACATAATGTCTTCTAAATCCGACAGTTTTCTTGAAAAACCCTACGTCATTCTCATACATGTTCATGTCAAGGACCCCCAAAATACATGCAATTGGTGGCCGACCCCCATCTGGAAATATGTTGCTCCATGCAGGAACCCCCCCGCCCAGAAGCAAAGCTTTGAGTTAAAAATGTTCACTCTGAAATAATATATATTCAAATATTTGAGTTAAAATGTTCACTCTGAAATAATATACGGTATATTCGAAGATTTGCGACACATTGTCACGATTTTTCAAAAATAGTAGACCTAGAGAAGCTCGTAGATCTATGAGCTTGTAGATCTGCTATTTTTCAACAGCTAAAGTATAACATAAATGCTTTAAAACACCAAAAGGGGTTCCCGCCCCCGAGAATGGTCTAGACTGTCATGTCTTCTGACTTTGACCTTGATTCTTCCAGGCCAGCATGACTGTGTCACTTTGATCAACAACTACTTCTCTCGGGCCAGGCTGGACCACTACACCAGACCCCAGGGTCCGGAGACTGAAGCCATGCTGCCTCCCAAACTGGCAGGACCCCTTTACAAGATCATTATGACCACCAACCTCAATCCTGTCAAGGTGGGGGGGCGCCTGTTCATAGGCAGAACATTTACAAATGTATTTTTTACCGCGTGCTGGCGAGCTGTCTAGTTAGTCTTATCTGCCTGTCTGTCTGTGTGTGTCTTACTCTGTACTCGTGCGCAACAGTGTTGTTTTTGCAGGCAGCCAATTTAGTGTTAGTCTAGTTTTAGTCGACTAAATGTCATACGACTTTAGTCGACTAAATCTACAGTTGATTTAGTCGACTAAAATGTATTCTGGCGGACCTTGATGCCAAACTTTTACAAACTTGTCAACAATTTCCATAATTGCGCAAATAGATCTACACCAGTGTTGTCTTTGTCGACTAAAACTGAGACGAAAAATGTTCGTCGACTACCTTTTTTCACTAACGAAAACTAAATGGAAACTAAATGAAAACTAAGCTATGATGACTAAAACTAAGACTAGACTAGACTACTATGTATTGACAATTTCGTCAACAGCTAAAAACTAGACTAAAATGTTAGGAAGGGACTAGTGGACAAGAGATCCAGTATAAGTCATTTTACACTTGGTTGCATGCTGAAAATAGCAGATCTACAAGCTCACAGTGCGATAAGTTGTGAGCTTGTAGATCTGCTATTTTCAGCAAAAAAATCTGTCATTACGGCATCAAGGCCCGCCAAAATACATTTTAGTCGACTAAATCAACTGTAGATTTAGTCGACTAAAACTAGAATAACACTAAAACATTCCAGTTGACTAAAATGTGACTAAAACTAAATGAAACTAACATGTCAGTTTCTGTTGTGCGACGGGCAGCTGCAGCCACGACGCCTACCTGGAAATGTATAGTCTCTGGGTTGTTTGACTCGTTTCTAACGCTTATTTTGTTATTCTTTGGGTAAATTTGTACATTTCCACCCTCAGTTGATGCTTCATATCCATATGAATGAAAAGACTGGGATGATCGGTTTATTTTTCAAACACAGATAAAAAAAATGGGGATTTCAATGCAAACTAGAAAAAGTGCCCTTCTGGGCACAGGTCTCCACCAGGAGGATAGGAGTGTGTGTGTGATGTTTGGCAAAATGTTTAGGAGTAATATATTTTTTTGTTTTTGTATTTTGCAACAATTTTCTTCATTTTGTTGAAGAAATGCAGATCCAGATCACTCATAGCATCTCTGAGGATAGAATTCTGGATGAGCAGGACATGTGCAGCATTTTGTACAAAATGGGCTACTCCTGAAAACTTTGGAAGGCAATCAGTGTAGAATCTAAGAAATCCAACAGACTCGTCTTGACTCACATGACTACAGAGATCATGTGTACCGATTTGCATGAGATTTGGATGAAATCTGTGCGACTAACATAAACAATGTGTTTTCCAGAAATCGGCCTCATGGTGGCGCTATAACCGGCAGATGTGGAGGGATGCAGGGAAATTTATTTTCCATGGCCTCTAGGGAGTGCACATACATAAGTTGTATACATATCGATGCAGTTATAGGTAAAAACAGGGATTGCCCTGTTATAGCGCCACCGTGAGGCTGATTTGGAAAGAAATGAGTGGCATGTCATCCTCGGCCTAGTGGAAATGTGCGTGCATAAATTCACGGATATTGCACACTGCGTTTGTGATTTGTGGCATTTTGTTCGAAACGGACCAATCATGTGAGCTTTGGAAGCCAATCTTAGCCAATCAGGATGGAAGATGGGAAATTGTGCAGATCCGCGTTGATCACATGACTATGGAGATAGTGTATACTGAATTGAGTGATGTCATGGATAAAATGTGTACGAGTAATCTACAGAAATCGGCCTCATGGTGGCTATAACAGGTCGTTGAGGAATATTTGAGGCAGAGGTTCGTCGTTGGCATCCAGGGAGTGTGTGTGCAAGGTTTGGCATGGATCAGGCCAACGGTGCCGGAGATTAGCTGGTAACGGACGGACGGACGGAAGGAAGGAAGGTAGGACGGACGGACACACACACACACACGGACGGAGTGCAAAACATACTGTACTCTCTCCCCATGCCTTCGGCCTGGTGGAGACAATAAAAAGTACACAAACCTGTGGACTGGCGCCCTCTACTGAGAGTGACGTCAGGACTTCGGTGCTCTATATATATCCCGTCAAACATAATATAATATGCGTTTTCCGCACGGTGCACGGTGGGCCCTGCGTGCTGCATGCTGCCATACGTGTCAGATGGTGATGCTGGTGAAGGAGAACCCCGTGCTGCTGCAGGACGAGGCGGCCCTGGAGAAGTGCTGCGGCGTCATGGAGCTCCTCTGTGAGCAGTGTGTGCAGCAGCAGGACATGAAGGAGGTGCTCGCCATGAAGATGCACTACATCGGCTGCGTTCTGCACAAGTGCCTGGAGTACCTCCACGACCATGACCAGCAACTGGACGCACTGGTCTACAGGTTGGGCTTCTGTTAGCTCTGGTCCATACAGCTCTAATGCCGTTGCATTTTAGAGCTATGTTAGCGGTGACTTCCGGGGCTCGCATGACTGCAGACCATAAAAAGAACGCTTTTGGTACTCACCAATACAAAGGTGAGTATCAAAGCACTCTGAGCCCCCCCACCACCACACGTATAAAAGGTACTTTATGGCCAGAAAGGGATTGTTCTTTACTGGAGGAAAAATATTCTCCATGAAGGTTTTCTCTTGGCAATAATTATCGGTAGAGGGCGCAGTGGAAAACAGATCCCTTTTTGGCCAAAAAAGTACCTTTTATTTCAGTTCAGTTTATTTTTGGTCATAGAATGAACATTGCATTGATTTCATTTGATCATTATATCTTAGTATTTAGACCAAAAAGAAAGAGAAGAGAACACAAATTTGATCACTCAGAATTCACAATTGCACATGAAAATAAAGGTTATTCTACAGTTTTAGCATTTCTATATCTTAATGGGTTAATAAGTTATGGTTTAAAGGTGGCAAACTATATTGTTAATGTTTTATACTTATCTATTATTTTTGATTTATACATTATTTTAAATGTATAGATTGAACTGCACCTTTTTAGTACATTGTCCAGGCCGTTCCACAGATTCACCCCTCTGACAGTTATACATCCCTTTTTTGTTTTGTTCTTGTGGTGAGGGGCTCAGAGTGCTTCCACTAAGGAAAGTATAGTCTTTCTAATGACACCACAACCCGCCTTTGTATTGGTGAGTAGAATAAACGTTCTTTTTATTTACGCTAAAGACTCTCGTCTTTAGCGTAAGTAAAAACAACGCATTCATGCGAGCCCTGGAAGTCATCGGTAACAAACAGTAGATCTACATGCAACGGCATTATGGACCAGAGCTATAGGCTTCTATCAAACACGCTCATGTTTGTTGTTTACTTGTTCACAGACGTAGTTTTGTACTCTAGCATCCCTATTCTGGAGCACACATTCTGCGAAAATAGCAGATCTACAAACATACAAGTTACAACACATCTATTTGCTATTTGTATAAGTATACAAGGCTTAAGTGGTCAATTTAGCAACATATTCTTACCTGCTATCCTGCAGTTACTTTGTTTTACTTAGTTACTTGGTTTTCTTTACACTCTATTTACTTGACTGCTTACTGTGTCACTGGTAGACTGTAAAAGTAGACTGGGGACTACGTTTATCTTACAATTTATTGCTCTGGATAAATCCCAATTCATACTTCATCACAAAAATAGGCAACCTACAAGCTCAAAACACATCACCGGTGTTACACGTTGTGAGCTTTGTAGATGTGCTATTATTTACAACGAAGCATAAACTAGGCTTAAGACTACCTGCAAAAGGCCTAAATTATAATTGTAAATTGAGCAGCAAGACAAAAAGGACCTATATACGCCTATTCTCGTACTGCGCATGCAAAAACCTCACAATTCTTGTTGAATGACATTTGATCCGATAAGTGCACAATGAAGATGTGTATAGATAATTCTCCTTTTAATTGATTTATATGCCTAATGTCATAGTCTGCTAAGGGGCAGGGACAGCGATGGCTTTCCACAGTACCAGGAGAAGTTCATCAGGGATTGTATCAAGACCTTTCCGTACTGTGAGGGCACTCTACTTCAGCAGCTGATGAAAAGTGTTGCACCGGTGGAAATAGTAAGTGTGTACTTTGTGCAATTGAATCGCAGTATAGGAGTGAATATAAGATATGGGGCTTTTAAAAATTAATTAATTCATAATCAAGAACTAAACGTCTTCCTCAGGCTGCATTGTAAGCACTCTTAACTCAAAACGCCTTTTCTCACTACCTATAGTATTGTTCAATATTTGTCTGCATTCAAAGAGTTACATTTTTCCTGATGTTTTTCTTCCCCATTGTTTTGGGGCCAGCAGCATCATGGAGAATCCATTTCTTCTCATGATTTAGTGTTATGCTTATTATACATTTTCTAATGTCTGGATAAACTACCTATTAAGCTATTATATTATTTAGATTCCATGGTTATGTTTCTTTTTAACCCATTTTGACAGTTTTCTGAAGAACCCTATGTTTCTATGTCAGTGGTTCTCAAACTATTTAATGTCAAGGACCCCTAGAATTATATGTATTTGGCCGCCGACCCCCATCTGACAATATGTTGTTCCAGGGACCCCCCAAAATAATATATTCAAACATTTTGGGCCACATTTTTCACAAATTTTCAAAAATAGCAGACCTACAAGCTACCAGCTACAGCCACACATAAAACATCAATGACAACAAAAATACGTTACAGAGGAAGACACAACATTACACAAATGCACACATGATGTGGATAATCTAGCCTCACGTAGTTACCGCTGTTTCAGAGCCTCGTTCAGCATCTTAGTTGATGCTGATACAATTTTCTTTTTTTAAATCTGATGTACTTCCACTTTGGTTCTTTGTATCTTCTCCCAGAGGGAAGAAGTACAAACTCGGCATTTAAAACATGGGTAACATCACTGACAATTGTTTGAGCCTGTTTTAATGTACACCAGTTGGTCTCGACGACGCGCCATGTGCAAAACCCCCGTGAGACAATATAATTCCACTCTGGTTTTCCACCAGGGCACTGACCCGACGGCCGTCTCCGTGCTGACCCAAGCCCTGACCGGTCAGATGGCCTTTGTGGACGCGGAGTACTGTGCCACGTGTGGCGAGAGAGGCGCCGACAAGAGATGCTCCCTCTGCAGAACAGTAAGGAAATGTCTCAGAAAGTTTGCTCGATAATTTATGCAAGAATTCAGGAAGAGAACCCCTTTTGGTATTTTAAGCATTATGTTATACTTTAGCTATGGAAAAATAGCAGATCTACAAGCTCGTAGCGCGGCACATTTTTGGAAAAATCGTGAAAATGTGGCGCACATCTTTCTATATCATATTCTTTCAGAGCAAACGTTTTTAACTAGAATCTTTGCTTCTGGGGGGGTTCCTGGAACAACATATTTTCAGATGGGGGTCGGCGGCCAATTACATGTCATGTTTGGGGTCCTTGACATGAAATATTGAGCACCGGTGATATAGAAACATGAGGTATTTCTGTCAGGATAAACTGTCAGGATTTAGAAGACTTGTTTTTTCCCACGTCAGGCATAAATGGGTTAAGAAATCCTAAAATCAGTTTAATAAATAAATGACAATGTTTTGACCCTTTTGTTTGCTTCTGTCTTGAAGATGACATACTGTAGCTTGACCTGTCAGAGGCTCCACTGGTTCACCCACAGAAAGATCTGCAGGTCCCTTCAGAAGACGGTCAGCCAAGAGAAGGACTCCCCGAGGCTGAAAGAACTTAAAGGTGCTCATCATGTCATCTCTTCCATCTCTCTGTGCTAGTGCTTTTATTTATTTTTTACTCAGCACGATAAAATATTGAATCTGGAGCTAGAGCTGTATGATTTGAAAAGATCAGATTTGGAGTTTACATTAAATAGTATATCTATACACTGGATTATTTTTGCTTTATACCATAGATAGCACCACCTTTATACCATAGCAAACCAAAGCAAAGATTTGAGTTAAAAGTGTTAATATGTATTCAAAGATTTGGGCCACATTTTCACGATCTTTCAAAAGTAGCAGATCTACAAGTTTGTTAAGCTTCTTATGAGCGTCTCTCTCCGGCAACAACATCTTTTCAGACGGGGACCGTGGGCGTGGGGCCAAATTGGGGTCCTATAGTCTTTGACATGGAAATATTTCAGAACGCCTGGTTCAGAGTGCGGCAGTGCCACCTAGTGTTTAGTAACAGCAGTGTCTCTGTCTGTCATTCTCTGCTCCCTCCCTGTCAGACAGGGACGTGGCATACAGTAGACATCAAAGGGGGGCTTCAGCCCCTGCCCTTTGACGCGTCTGTAAAACAACTGCCCTTTCCAGACCATGAATGCAATATTTACTACATGGTGAAAGAAATGCAAATGCCCCTCCTCTCCTTTCCATGCCATGCCCTGAAGGCAGCATTTAGGAGAATTGCCTTTTCTCCAAAGTGTCCTGAACTTGAACACAGCATTTTGCGTTAGATAGAAATCCATGTCGTTACACACCGCATCTCCACTAGCTAGAGTACTGGGTTGCGCCCCGAAAATAGTTGATCTACAAGCTCTCAACGCGTCGCGCTGCGACGCGTTGAGAGCTTGTAGATCAGCTATTTTTGTCCAAAAGTGCCCTCTTATGGGAATTCAGCCCCTTGCCTCTCTAACACTCTCTCCACGTGCCTCCCTGTCAGATGACGAGAGCGACTTGGTGACGGAGACGGCTAACTTCCTCCAGGAGCTGTGCCTGAGGGCGGAGGAGGAGGTGGCGGCGGCAGCAGGCTGTCCTGGAGACGTGTCGGGTGGAGGTGGTCACTCCAGCTCCGCCCAGAACCACCACCCCTTTTAACCCATTTCGACCTGAGGACGATTCTACACAAATGTCTTCTAAATCCTGACAGTTTTCTCGAAAAACCCTGTGTTTCTATATGTCAGTGCCTGGTTCTCAAACTATTTCATGTCAAGGACCCCATAAATGATATGTATTTGGCCGCCGACCCCCACCCAGAAGCAAAGATTTTAGTTAAAAATGTTCGCTCTGAAAGAATATATATTCCAAATTTGCTCCACATTTTCACGATTTTTCAAAAATAGCAGATCTGCTATTTTTCAATAGCTAAAGTATAACACAATGCTTAAAACACCAGAATGTGTTAATGCCATCTGGTTGAAGGTGGAGACATGCTGGGTGGAGGTGGTCACTCCATCCCCGCCCAGCACCACCACCCCTTTTAATTAGAGTTCTCATCGGTCTCATAGGCCCGGCCCTAACTGAGCCCTAACTGATCAGGCCCGACTAATTAGCATAGATTTTATGCCCGACCCGGCCCTAAAACGTCGGGCCTGGTCGGGTTTGTGCAGAATTTGAGAACTCTACACAGAGTGAAAAGTGAAACGCCAGTCAGCACCATCTTCATAATAGATAAATACACAAACAGACAGAACAGAACTATTATTTTTATTATTATGAACGAATTCAATATAATATTTTTTTTTCATGGAGGCCCGGCCCGGACCTACTGATTAGCATACATTGTGTTGTGTTGTCCCTCTCTTGTATTTCTATTGCAATGTATGTTATAAAGAGCGTCGCAGTCCTGCCCCCTTTCATGACGACGCCAGGCCCAGGAAATAATTCCCAATGCATTTTCCCCATAGACATTTCAAAAAATATTTATTTAAAGACCTATTAAGCGTCGTACGAAGCCAACTCGAGTTGTGACAAATCATGACAACAAACACGATATTTTGGACCAAACTAATTATTACAAAGAAGAAAAACAACATTTTTTTTTTTTTTTTTCATGATTTATTTATGATTTGTTCGGCCCAACACATTGTGTTTATTGTCATGATGTGTCACAACTCGAGTTGGCTTTGTACATGGCGTAAACGTCTTTAAATAAATACTTTTTGAAAAGTCTATGAGGAAATGTACGGGAAATTATTTTCCGGGTCTCTCGAGGTGGCGGGACTGCGACTCTCTATTGTATGTCTGTGGGGCAGCCCTGCATGGCCAAATATTGTTTTCCCTCGTGGGCAATAAAGTTTACCTTGACCTTGACCCAGGAATGAGAAGATGGGGGGAGGACCGTCTTCGATGGATGGCCAGCAGGAACAAAACTAACAAACCCGATAGCATTTGTATAGCATCCAATTGAAACCATGTGTTTTTCTACGGTCGATAAACCAATTCCATATTTGCAAAGAATGGGTTTCAGTCCCAGCTCGCCTGTTAAATGTTAGGTTTGACAATAACATTTTGACTTGTCTGTCAGCTGGGCTGTAAAACGGTTAAAATCTTCAACAATAATACACTGTAGGCTACGCACGCACACGCACAGCTATATCCTATATGTGTGATAGTATCCTGTACTGTTGCCGCGTTTGTACAATTACTGTACTGTTTCTATATATTGAAGAGGAAGGAAGGCTTATGATGGTATAATGATATATTCAACGTTTTGAATTGTTGTTTCAAAAACACAGATTTATATAGTAGTAGGTGTATTTGTTTCTGTTTTTTTAATCTTGATTTGATTTATTTCTTTATTGTTTGGGGGAGAGGTGTGTACTTTAATGCTTGATTATTCTTTTTATTTTTATTATTATTATTATTATTATTATTATTATTATTATTATTATTATTACTATTATTATTACTATTATTATTATTATTATTATCACTATTATAAGTATGTTCTAAGGTGTTGCAGTGCAGTTGATGTAGTGTTTTGAGTGGATTGCAGAGCTTCTATGTTTTTGATGTTGTAAGTGTATCGTTGTGTGTTGACATGTGTACTGATTTGTCTATGTACTGTATTCATTGTGTTGTGACCGAGGACCCCCTCTAAAACGAGATGATGCATTTCAGGGGGCTTTCCTTTAAATACATTTCAATATTATATATAATACTGAAGCACTTAGTTTTTTCTAGTGTGTGGTTTGCTAAGGTGCATGCATAATGTGAAACGGAGGGTTACACTGTAACCCAGGTTCTCTGAGTGGAGAGACTGGCTCTCCACTACATATTATTGTCTCCACCAGCCGAAGGCATGGGGGAGAGTATGTTTTGCACTCCGTCCGTCCGTGTGTCCGTCCGTCCGTGTGTCCGTGTGTCCGTGTGTCCGTCCGTCCGTGAGCAGCTAATCTCGGCCACCGTTAACCCGGTCGATGCCAAATTTTGCACACACACTCCCTGGATGCCAACCATGAACCTCTGCCCCAAACTTTCCAGAACGGCCTGTTATAGCGCCACCAGGAGGCCGCTTTGTGCAAAACAAGTTTTTGCACAGTACACCTACAGATTGTGTCCAAACATCACGCAAATTGGTACATAGTCTCTCTAGAGCCATTCAACCAAACCGCTCTTTCAGATTTCTCAGACTCCATCCTGATTGGTTAAGATTGGCTTCCAAAATTCACAGGAGTGCTCAGTTTCAAACAAAATGCTGCAAATCATGAACACATCGCGTGATTTCCGTGAAATTGTGCACCCACATTCCCACTAGGCCGAGGACGAAATGCCACATGAACAATTTCAACTCAGCCTCAAGGTGGCGCTATAACTGGCCCAAAAGTGGTTTTACCTCTAACTGCACGGATCTGTGGATAACTTTGTATGCCAACTCCCTAGAGGCCAAGGAAAAACCTTTGTCTGCAATTTTTCACATCTGCTCTTTATAGCGCCACCAGGAGGCCGACATATGTAAAACACATTTTCTATAATTACTCCTTCAGATTTTATCCAAATTTCACGCAAATCGGTACACATGATCTCCATAGTCATGTGATCAAGACAGGTTTGTTTGATTTCTCATATTCCATCCTGATTGGCCACGATTGGCTCCTACAGTTTTCAGGAGTAGCAAATGGCCACAACTCCTCAACGCAGCGTCCGATTGCGATGAAACTGTGCACGCATATTCCCACTAGGCTGAGGAAGAATCCTGGTGGAGACCTGTGCCGATTGGCACTTTATCTAGTTCAATATGTACGGGAACTGACCCCACGGGGCAGTGTTCATGGATATCTCTTTAAGACACATCCTCTACTGTGGCCCTGCCCAGATGGCAATCAGCGGTCTATTTAAGCCCCATCTGTGCAGTGCCACTTCGATTAACTTGATTGACACGAATTTCGGAGCGGCTCTTTCGTGGAGAGCCAGTCTCTCCACTCAGAGAACCTGGGTTACAGTGTAACCCTCCGTTCTCTATCGTGTTCGAGACTGGCTCTCCACTACATATTATTCAATATGTACGGGAACTCTCTAAGACACACCGCGAGGAAATAAGCAGACCAGCTGCCCCTGCGGCAGCCAGAGGCAGTTTAACCTGAATTCCATCCGAGCCTATAAGTGGTGAGCGCCATGAGTCACAGGCGCTTGCCAAAATGCTCCAAAACTTCAGTATTCATACCAAGTAAGTAATACTCGTGGCCTAGGCGCAAGACGCCACCTAGGCTCAGCTGGCCCAGCACGATGCTAGGCCAGTGACCACCGGGGTGAAGGGCTGCTCAAACCAGCCCGTCAGATGCCCGCCCGACCTGACCGGTCAAGGTGCCGGTGACCCTACCGCTGAGTAGTACGCAGGAGCGACTCCCACAGGGGGAGCGGATGCCACCACGTTCCATCGGTAGGACAGGGTGAATGTATACTGTAGACAGAGTCGACCATGTCACTGCTGTGTAGATCTCTGTCAGAGATACACCATTCTACAGCAACCAGGGGGCTGTCGTCCCATGGGCAGAGTGTGCCCGCCTTCCAGACGACACTGGCACTCCTGCCTGCTTGTCCCTGTTGGATCACCCCTGTGATCCGATGGGACAGTCCAGCCTTCGACCATGGTCTACCCGAGCACCCCTGCTAAAACACACGAAGCGCTGGTCCGTCACTTTGTGGGCCTACGTGTGGCCCTGACATACAACTCCAGCGCTCTAGTGGGGCAGAGTGGGTGACCCGCTCTGTCTGCACACCTCATCCGTCTGCATGAAAAGAGAGGACAGAGCTCAATCACCCGATTGAGATGTACCCCTGAGAGAACCTTGGGGAGAAGGTTGGGTCGAGGTGTAAACTACTCCATCACCCGGCCGAGCTTGTTATGGGTTGACAGCGCTCGCAACTCCCACATTTCTCCTTGCAGACGTGATATATATATAATACTGTATATAATACTGCTGTCTTGAGTGACCGCATGTCAGGCTCACTGACTAAATTATTTTAAAGGGGGCTCATCATAGAGCCTCCCGGGCTAACGGCCTGGCCCCCAAACGGCTACTGGTGGGGCCCTAAACTGAGCTCCTCTGAGCCCCAGGGTGCCATTCGGGAAACGTAACCAGGTTACTGCAGTCTGCAGTCATGCACTTCCGCTCAAGTCAGCCCGTCGGACAGTAGGCCAACAGACTGTTGAAGCCATGTCCTGATGCGGAGCCCAGCCCACTCAGTGAGGAGGGTGCTGGCTGTCACATGGATACCACACTGGTATAACCTGCTAAATGCGGACGGCATCGACACAGAGTCCGTCACACAGATCTCAGATAGAGGGACATCTCGTCATCAGTGCACGTGCCACAAGGCCCTGCACGGATTGTGCCCACATCCCTGCCAACCTATATGCCTGCTAGATTGTTTCACAACCCCTGCTACTGCCTGGGAAGCTTGAAGCCAGTTGCTGTAGCTCCTCAATAAGGTCAGGCCCTTATGGTCACCGAAGTGCCGTGTAAGCAGGTGCCGGTGGCATTGACAAAATCGCCCTGTGTTGGCTAGCTGTGCCTAGATAGCCATGACTTTGTGACTTCTCTGGATGAGAAGAGCTTTCTCTGTGGTTTCAGACCGGTAACCGGATTATACGCCGCAGAGTCACACCTAGGTGCGTGACCGGCTCCGCCGTGACACCCTGTATACTGTATCGTGTGCTCTGCCCGACAGCCACAGCACGCTCTGCTGTGAGCTGAGCCCGGCTCCACCGTGAAACTGCACCACGGACGCATGAGCTGACCCCGTCAGCAATACGCCCTATAGTGTGCCAATGGCTGAGATTCAGGCATACTTCCTGGCAGACCCAGCACGTCTTGTCTGTGTCACTGGGGAACCAGTTCCACAGACAGAACTACACCACGGTCGCGTAAGCAGGCGCCCCGCCGGCAATACGACAGTATAGTGCGCTATAATGCCTGCATAATTTGCCTTCAACCAAACGTCGGACAGACACAGCACGTCCTGTCTGTGACAGAACTACACCACGGACGCATGAGCTGACCCCGTCAGCAATACGCCCTATAGTGTGCCAATGGCTGAGATTCAGGGATACTTCCTGGCAGACCCAGCATGTCATGTCTGTGTTACCAAACATCGGACAGACACAGCATGTCCTGTCTGTGACAGAACTACACCACCAGAAATACGACAGTATAGTGCGCTATGATGACTGCCCAACATAAAGGGAAACATTCGACTGACCCAGCACGTTCCGTTTGTGTCACTGAACCCAGATCCACAATACCGAACTACATCACAGGCGTGTAAGCTGGCGCAACACCCACAATACATGTATTCATGTACTTTGTGTATGTCTATTTTATATGGACCCCAGGAAGATTAGCTGTCGCCTCGGCATCAGACGGCTCTAATGGCCGTCTGACCCCAAGGAATTTTGTTAGTCTCACCTACAAACGAGACAACAGCTAACCCGAGAGGGTGAGTCAACGCTCGCTCCCTAAACTGCACACTGTAGTGCATTAATAGGCTGCTGACACTCGTAAGTAGTCTCACCGAAAACTTTCACTAAATCCTTCTTTACAGACCTGTCCATACCAGGCAGGGCAGGAAAGAGGTGGAGCTATAGCCTGAGCTTAGCTCACCCAGCTCTGCCAACCTGGGACAAGGTTCAAGGTAGTCTTTATTTGTCTCCCTTGAGAAAAAATTGTCTTGGAGACAGAGTCACAGCTGTATACAATTAGCATACATGTTCACATAAAAATGACATTTTTATGGGACATTTTAGTCTGTCAGTGGAAACGACCGGTCTTTTGCCTCTAAAAACAGGCCCCCATGGCCCCTCCAGCTTCAGCTGGAAGGATGAGACCATTCGTACCGGGGGCGGGGTCCTCATACCAGGGCCCCCGCAGGACACACACTGGTCATGGCCATCCTCTGTGGGCATGTGAGCTCCACATGCAGCCTGAGAAACCCCTGCTGTTTCCATCTCCTCTTGTCTCTATATAGATATATTCATATACCTATATTATTTATTATATGTGTACCTATATATACATATATGTATACATCTTGTATTGTACACCATATTCTAACTGTTCGGACTGTGCTCAACAGGGAGTGGGCACATAGTAATTGTTTGAACGTGAGGGGTCATAATCTACCCTTTGCAGAATCTCACAATGCTGCATAAACGAATCAAGGCAACATGGTACCCTAAGACATCCCCATGACATGGATTCTCAGTGTGCTCTCTCTTTGTTAGGACAGAGTCCATACCAAATCAATGTCCACAGTTTGTTTTGTGTCACCAGCAGAGTTATGGACCTCTGGAAGAGGATGTACATAAACTGCTCAGCCGCTCTGAGGCGCTCTAGCACAAAACAATCTGACATTAAGCACACTGGAGGCTTCCAAACTTTTGTATATCATTCCAGTAGGCCTACAAGTCCACATGCATAGTCATGGGCGGAGCTTGGGGGGGTTCAGGGGGTGCACTGCACCCCCTGAAAAAAGAAAAGAAAAAAAGAAAAGATTTTTTTTTTTTTTTTTTTTTTTTTAACTTTAATACCTTCTGGCTTCTGACTGTAGTTTGTAATCATCTCTCTTATCATGATATGATGACTCGCTGTATGGCTGTAGTGCATGTGTGTGAGCTGCTGTACTACCTAAATAACTCATTTTTAGGGGTTAGGGCATTGTAAAAACGCTAAAATAATCAAATAAAGGTTTAAAAAATCGCGCGCGCATCGCACCCCCCAGCGTCAACTTCAAGCTCCGCCTATGTGCATAGTGTGTTGTTGTAGCCATTATCATACTTATAAGCATATAAGTATATATTAACCAGAACCAATTGTGACAGAGTAAGCGATTTAATTGCAGCGCCTGACACTGTGGGTCATCGGGAGTTTTTTGTCTCCTGATCTTTGAGCCACACCGCCCTCTTGTGAACCATGAGGCACAGTGCAGTCTGGGCAGCCTACCCTATGACGCTCATGTCAACCTGTCAATGAGGAAGTTGGAACACACTGGAATTGTTTGTTTACACTCTCTGCCGTGTGGTCTGGCCGGACCGCGGCGGCAACGATCAGCGACCGTAGATGGCCTCAGAGTACGCCGACTAGGTCAGCTCCTCTGGGTTCTACCCCCGGGGTAGTACCCCGCTACCCGCCGCAACGGTGTACAGCCGCGATGATCAACCAGGAGGTTCACCGACGAGGTCGGTTTCGCTCGGGGTCTCACAGCGCTTCTGCAGCCAGGGAACCAAGGTTCCACCAACGTGGTCGGCTTCGCACTTGGCTTTGGCCACACCGAACGCCGTCTCAAGGTTTCCCCCAACGTGGTCAGGTTTCACCAGGGAGCGGACGCACGGACAAGACTGAGGCTTCCTCCACTGTCTAGCGGATTCGGCACTGAGCTTGTTGTTGCTGCTGTTTTATCAGTGGAGCTACGCGGCGCCCTGAGAGGAGTCGTTGAGACGACCGGCTCTCTTCTTACCTCCGGTAAGCGGACTGTGTGCCACGCAGCTGTATGTTCTAAATATATATATATATATATATATATATATATATATATATAAAGTGTCCAAACTGCTGAGATACACGAAACGTCTGCTCGTGGAAATCAAAAAATCGAAGTGGCACTGCACAGATGGGGCTTAAATAGCCCGCTGATTGGCATCTGGGCAGGGCCACAGTAGAGGATGTGTCTTAAAGAGATATCCATGAACACTGCCCCGTGGGGTCAGTTCCCGTACATATTGAATAATATGTAGTGGAGAGCCAGTCTCGAACACGATAGAGAACTGTTTTGCACTTAAAACAAAAATACACTTTCTATTTCATAGCGTGTGCCTAAGTCATACAGTATTATGTGTGTTTTTTTTTAATTGTCTATAGGGGTCCTTTTTACACCTATGATATTCAAGAGCCTCACTCAGATGAGGTGAGTTTGATGTAAAGTACTCAATTGTTTTACTTGAGTAAATGTACCAATACTGCAATTTAGAAGTACTTCATTACAAGTAGAAGTACGGAATTGAAAATGTACTTGAGTAAAAGTACAAAAGTATCGGCATCAAAATGCACTTAAAGTAGGCTACTAAAAGTAAAAGTATTCATATTGCAAAATGTCCCATTTCACAAGTTCAAAATGTGTAGAAAATCTATTGAAAAGTAAAGTACAAATACCTCAAAATGGTACTTAAGTGCAGTACTTAAGTAAAAGTACTTTCCACCACTGTTAAATTGTGTAGGATACTGTTGTATATTAGAATGGCATAAACAACAATACATACATTTCTATAATGTTTCAGGGCGTTAGTTGTAACACTAGATGGCAGCCTCTCCCTATCATTAGAACTCAAACTAAAATCCTCAATATAGTTTTGACCTGACTGTAATTTGTGACCAATAATATTAACGGATCACATGTCTGACCATCTCTTCACAGCAAAGATTATCTTCACTTTATAAGTGTCATTCAATTAAATTAGAAAAGGTCAAGGATTTTTTTTTGTTCTTGAGAAAAACTACGAGATTCAACTTCAAGACAAATTCTTGTGTTTTGATTGATTGATTTATTTTCGTGTCCTGCACATTAATGTGCCCAACCCTCATGGGTTTATAAGACACCGTTTCACAATTGCATTTTACAGCATATTTACATTACATAATTAATTACATTACAACCCAGATTTATACAGAGCACTCTGCCTTTTTTCCCAAGCTTGACAAATAAAATCTGCCACAACAAAAGTCCCTTTGGCAAAACATATCTCCATTTTTACATATAGTCATTTAAATCTAGGGAATCCCCACAGATAGAAGACATCCTATTAACCAAAACATCCCTTATGTCATCATATTTAGAGCAATAAAACAAAAAAGTGAACCTCGATCGTTTTCAATTTCACCAAGTTCCCAGAGCAAGCAATATCTCTCTTCCTCATGTACCTGTAGGCCTGCTACTGTATACAGTACATGCACTTTCCAAATGCACATATTTGTTTTAATCTCTCAACCTCAGATTTACAGTGTTCTTATAGCTACAGTATAGCCCTTGAAGGAACATCTTCAAAGTAGGTATGGGTTTCAGGTTGTGGAGCGGAGAAGGGGCGCCCTGAGTCTTGTTGCGCTCACTTTCTCACACACACGAGGGACGTCCTACGGGCAACGCGGCCGACTTCTATAGACATCACTCTCTTTCCCCCCGCGCGCATTGTTCCGTGTGTGTGCTCTGCAGCGGTGTGTGTCCCATGGGAGAACACTGGACCCTATGCTCATAGGCACAACTAATAAGTATGGTCCCTGTCACGGTGCCTGTCAATAGAGTCCATAACTCAACCCCCTTTTTCCTCTAGGTTCCATTCCATTATCTCTCTCTGCAGCTCCACTCACCGATATGTCATCCTCCTCACTCTGGGGCTGCAGGAGGGAGACGCATAAAAGGGTCGATCTCAAATTTCCGGTTTCAGAGATGTAAAAATTAGCAAATGCTGCCGTCGTCGGATCAAATGACTTTGATAGTCGTCTTTCAAGGGGCCTCCGGGTTCATCTCCTATCCCGCGTTGTCCAGGGCCCGCGCTGCGATGTGACAAACACAGCTTTTTGGGGTAATTGGAGATCATTTTGACAGCAAGGCTTTTGAGGGGAAAGAGAGAGAGAGAGAGAGAGAGAGAGAGAGAGAGAGAGAGAGAGAGAGAAGGGGAAAAAAATATCCTTTTAACAATAATGGCATGAGCTGGACAGTTTTTGGAGTGGATTTATTTTCACTGGTATCAAAGGGCAGGCATAGCCAAGGAGAGTTAGGCTAAATTCATTGTCCGGGCCCTGGGAATGGGATGTAACGGGACACCTTGCTTCTTAGGGGCACTAGTTTCGGCAGGATGAAGGGGGGAGAGGAGCCTTTGTCTTGCTACTGTATATAATTTGGATAATACAACATACATCACACTGGTGAGCTCATTCAAGACAGATGATGAGACTCAGAATAACAACATATAATATTATTCAAACCAAACGTTACCCATTTAGACCTGAAAACGATTCTAAATCCTGACAGTTTTCTGAAAAACCTCATGTTGCTATGTCAGTTGGTTCTCAAACATTTTCATGTCAAGGACCCCCAAAAAATATATGTAATTGGCCGCAGACCCCCATCTGAAAATATGTTGTTCCAGGGACCCCCCTCCCAGAAGCAAAGATTTGAGTTAAAAACGTTCACTCTGAAAGAATACATTCAAACATTTGGGCCACATTTTCACGATTTTTCAAAAATAGCAGACCTACAAGCTCGTAGCTATGAGCTTGTAGATCTGTAGATCTTTTTTTTTTAAGTACAACAATGCTTAAACACCAAAAGGGGTTAAAAACCCTAATTGTGAATATTGTTGATTAATCTGCCCTGCTAATTCCAATGGATGTGTACAACTTTCTGTATTCAAATATTTCCACCTATTAACCTTTCTTTAGTTAATGTTTGTTATGGGCTATTTTGGGTTTGTGATATTATACATTTTCATGTCAATCACACACATGGGCAGATTGAGTGAATAAAAGTAGGTTAGGAAAGAACCCCCCCCCCCCCCCCCCCCCCCATCCCGTTTACCTCCTCTGACTCCACCTGTGGTCTATTGTGTTCCACGAAGCCTTAGCTTCAATTGATCTATTCAATGTCCTGGATGTGGGCATTTATTTAGGGAAGAATACATCAGACGTGGGTCATTTAGTTGGGGAAGAATACGTCACACTGCTGTGCAAATACGCCTTTGACTTCACCTGTTTCATGGGGACTTCACCTGTTTGGTGCACAGGTGCATGGACGTGCACACATAGACATCAAAGGGGGCTTCAGGCCCCTGCCACCCACCCACCCACCCACCCCCGTTTTTCTCCTCAAGGTATAATTGTTTCTTTTCCCTTTCCCCCCCTCCTTTATGATGAATTCCTGTTCTGTTCTTTGGCTATATAGAAGTGTCTATTTTGTATTATGTCTCTGAAATGTTTTGATGAATTGAACAACCCTCTTGTAAACAAGTGTAGTGCTTTATTGGGTCGTCCACTCACAGTTAACAGTCTTTGTATTGAGTTGTGCTTGAAATGTACTGTAATTCTGCAAACTGTTAATAAATATTTCAATCAATCAATCAATCAATCAATCAATCAATCCCTTTTACACGTCTGTAAAACATCTGCCCTTTCCAGAACACAAATGCAGCATTTACTACACGGTGAGAGAAATGCAAATGCCCCTCCTCTCCTTTCCATGCCATGCCGGAAGGCAGCATTCAGGACATTTCCCAAAGTCTCCTGAACTTGAACATGTCGTTACACCGCATCTCCACTGGCTAAAGAGTGCTGGGTTGCGCCCCGAAAATAACCGATCTACAAGCTCTAAACACGTCGCAGCACGGCACATTGTGAGCTTGTAGATCTCTGCACATCCCTGCACAGGTGCATGTGTATCAATGCTGCATAGCTTTAGATAAGAGGTCAGTCCCTGAAAACTGTACAAATCTTCCAAAAGGCTTGACCTCAAAATTAAAAAAAAATAATCTTCTAAATCCTCCAGTTTTCTGAAATAAATAATTATGTTCACGATTTTTCGAAAATAGCAGACCTACAAATCATAAATCCCAATCTTTACCTCAGTATAGTCACATAGATGGATCGATGAATGGATATTCGGATGGATGCTTTATTGGCCCTTGTGGAAAAAAAAAGAAAAATCCTTAATATAATGTATAGCACAATGTTGACAACAAACATCAAATACCGGTATGTAAATAAACAAAGAAAGGTGTGTGTGTGTGTGTGTGTGTGTGTGTGTTTACGTGCTTGCTTCCTTGCGTGCGTGCGTGTTGAGGGCCCGGGGGGTCAGTCAGGGTGCACGTCTTGCACTGCAGTATAGTTGTGGTTGTGGTGGGCGTATACCTATGTGCGTAAAAAAGAGAAAACCCGCCTTGTTCCATTCATAAGCTCACCGTTGTGAAAGAAACTGTGGGTGTATATATATATATATAACTACAAGAAAGGCAATGAAGTTAAAGTATAGGAGCCTACAAGTAGTAGCTTATAGGCTCTACCCTGCACAGCACGCACATTCCATTCCTGTCCTGCACCGCACAGCATAGCACAGGCACAGCACAGCACAGCACAGCACAGCACAGCACAGCACAGCACAGCACAGCACAGCACAGGCACAGCACAGTACAAGCACAGCACAGGCACAGCACAGAGCACAGCACAGAGCACTGCAGCAGCGATGCTCCTTTGGACGAGTGGACACCTGTTGGGGTTTCTCTGCATGTTGATGATGAGGACGCCGGGCGTCCACCATCACGCGGTCCAGAACGACGCCACGGAGTCGCTGGATGCTCCGGTGATCGACACGGTGCAGGACGGGGACGTCCTGCCCAACAACCAGTCCGTGAACCGGGCGCGGAACGGCGGCAGGCAGCGGTCCGGCGACGATGCTCCGCGTAAAGGTGAGTTTCATAAAAAAACTGGATCAACGCGCCTATGTAGAACGATATATTGGAGTTGGAATTAGGAAATTCCAACTTCCAATTATTATTATTTTTTGACACCACTGGACGCATCTACCTGATTGATTGATTGATTCATTGAAGTATTTATTATTAGTATTTATTTAATATTAGTGAGTACATTTCAAGCACAACTCAATACAAAAACTGTTTACTGTGAGTGAACGACACCATGAATGCAGCATTTACTACACGGTGAAAGAAATGCAAATGCCCTCCTCTCCTTTCCATGCCTGCCGGAATGCAGCATTCAGGAGAATTCCTTTTTTTCCGAAGTCTCCTGGACTTTGTGTTGAACTAATTTGTTTCAAAATCCATGTCGTTACACCGCATCTCCACTAGCTAAAAGAGTGCAGGGTTGAGCCTCGGAAATAGAGCTTGTAGATCTGTTATTTTTGTCCAAAAGTGCCCTGCCAATGATTCTACTATAGTGGCTCCTGTTTTAGCTCTACACCTACAATAAGAAATGTCTTCGCTGAAAATAGGCGATCTAAAAGCTCACACCGAGTTACAATGCGAAGCGGTGTGAGCTTGTGGATCTGCTTTTTTTGCTGAACCTATAATTCGCCTCAGAATAGAATAGGGATGCTATCATTGCTATATGGGTTCGAGCAGGGCTTATCCTTTCATCTCCATTGCGATTCCCAATCACAAATTTAAAAATCGTATAATAATTTAGATAATTATCATGCAATGCATCCAAAGTACCAAATTAAATCCTCGTATGGCTCAGTTTTGTTACACAATTTATTAACATCAGGCTACGTTATATTTTCTTTTCCCTTTTTACCTCCTTTACGATGATGATTTCCTGTTCTTTGGCTACAGAAGTGTATTATGTGTATGTCTCTAAAAGATGAATTGATCAAACAAGGTGGACCCTCTCTTAAACAAGTGTAGCCTAATGCTTTATTGGGTCATCCACTCACACAGCTGACAGTTCTTGTACATCAATCTCCAAATGCCATGCATGTATGAATTGTACGTTCCTCTTTCCTCCTCCGTCCAGGTGGACTGACTCAGAGTCAGGTCGGCTGTCGGGAGCTGAGGTCCACCAAGTACATCTCGGACGGCCAGTGCACGAGCATCAACCCCATCAAGGAGCTGGTGTGCGCCGGGGAGTGCCTGCCCTCCCACCTGCTCCCCAACTGGATCGGCACCACTAACGGAGCCTATGGCGCGCCGGCGGCGGCGGGGAAGCGCTGGAGCGCGCGGGACGCCCAGGAGTGGCGCTGCGTCATCGACCGCACGCGCACGCAGCGCATCCGGCTACAGTGCCAGGACGGCAGCTCCCGGACCTACAAGATCACCGTGGTGACCTCGTGCAAGTGCAAACGCTACTCCAGGCAGCAGAACGACTCGTCGGGGCACAAGACAGAGGGAGGAGGAGGAGGAGGAGGAGGAGGAGGAGGAGGAGGAGGAGGGGGGCACGGCAGCAAAGACCAAAGCCGCTCCTCCAAACGGAGGAATAAGGAGCAGAGGAAAGCTGGACTCCCTGAAGACTGGGCTGAGGAACAGTCTTAAGAAGAAGTATAAAGCCCTATAGCTATCTCCTGTCGCCAGGGCAGGGACACCTGAGCTGGTTTTCTATATCCTACCTGCCGCAATGATAGTTAATTGCATTAAATCGGAGACATGAGATGAATGTTGTCCTCATTCTATAGCTGTTGAATCAGGGACATCAAGGTGAATGTGTCCATACTCCATATCATTCACGAGGTGAACATAACTACCCGCCTGGTAGGGTGGAAAACCTACCTGTACATAACATGGGCCCACAGCAATGCAGTTGCCAGACTACTATTCCACAATCTCCGAATGCTATAGAGTCTGGAACTACACCTCCCAAAATCAGAGTAAGGAAGCTGCCATTTCCGTTCACGAAAATATATTTTAAAATATCTTTAGATCTTTTTTTTCTTTTTTTTACTTTTTTCTGCTAAGCAACAAGCTATATATATGTTTAGATGATTTCTATTTATATTAGGATGAATTTGCGCGAGTGTAAAGACAAAACGGAAGTGGCGAGGAGGCTTCACTTCCGCTTTATAGTTTACTCATGACAAGCTCTTCCGTACGTTGCTCCAGACTGTATGATGAAGCGTTTGGAAATTGCGAGAGGCAACACTATGGTAACGCAAGACTATACGCACACATACGACCTATTTTCTACGCATTAAAATCCATTTAACTCTGAAGAGCGTACAAATGTCACTCTTTGGAATTAAATGAACAATGAGATTTTTACTATTTTACAATGTTTTTCTTAATATACAGAGGAATATGCAGTGATTTCGCAGAGCAGCTGGTTTGCCATACTTGTGAGGACTTGTTGATGCTGAATGAGATGTTAAAAAAATGGGCAGACAAGCAGCACAAGATGTAAAACAAAGAAACAACATATCTTTATGCAAAAATGTATATACAATCTGCTATGCCAGTGGTTTTCAACCAGTGGTCCGGGGACCACCAGTGGTCCTTGAGGGGGGTTAAAGGTGGTCCCCAGTGAAATGGAGAGTTTGTGACCAAATGGACACTTTAGACACCATTAGTTCTTTAACTTTTGAGAGTGTAAACCTGCATCAATCATGCAATGTATTTTCGTTCTAACTTTTGAGAGTGTAAAATGGAACCAAATGGACCATTTGGTTTCATTTTACGATCTCAAGAGTTACAATCATTAATTGTTAAACATCTGCATTACTCAATTTACACGAAGTCTATGTAATTGGAGAGAGGAATTGTGGACAAAATCCTATCCAACGATAACAACATTTGCTAGTTCTTGGCCAGCTATAGTCTAAATATCATCAAATGGTGGTCCGTGGCTCAAATGCCGAAAAGAATAATGGGGCCTTGATATGAACAAGGTTGAAAACCAATGTGCTACGCCATTCAGACTTCAGTCAGCCGTAACATTATTAACCCCTTTTGGTGTTTTAAACATTATGTTATAATTTAGCTTTTGAAAAATAGCAGATCGTGGCGCGCTACGAGCTTGTAGGTCTGCTATTTTTGAAAAAAACGTTAAAATGTGGCACAAATCATTGAATATATATTTCAGAGTGAACATTTTTAACTAAAATATTTGCTTCTGGGGGTGGGGGTGGGGGGCGGGCGGTGTCCCTGGAACTACATATTTTGAGATGGGGGTCCGTGGCCCAATAGATATAATTCTGGGGGTCCTTGACATGAAAAAGGTTGAGCACCACTGGCATAGAAACATAGGTTTTTCAGAAAAAAATATTTAGGATTTAGAAGCCTTTTTTTAAATTGACCTCAGTCCATACAACCTGCTATGCCATTCAGACTTCAGTGAGCGGTAACATTATCGTCCTGCAAATGTAAAGTCAGAGACCCGGTAGTTGTTTATAATGTGTGTTTTATTTTTCTTTCTTTCTTTCTTTCTTTCTTTTTTTCACGTTTCAATATTGTATAAAAAAAAAACATAGGTTCATATATTGTAGTGTGATGATGTAATGTGCTGTATATGAAATTATTTGTTGTGGGGTTACATTTCTAAGTGAATTCTAAAGGATTGTATAACAACGTAATTTATTATTTTGTCTTTTTTTATATATACAAGGATAATTTCTATACCGTATGTTGTAGTTAAGATAGCCACTGTGTCAATCCTTGGGGAAACAATAAAAGGTTAACTGGATCAAAACATGTTTACGTGGTGTTTTCTCCTTTTCCAAGCGCTCAAAGCGTGCTTTACAATGGTTCATTCATTCATATATTGGGAGGTGAATCTTTAAAATGGTTCATTCATTCATATATTGGGAGTTGAATCTTTACAATGGTTCATTCATTCATTGGGAGGTGAAGCGGCGAACAGTCGACGCCAGCGTCCTCACTTCCCACATTCACACACCGACGGTGGCGAGCTCACATCGACCGACTCATTGGAGGCGACGTAGGGTTCAGTGTCTTGCCCAAGGTCACTTCCACATGTGGACAGGAGGACTAGGAGGAGCCAGGATTCGAACCGCCGACCCCCAGGGATCATTGGACGACCTGCTCTACCTCCGGAGCCACAGTCGCTTCGATGCAATGTTGACTTGCTTGCAGCACAATGCTGCAAGCAGACAGCTACAGACAGAGCAAACAGGAAGCCGCGTAACAACAGAGGCATTAGTCAATGAGGAAGCTCTTTCATCAGACACCCTACTCACTTTTATTGCGAAGGGATACCCTTACCTTGGGGCTAATAATGGGGCTTGTTCCAGCAGCGGCAACATGTAAGAGGCCTTTTATTGTATCGCATATCCTTTCATTTCTCTTTCACAGTGAAAGCTTGTGGACTAACTAAGCCACGCAGTGAATGGAGCAGTCCCCCCCATGCAAAATGTCAACAGGATGTTTAACTGAGGCTAGCTACACAAGGATCAAACTGCTGCATTGAGTGGATTGATGTCCCTTTGTGCAATAATGCCGCTGTGTATAGCTTCAGTGCAGTGTTGATCTTGGCGGCACATCTTTTGTTTTATAGTTTTAGTCATAGCCTTTTGAATAGTTTTAATTCACATTTTTGTCAGCTGGAATGTTTTAGTGTTGACTAAATGTGACTAAATGTCATAAGATTTTAGTCGACTAATTCTACTGTTGATTTAGTCGACTACAATGTATTTTGCCGGACCTTGACGCCGTCGTAAATCGTAATGGCTCATTTTACACTTGCTAAAAATAGCAGATCTACAAGCTCACAACACGTCGCAGCGTGACGCGTTGTGAGCTTGTAGATATGTTATTTTCAGCACGCAACCAAGTGTAAAATGACTTATACTGGATCTCTTGTCCACTAGTCCCTTCCTAACATTTTAGTCTAGTTTTTATGTGTTGTCGGAATTGTCAATATATTTAGTCCCTTAAAACTATAGGCTCCAGACCTCCCAAAACAAACTGGTCAGGCTCCTATGGCCTCACCCCCCGAACCCACCTCACCCCTGCCCACTTTGACAGGCTGGAATGGCTTAGGGTCGACGACAGAGTACAGCATCTTGCAATGGGTCTGGTCCACAAGATTCGATACACCACCAAGATACCCATGTACCTGTCTACTTCCTTAACGTTAACGCAGTCCACACCCACAACACCAGAGGGAGTGCAACAAACCATGTACAACCCAGATTCTGCACAAACAAGGGACTAAATTATTTTCGCTCCAATGCCAACAAAATGTGGAACGCCCTACCAACAGTCATTAAGACATGTGAATCCCTTGACTCATTCAAAACCGCTCTCAAAGGGCACCTACGGACGGCTGCAATTCGAAACTGGCCCCCGTAAAAATCTGAATCCCCCGCCCACCCCTTTTTCCCCTCACTGTATATGTTTCTTTTCCCTTTTTGCTTCCTTTATGATGAATTCCTATTCTGTTCTTTGACTATATAGAAGTGTCTATTTGTACGTCTCTAAATGTTTTGATGAATTGAACATGGCGGACCCTCTTGTAAACAAGTGTAATGCTTAATTGGGTCGTCCACTCACAGTTAACAGTCTTTGTATTGAGTTTGCGCTAGAAATGTACTGTAATTCTGCAAACATAAATATTTCAATCAATCAATCAAGTCTTTATAGTTTTAGTCATCACATAATAGCTTAGTTTTCATTTAGTTTCCATTCAGTTTTCGTCAGTGAACATTTTCCGTCTTAGTTTTAGTCGACACTGGTCCCAAGCGGCCGCTCTATCTCCAGCGTTGTTTTTACTGCCTACTGTAGCTGCGAGCCAGTATAAGCTCAGCCTGATGGACGATAATTACACTACATTCAAATCAGTACACTACACGTGACAGACACGTTCTTTTTTTGTATTATTTATTTGCCCCGGCCTTGCTGGCAGCAATAAAGCATATTTGCGAATAGAAGTAAGACATCCCGTATATCGTCTCAATCCCGCCTCAGTGATTCAACTCCTGCTGTTTAACAGACTGTGTTTGGCTGCAGGCTGTGTCTGGTCTGGTCTGTTGCTCCAGAAGCTTGCAATTTGTTACTTACCCAGTCAACACCTCGCAGTCTGCCAACTTTCACTATCTGCACAATTGGCACAATCGCCTCGCCTTTCCCCGTTTAACCCATTTAGACCGAGATCAAATTCTAAAAATGTCTTCTAAATCCTGACCGTTTTCTGAAAAACCCATGTTTCTATGTCAGTGGTACTCAACCCTCCCAGAAGCAAAGATTTGAGCTGAAAACCTTCGCTGTGAAAGAATATATATTCAAAGATTTGCGCCACATTTTCGTGATTCATTTTTTTTAGCAGATCTACAAGCTCATATAGCGCGGCACTCGCTACGAGCTTGTAGATCTGCTATTTGTCAATAGCTAAAGTAGAACATAATGCTTAAAACACCAAAAGGGGTTCCCGCCCAGAATGGATTAACCTCATCTTGTGATTCCAGGGCCATGAACTATACCCACAATCGCATAATTACATGCTTTAAGAAAAGCCTGCAAGGCGCTGGCTTATAATACTTTATTTTAACCAACACTACACATCCTGCCATATCGTGATATCTACCGTCAATAGAGAGTGCTGACTACTGTACCTCTCACACATAATAACACACATTTCTACCTTACAGAATCCCGTATAGTTTAGTGAGAGGCAATTAAAGAACAATGCTGAAGCCACTTTGTAATCAGTGGTGGAAGAAGTATAGGCAGCAATATCGCTGTAGAAATACCAAAAGTCCCATGTTCAAAAAAATTCTTTTGGAGATCTCTGTATCTGTCAGTCACCGTCTATCTCTCTCTCTCTCTCTCTCTCTCTTTCTCTGCTTTATTGGCATGATAAAATATGTTCTACATTGCCAAAGCGTATACATACAACAAAACAAATGTCAACATTGTGCACACAGGCCCAGGCCGTAGCGTAACGGTCTGGGCACCGGACTGGTAATCCAGTCGCAGTGTGCCGCGGGTTCGACTCCCGGACCCGACACGGCCTTTACTGCATGTCATCCCCCCATCTCTCTCCCGTTTCCTGTCAGCCTACTGTCTGTCCCTTCAAAAATCAATAAAAAGGCGTAAGCCGCAAAAAAATATCTTAAAAAAAAAAAAAAAAAAAAAAAAACATTGTGCACACAGAGACAACAACAAACATCCCAACAATAATGAACAACAAGCAATACAGTAAGAATGAAAATAAATGAACAAACAGAAACATAACAGCAACTTAGTGACCCTGTTCAGCCAGATATACCTGTCTCTTCTGTCCACTGGCTGTCCCTCAGTTGATGACAACTCCACACGTATTTTGCTGGCAAGAATGTGCATTTGGACTGTAATGTTCTCCCAGAACATATTGAAGTGATGAGTTCTTAATGGTGGATTCAAATTATTTATATTATTTATTCTCTCTCTCTCTCTCTCTCTCTTTCTCTCTGACATGAACTTTTCCCGTTCCACGCATCGGGGAGGTGTTTGGACATTATTACTCCACTGCACGTCTGCAAAGGCATACATGACTTATACATGATTTATACACCTAATGATACTAGACACTTCACAGATTATACACCACTTTGAATTATAACAATCAGTTGTGAATTGGCTGAGTATGGCATGATTACAACTTATTTTATTTATGAATTATAACAATCAGTTGTGAATTGGCTGCAAGTATGGCATGATTACAACTTATTATGAATTATAACAATCAGTTGTGAATTGGCTGAGTATGGCATGATTACAACTTATTATGAATTATAACAATCAGTTGTGAATTGGCTGAGTATGGCATGATTACAACTTATTTCAATTAATTATAACAATCAGTTGTGAATTGGCTGAGTATGGCATGATTACAACTTATTTTAATTAATTATAACAATCAGTTGTGAATTGGCTGAGTATGGCATGATTACAACTTATTATGAATTATAACAATCAGTTGTGAATTGGCTGAGTATGGCATGATTACAACTTATTTTAATTAATTATAACAATCAGTTGTGAATTGGCTGAGTATGGCATGATTACAACTTATTTTAATTAATTATAACAATCAGTTGTGAATTGGCTGAGTATGGCATGATTACAACTTATTATGAATTATAACAATCAGTTGTGAATTGGCTGAGTATGGCATGATTACAACTTATTATAACAATCAGTTGTGAATTGGCTGAGTATGGCATGATTACAACTTATTATAACAACCAGTTGTGAATTGGCTGAGTATGGCATGATTACAACTTATTATGAATTATAACAATCAGTTGTGAATTGGCTGAGTATGACATGATTACAACTTATTATGAATTATAACAATCAGTTGTGAATTGGCTGAGTATGGCATGATTACAACTTACTTTTGGGATGCACAGAGGACTTTGGTGTAGTGGTATTATACTTGTGAAGACCTCTGCTTGGATCCACGGTGAGCGGCTCGCTGCAAGCCCACAACGCGCTGCAGAAGCCACACTTGGGAGCTTGTAGATCTGTTTTCGGCGCACCGTCATGATTCAACAAAAAATAAACGAGGCTGTCTAAGTTTGCAAATAATGGCCCTGGGCGTTTATACGGACGGGGGCTATCATTTGGACGAGGCGTTTATTACGCAAAATGGTGTCAGGGCCCCGGGCTGTTATTAGCTACAGGCCGGCTATTTGAGTAAGGGCTACGAATAGTCCATGGGCCAGACCAGAAGTGAGAGACATTTTTCGTGGCAAAATCTCTTTGCTACCATTTTGTTTGTTGGGTATAAGGCCTAACAAAAAAAAACTTTGGTTTCCGGTTGCCGACCGACTCTATTAAATAGTGTGCCGCGGGTTCGACTCCCGGACCCGACACGGCCTTTACTGCATGTCATCCCCCCATCTCTCTCCCGTTTCCTGTCAGCCTACTGTCTGTCCCTTCAAAAATCAATAAAAGGCGTAAGCCGCAAAAGAAATATCAAAAAAAAAAATATGCGCGACTCATATTATTTTATTGGCATTTGGTGAAAGAAAAAAAAAGCTCAGAATACGACCGAGTCAAGACCAAAAAGGTCTTTGATCATTAAAATTCTCTTTGATGAGACCATCGGGACGCGCAAAGTCAAAATAAAGTTTTCTTTCGTCTAAAATATCACGTGCGCAAATGTTTTGGAATGCGTCATCGCGAGGTGTATGGTAGGCTACTTGAGGTTGTAACTCACGTTCCATTTCCAACATTATAATGGTTTCCAGCGATTTCCAGGGGTGAGTAAACATCTTTGAATCAAAGTAGCAGCGATCCTCTGAAGTGACGCAGCATGTCCAATACTGTCCTCGTTAACAAAGTGCAACTTTTTCATCATTCACCGTTGGCTAACGTTGTGCAACAGTCCAGAACAGAGCTATACAATATTATGACAACTGTCAACTTGGCTACTGTAGACCTACATTAATCATTGCCTCTCAAACCCACATACCACGCGTAATGTGCGTTGCCTAACCAAAATAACAGACATACAAACTATCAACATGCCGCTCGATTGCGTGTCGACAGCTTGCAGATCTGTTCTTTTGGGCACACATGAGGCGCGCTGCGGTAGCAAGTCCACTCGCGCTGCGATGCGGAAATTAAATTGCTGTAGTCTACAGCGCTACGATTTGGAAACCAAATAGCTGTAGCCTACAGTGGACTGTAACATTGCTTGGTCAACTATATTACGTGTATGCAGTGAACATTAACATTTAGCGCTTTCATAGTTATATGGAGCATTTACCGTGGTGTCGTTGATTTAGGTTATTCACCCAGCTGGGTTCAACGAGACAGCAGTGTCTCGTTAAGCCCCGACGCTTCCAAAACGAGCTATTAATCGATGGGCGTATAGAACATTTAAGCATATGGCAAGTTAACTTAAGTTATATACTTTGATGCTGAACACTAAGCAATTAATTTGGTTCGCAAACCAGAGGCCAGGCAGACAGGGGTAGCAAGTTCAACAACCACCGTTCTAATCTGTTTGACCAACCACCGTTCTAACACTATTCACTTTTAAGCTGCATACTGTATATCAGTATTTAGAATGGACTTAATTGTTAAAGCTCCTCATTCTGAATTGAGCTCATCTCATACCCTGGGGTAAAATGTTTTATTATTTTCAAATCCTGGTATAATTCATTCACCAGTCAGTATTCTTGGTTTTCCAACTCCTCATGCCATTGGTTGGTTTAAGTTAATTTGTTTGATCCAGGGATAGCCAGTAGCTCTCTGCTTCAAAACACAAGTTCATGTTTCAGCTTTATTACTTGAAGATTTCTTTTTTTACATTTGTATTTATTTTTGGTATGTGAGTGATGCAGCACTTTACTTTGGTTTGGAGTTGAATTAAAACTCTAAAGTATTCAACCAGTGTGTGGACATTCTATTCAAAGTTTTCAAATGTTTAGCTGTAGGCATACAGTGTTATGTGTACTTGAACAATTCATTATTTAAAAGATGGTATTTCAGGCAAATATTGAAGTTATTAAAAAAGAAGCCTATCCATCATTGCCGTAGGAAAAAAAAGGAAAAAAAATCCTTGCTACCCATCCTTCCCACGAAAAAAATATAAATAAAAAATAAAAAAAGATCCTTGCTACCCATCCTTCCCACGAAAAAAAAAAAAAAAGAAATCCCTACCTACTCAGCCCAAAAATGACAGCCAATCGGAAACCAAAGTTTTTTTTTTTTAGGCCTAAGTACTTTGAGACACATTTTCAAATTAATAGCTTTAATACTTTTTGGGACAATCATTGTTTCCCCATCAACTCCCATTATATGTAGGATGTAGGATTTTGTGGATATAGGACAATTCTATACTTTACTAGATGTGTTCTACATTTTTCAAGGATTATCTTAGTCTCTCTTAGACTCTGAGTCTATACATGTCCTGAAATTCATATCTTGCCATGACTAAATTATTCAACCTTTTGTCATTTAGCATATTTGCATAAATTATGAAATAATTAGGCTGAAACCCATAAATAGCTATATTTTGCTTTACCTTTATTGAGAAGGATCTTACAGTCTAAGTCTGTTTTGATGTCCATAAAATAATGTCTTGTCATAATTAAGTTATGTAACCTTGATGACTTTAATCCTGGGGCAAGCCTTGAAGGAATCATCAAGCATGTCTGTTCTGGCTACTTTCAAGTCTTCATGTGCACAACTGAAGCTGAGGATGTCCTGGTCATGTCAACAGATGACCTGTCACCCTCTTGGGGTTCCTAGCAAGATGTCCCTGAGGGCTTAGCAGTCACTACTTATTGAAATGACCAGTTGCCCTCTGAAAGATCTGAGGAAACAGCAGTCCTACCTCCACCACACCTGAATATCCCTATCTGGTCAGCATATAACTCAATCCTGGCATCTGAGAAGCCTTTGACAGAGGATGAGATGAGATTCAATTCATTGTCAATGTACAGTACAGCGAAAAGTATTTTCGCATCTCACCGAAAATAATTTTCGCTGTACTGTACTGTACTGTACTGTACTGTACTGTACTGTACTGTACTGTACTGTACTGTACTGTACTGTACTGTACTGTACTGTACTGTACTTGTACTGTGATTTGATTGCAGCTCTACCTTATGCATGGCAAACACTGATAACAGTCTTGAAGCAGACACAACGGATGTACTGCATGATCACTGGAATACCGATAAGCTTGGACCCAACACATAGATAGCACATAGTTGGCTTGATGTATGGCTTGATGGAGCCTGGAAATAGGCACAGATATACTGTAGTATATGGCCCTACAAAGAACAAGAATAGTGCTGTAGAAGCACACATGAAAACAGTCCTATTTCCCAACCAGAACGGTTCGTGTGCCGAGTCAGCACAGCTGGTTGAGAGCATGAGCAGCAGGCCATGCGATGATGCGACTACAATAAAATCCTGGAGGAAGATCCCGAAATTCCCTCAATGCCTTGGGGAACTTTACCTTTCGTTTCTCAATGTGCCATGAAACTACGTCCCCTCTGATTCCCCTCTAAAAGGCAAGGATTCATCAATGTACATTTCATGTTCAATAAGAATCAGATCCCTGTGCCATTGGGTGGATAATGCACTTCACATCACGAAGGTCACTGTAGGCCTTGTGGTCATTATTCAGAGGAGAGAGCAAGGTCATGCTCAAAATGCTGTCCAACTAGAAGAGGACTATATGACTTTGGTTATGTTGATCAGCAACCAGAATGCTACCACTGAATGTTTTCAACAAAGGCCAAAGATTATAGTGGAATGTGGTGTTTTGTTTCTCCTCGTGACATCACACCATGGCCGTCAGTCCCTCACGCCTCGTGACACATCACACCACCATATATGGCCATCGATCAGTCCGTCACGCCTTGTGACACAATCCATACTGTATATGGCCGTCTCCATATATGAAGATCACGACACTGCCCTCATCAAACCCTGGATAGCCATACATGGAGCAGACTGGATCATCACCTAGATCTGTAGCTTTAAAACTGGAGCTGACCTGTTCTGACATTCCATTGTGCTGGGGGCACCAGCACAAATGGCTGTGCTGGAACTTATGGCCTGGCTGCAAGTGTGTACGGACCTGCAAGCTTTCAGATTGCTCCTGCCTTGCCAACAAATTAAATTCATTCTTGCCTCGGTATGACATGTTTGCCTCGGTATGACATGTTTTCATTCTGTGAATCTATAGTTGGTGTCTTTGAAGGCTGATAACTGCAACTAAGCTAACACTTCGGAACTGCTATCATGTTGAAATATTATCCTTTAAAAAAAAAAACATTATATCATTTGCCACCTTGAATGTCCCTCACTAGTGAAAATTCTGTTCTGGGCCTATATGGACTAGAATTGGAAATATACTGTACTTTCACCACCGCCGAAGCGGCTTATCTTCTGAATGTACAGTACATGTCTTCATAATATGTGGTTGTTGGAGCTGCATTTTGTCTGCTAGCCACGTGGTAACAATCCCTAGTCATAATAAAGGGCAATGAATCTCAAGATAATATTCTGCCATGCAGTGCAGTGCCAGCTAGGCGAGCTGCCAGACCATGTCTCCAAACGCCAGCCTATACCTTCAGAGGTATAATCTGCCTATCTTTATTCTTCTCCGTGATACACGAGGAAGGAGCTCTCAACCTTAAGCATGCCTTTTCAGCCACAACAAAAAGAAGCAACACTTCATCCATCTTCCACAAACCATGCAGTCACAGCAGGAGAGGGAGAAGACAGAGAGGAGATAATGCACTCAAAGCTCCATGTGGTCTGGTCTGGGAGCTCTGAAAAGGCCATGGAGGTGGACAGACAGGACAGTAGTGGTCCACGTGTGTGTTCTGAAGTCAGTCAGTAACCAGAGGTGGACAAAGTACTCAGCCCCCGTATAGATACTCCTGGTCAAACATTACTCAAGTAAATTCAATGATAATGTGTTTACATTGTCAAAGCAAGTGTCAAAAACATAATGAAAACAATTCAAGCAAGAAATGGGGAAAGTATACCGTGAAGTATACTGTACATACTTTAACTCAAGGAAATGTATACTCAAAGTAAATGACACACACACACCTGGTTATCATTCAACCATCAGGATGCGACCGTGGGATGTTCCAGTATAGCACCATGTAGAGATTGTAGAATGTCTAACCACACAAAGAGAGCTTGTGTTTCAGAGCAGCATGGAGTATAGGCGGTCCGGGGCCACACGCGGCCCCCACCTTTACTTAATGTGTCCCTATATTAGCTTAGCTTAGCTTGCTTAATGATTAGCATTCGAATGTTATTTACTTTTTTTAAGTTCATAAAGTTATAAGTATAACTATACCGGTGAATGCATTTGAAATTCAATTTAAATCAGGATTTCAATTCAAATATAGTAAAAATAGCAGATTTTGTGGCCCTCTGGAGTGAGTATGGAAATATAGTGGCACTCTCCATCGTCAAAGTTGCCTATATTATCCATTGTTGGAGTTGTCGCATAAATTACACTTGGTCTTGAAGAGAAGACGTGTTACTTTTTGATGGAGATATGACGTAGAAGGAAATACAATAGAGCCAACATGGGGAACCCTGGTCAACTATAGTAGGATTTAGTCCTGGATCTGAGCATGCTACTGTAGATTCCCGACGCAGCTGGGTTGTTCAGTATATTTATTATTATGAGCCATGTGTGGATGCACTGCCATGTCCATTATGTTTTGGAAGGGTGACCAATGACCATGCCATGTTGTCTTGTCTTGTCTTGTCGTACGTTTGTCTTGTTTTTGTCTCAAAACCTGATTCAGGTTATGTGGTTTGTATCAGTGTCGCTTCCATGTTAGCGTAGGACTATGCAACTTTTTATTTTATTTTCTTATTTTAATTTTATGCTACCACAATATTTTGTGAATTGACTCACAACATTTTGTTATCTTTGATATGTTTCATATGGATGTGTCACATATACTGTCATTTGATTTACTGTATACCCTGAATCTTGAATAAACAAAACAGTGGAAAAAAAACTATAGTAGGATTTATAGTGGATAAACATGACGGTTGCATTTTGTCAACCAACCTTCTTGCTTGCATGCCATACGCACAGCATTCACTTACTCGGGCCTTAAAATAACCTATATGAATGTCCTTCAGTTTTCTGAAATTACTAATAGTATGTTTCTATATTTGTGGTGCTCAATATTTCATGTCAAGGCCCCCAAGAATGATATGCAATTTGCCACCGACCTCCATCTGAAAATATGTTATTCCAGGAACCCCTCAGAAGCAAAGATTTGAGTAAAGCGTGGCACTCGGTGCCGCGCTATGAGCTTGTAGATCTGCTATGCTATGTATGTACTTATACAGTAGTCTGTACAATGTGTCCATCCCAACCTTCAGAACACCATATCTCAGCAACGCCTAGAGGGAATCTAACTACCGGTATATATGTGCGTGCGTGTGTGTGTGTACGGTTGTAATGCATGTAACTCAAGAAACGTTTGCCCCACCGACTTCAAATTCGACACACGTTCTGCAACTCCACAGGGAGTGCAGTGCCCGGACTCGAGTCGGTCGGACACACGGTTGTCCACAAACACCACAAAAGGCTCTGGTCAGGCTCTGCCATGCAGTGGGCCTAATTAGCCCAAGTGCCCTCACCTGCCGGTGGCCGACGGGCACGGACAGGTCAGGTTTCTTCAAATTTGGCAGAGACGTTTCACTTGGAATCTGCCACCAACTGAATGGAATTTGGTGGTTAAAAGGCCAAGGTCACTGTGACCTTACAAAATACGTATTTTTATGCCTCTGTCTGCGAAAGGCGCCATCTGGAATGTCCTTGATCTGTGAATGGCGCCGCAAGAGCTTGCCTAACACGTACTGTAATAACCTTTTATTAAATTCCTTCAATGTCTCCACTACATATATTATATTAGTCTGGACAGACATGGATTAAAACTATACACCCGCAATGCGGTATAGTTAAATTTAAAGTAATCCCTTTTATACTGCATGGCACCTGTTCGGTTTTTCCCCCCGCTGGCTTGAAGTGACGGTTTTGTCACTTCATCTGAGAAATGGGGCATTTCTGTGTCTGCAACGCAGTGGCGGAAAAAAGTACTCAATTGTTTTACTTAAGTAAAAGTACCAATACTGCAATTTAGAAGTAAAAGTACAAATTTTGGCTCTGAGATGTACTGGAGCGGAAGTAAAAGTACTGGAAATTGGAAATGCTAAAGTACAAATACCTCAAAATTGTACAGTATTTAAGTGAAAGTGCTTCCACCACTGCTGTAATGACATGGCACGGGTGAAGGAACTGTCAGACATTCTGCAGAGACTAAAATGTCCTCTGCTTGACTAAATTGATTTTGGCTTTTTCATGGCACCAAGTTGGACAGGGAGTGCATGCACAGTACAGTACAGTACACAGTCAAAGCCAGATTTCAAGAAATACATTTGTTTTCCACTTGTAACTTTGAGAGTGTACAAATGGAACCAAGTGGACGTAAAAGGGGCCATTTTGTACGCTCTCCAGTCCGAGTTAAAGTAACACTGGTGATTTTACGGTGTACTATACATACATTGTTCATCCTCTAATTGGTCATACCATTCAGCACACAGGGACGTGCACACATAGACATAAAAAAAGGGCTTCAGCCCCTGCCCTTTCACCCGTCTGTAAAACAACCGCCCTCTCCAGACGGAAACTGCCCATAGATCCGAAGTCCCGTTAGTCCGAACATGCACTGCTCCCGTGCTTGCGGTTAGGTTTAGGTTTGCTCCCGTGCTTGCGGTTAGGTTTAGGTTAGGGAATAGGGTTAGAGATAGGGATAGTAATTTCGGAACAATGAACCTTCTGACTAATGACACGGCACCCTCCAGACCACGAATGCAGTGTTTACTATGGTGAAAGAAATGCTAATGCCACTCCTCTCCTTTCCATGCCATGCCGGAAGGCAGCATTTTTTCCCCCCGAAGTCTCCTGAACTTGAACACAGCATTTTGCATTGAACAAATTTGTTTAGAAATCCATGTCGTATATATACACCGCATCTCTATAGCTAAAGACTAAAGAGTCCTGGGTTGCACCCTAAAAATAGCTGATCTACAAGCTCTCTTGTGAGCTTGTGAGATTGTAGCCCCTGCCCCTCTAACACTCTCTGCACGTCCCTGTTCAGCTCTTTACTCTTGCCTGACAGACAAGGGAGAATCTCTGTCAGCTTCTAAACCCTTTAGGACATAAAGACGAGACGAGACGCGTCAACAATGTCTCTCTGCATGGACCGGAGTAATTGTGTTTCACAAAAAAAAAGATACCCGAGATTCTGACGTGATGGTTTTAGAAAGGTCAGTGGGTCATAAGAGGTCGATATACCGTACCCAATCTGGTCATGCACTCTATCGATACAAAATCCATATTTGACATTAATTAGTAGTCATAATTTGTTCAAGAAAACGGGCTATATATACACGGTCTGCTCCTTTTCTTCCCTCCATAACACAAATCTCTTAGCCGCAAATCTACAAGCCGATCTACAAGCTCACAACGTGTCGTGTTATGATGCGCTGTGAGCTTGTAGATCTTTCATTTTGTTTGCCCCAGAATATACGGTTCAGTATCAGGTAACATGTCTGGGAACCCTCTTCTAGGAAGGTCACTTCAAGTTCAGGCTTGATTGTTGAATCTCTGAGTTGTTGACAGATTGTT
Source organism: Protomyctophum parallelum (assembly GCF_964188405.1). Lineage (NCBI taxonomy): Eukaryota > Metazoa > Chordata > Actinopteri > Myctophiformes > Myctophidae > Protomyctophum > Protomyctophum parallelum. Next base: position 18,076,595 of record NC_139697.1, on the reverse strand, counting down.
CTTTTTCCCTTTTTATTTTCCTTCCGATCAGAAGGCAGTTCACTACATACAATAAAGACAGATGCAATTGTGTTATTGTGGGTGAGAAGTACACAAGTACTGTTTGTGGGGTCTACTTTAAGCAGTGGTTCCCAAACCTTTTCACGTCAAGGACCCCCAAATTGACACTAATCAGCCCGTGGACCACCATTTGAAAAGCCACGCCAGGTACCCCAATAAGAGAGGATTTCCACGGCTCTAGCAGTGATTCTCAACCCGTTTAATGTCAAGGACCCCCCAGTTTGACATGAATTAGTCTATACGGATCCCCATTGAATGGCATTTCTATCTCTGAGACCCCCGATTTATATTGTAAAATCAATGTTCATTTAACTCTGAGAGTGGTTCCATTTGTTACACTCTCAGAGTTACAGACCCATAAGGGTCCATTTGCGGTTCCAAACTATCATTTAGCTGGGGGGACCCCCTGGAACTCCCTCAAGCCTCAAGGACCCCTGGGGGTCCCCCACTTTGGGAACCACTTGATCAAGTGAGTCACATCCCTCGTTGACCAGCATGCTCTCATGTCTGGAGGACGTATACTTGTATTATTGCAGGTGTGCTGCAGAGACAGGGGGGGTACATAACCAGCTCATCGCCTGCCGAAGACAGAGACGTGTCACCTTGCTTTGTCGATAAGCCCCTTCCCCTCTATAGCCCGGACGGCTAGCGCTCTGATGACATCATCATTCATCATCCACGCGGTAGATCACTGGAGCGCTACTTGGGTGGGCTGGAGGGAGGTATCTGCAGAGAGATATAGCTGGCTGGCTGGTCCGTTTCCACAGGCTATAGGGCCTAGCTGTCCTCCCTCCATCCCGCTGCCCTTTCCCAACACGCTCAACTCCCTCAATATGTACGTATGATTCATGCTGGGTGGGCTCATGCAAAGGCTAAAATGTAATTTAGATAACATAGCTATGTAGACAGATGCCTGGTCATTGTAGACCTAGACACTAGTGTGTATAGTTTCAATGTACATTCTGTATTTAGTTTTACTGAGAATAAGATTAGAAATACGTTTAGGGTCATAGTTTTACTGGGGTTAAGTTTAGGAATAGGGTTAGGTTTAGGCATCGTTTCACTAAAGGTTGAGGTTAGGAATAAGGTTAGGTTTAATATTCTGAACGGGAACCCCTTTTGGTGTTTTAACCATTGTGTTGAAAAATAGCAGATCTACCAGCCCATATAGTTCATCTCTGTGCCATGCTATGAACTTGGTCTGCTATTTTTGAAAAATCATGAAAATGTGGCACAAATCTTTGAATATATATTCTTTCAGAGCGAATGTTTTTAACTCAAATCTTTGCTTCTGGGGGCGGGTCCCTGGAACTACATATTTTCAGATGGGGGTCGGCGGCCTTATAATTGTAGGGGTCCTTGACATGAAATAGTTTGAGAACCACTGACATAGAAACATAGGTTTTTCAGAAAACTGTCAGGATTTAGAAGGCATTTGTAGAATCGTCCTCAGGTCTAGTGGTATTCAATTGGCGGCCCGCGCCCCCTTGTGGCCCCTGGAAGGATTTTTTTTTTAAACAGGGAAATAATAAGAGGGCTAATTCATTGTGAGATTACCATAATGACAGTAATCATTAAAGGACCACTTTTCATCTTCATATAATAGGTCCTCACTAATAATCATGATAAAATAGCACGTTTCTTTCTACTCGGTCGGTGTCACATAGGAGGGCTGTGGGCAGTTCAGAAACCCACCCAACAGTGACATCAATGGAGAATCCAAGCTAATAGAAACTGCAGGCTTTCTAGTCCTGAAAGGTTGCAATGCGAAAATGGAAGCCATCATTCTCACGATAATAAACCCTGTTATGGTCCACATGGTTCCATTTGTACACTCTCAGAGTTACAGACCTAAGACAGACATAAGGGTCCATTTGGTTCCAAACCATCATTTCCTTGGGGACCCCCTGGAACTGCCTCAAGTACCCTGGGGGTCCCCGGACCCCGAACCCCACTTTGGGAATCACTGCTCTATGTCATCTGATCTTTATAGTCTGATAAACTATTCTCACGTAAATAAACTTTTTTTAAAAACAATCTGCCTAACGATGATGTCACTGGTGGTCGTGGACGGGTTTCTGAACTGCCCACAGCAGAGTGAGTGTGTGTCCGTCCAGCTGATGGTCGTTAATGTCAAAGCAATGCTGTTTATGCACTGTCAAATAGGTCTAGGCCTACATCTATTCTAAGGTAGCATAATTGTATAGACATATTATCCTGCTCATTACTGTGCGGAAATATACATAAATCTTTGTGTTTGAGCACAAAAAGCATTTTGAGAACCCACAAATTTCCGCGCTTTGCACGCACACTGTGCGGCCCCCCACACACAATCATTCTACAGTTGTGGCCCCCGGCCTAATCTAATTGAATACCCCTGCCGCTTAAGCATAATTTACTTACTTACTTACTTATGAATGAATGAATGAATGAATGAATGAAGATGTTTGTATCATCGGCAAATATAACAAATGTCATAATGCTTGATACCTTGCATATATCATTAATGTATAATATGAATAATTTAGGCCCTAATATTGAGCCCTGGGGCACCCCATATGTAATGTAATAGTTATATTTGTCCAAAATATTGTTTGTTGTCATGATTTGTCACGACAAGAGTTGGCTTTGTACGACGCTTATAAGGTCTTTAAATAAATACGTTTTGAAATGTCTATGGGAAAAATGCATTGGAAACTATTTCCTGGGCCTGGCGTCGTCATGAAATGTTCTAATGTTCACATTTCCAATAAGACGTTTCCCACCACAGCCTTTCACCAGGTCCACACAATCCCGCACACGCACCCACACGCACGCACGAGCACACACCCACACACCCTTGAGCACACGGCAAGGAGATCGAGGGAGAGAGAGAGCAAGAGAGAGAGAGGCACGAGAGAGAGACGCAGATGCAGTTCAGTCCTTTTAAGCAAAGCTGGAATGTTTGATCATTAATAATAAATAAAAAATAGCCAATCCAGTAATCCAGTCCATAGCAACGGAATTAATCCATTCCTGCCGATGGAAAAGTTTGATGCATGCCATTTGGTCAATGAAAATAAGGCTAGAAAAAACGAAACTAGAAAAAGTGCCCTTCTGGGCACAGGTCTCCACCAGGTTATCCACAGATCCGTGCAGTTAGAGGTAAAAACACTTTTCGGCCAGTTATAGCGCCACCTTGAGGCTGAGTTGAAATTGTTCATGTGGCATTTTGTCCTCGGCCTAGTGGGAATGTGGGTGCACAATTTCACGGAAATCACGCGATGTGTTCATGATTTGCAGCATTTTTTTGAAACTGAGCACTCCTGTGAACTTTGGAAGCCAATCTTAACCAATCAGGATGGAGTGTGAGAAATATGAAAGACCGGTTTGGTTGAATGGCTCTAGAGAGACTGTGTACCAATTTGCGTGATGTTTGGACAAAATCTGTAGGTGTGCTGTGCAAAAACCTGTTTTGCACAAAGCGGCCTCCTGGTGGCGCTATAACAGGCCATTCTGGAAAGTTTGGGGCAGAGGTTCATGGTTGGCATCCAGGGAGTGTGTGTGCAAAATTTGGCATCGACCGGGTTAACGGTGGCTGAGATTAGCTGGTCACGGACGGACGGACGGACACACGGACACACGGACCGACGGACGGAGTGCAAAACATACTCTCCCCATGCCTTCGGCTGGTGGAGACAACTAGAAAAAGTGCCCTTCCGGGCACAGGTCTCCACCAGGTTATCCACAGATCCGTGCAGTTAGAGGTAAAAACACTTTTCGGCCAGTTATAGCGCCACCTTGAGGCTGAGTTGAAATTGTTCATGTGGCATTTCGTCCTGGGCCTAGTGGGAATGTGGGTGCACAATTTCACGGAAATCACGCGATGTGTTCATGATTTGCAGCATTTTGTTTGAAACTGAGCACTCCTGTGAACTTTGGAAGGCAATCTTAACCAATCAGGATGGAGTCTGATAAATCTGAAAGACCCGTTTCGTTGAATGGCTCTAGAGAGACTGTGTACCAATTTGCGTGATGTTTGGACAAAATCTGTAGGTGTACTGTGCAAAAACTTGTTTTGCACAAAGCGGCCTCCTGGTGGCGCTATAACAGGCCGTTCTGGAAAGTTTGGGGCAGAGGTTCATGGTTGGCATCCAGGGAGTGTGTGTGCAAAATATGGCATCGAAAAACTTGTTTTGCACAAAGCGGCCTCCTGGTGGCGCTATAACAGGCCGTTCTGGAAAGTTTGGGACAGAGGTTCATGGTTGGCATCCAGGGAGTGTGTGTGCAAAATTTGGCATCGACCGGGTTAACGGTGGCTGAGATTAGCTGTTCACGGACGGACACACGGACACACGGACACACGGACGGACGGAGTGCAAAACATACTCTCCCCACATGCCTTCGGCCTGGTGGAGACAATAAATATCCTTCCATATCGATGAAAAGAATAGATAATTCAGTGCATGCATTTAATAATCCATTCCACCATGGTAACAACAACTGTTGTCGTTAATGACACGCAGGTATTAGTCCATTCCAAAAAAACTAAGCAAAGTAAGAAGAAAACTACTCCTTTCAGCGTTCTTTTGATTACTTCTGGGTTAGTATTACAAAAAACACAGGGGAAACAAGCCAACCACCCGGGTTTTTACTAGCTGTGATGAAAAAGATGCTAGTCAAGCAGTCAATGCAATTCGTTGCAAAAAGCACTAGCCCAATGGAGACGTATGCCACTAGCCTGGCTATAAACCAGACTCAAATCACACGGTCGTGTGGTAATCCGCCGGCAGGCAATTTTTTTTTGCCAACGGCTGATTCGGTCTGGTTTATTAACCAGGCTAGTATGCCACGGCCTTAATTGGCCTTATATGAAAAATGAAAGGCAATATAATAGCGGCTCAAAAGTTAGTCAATGCACAAGCCATTTTAAACAACTCGTTTCATCTCCTGTTGCCATAAGCCTTAGCAGGTCTGCATTTATCTATATTGGTCCAGCTCGCTTTTATCTCTTACCATGATTGGCTTTTCTTCCTCCGATCCATTCGGCTTGATCCATACCTTGCAGTTTCTTGTCCAGGTGCCTTGTATCTTCTTCCCCCTTTTCAGGATGCAAGCTTCTCTTGCTATTTCGGCGTTTCTTTTCGCCAGGTGATCATTTAGGAACACATTGGTCCCCTCCAGCTTTTTGTGCTGCATCATCAGTTTGATTTTCGCTTTTCGGTTTGCGAAGCGTATTATGATCAGTGGTTTGGTGTTTTCGTTTCCCACCCTCCGAGCCCAGGGGAGTACATGGGAGTACATGTGTGATTTATTTAATCAACATTGTATAACCGCTGGAAATCTTTTTGAAAGATCCGATCCCTCCCCTGCAGGAGGTTTTTCTGCAGCTGATTCAAGCACATCCACAGTGGAGGAAAACAGAGATTATTTTTCATTCAAAGAATGAACTGTCATTTACTCTGACAGATGTTTTATTTGAGCTAACTCACATTGATGCGAACAAATTCACTGGCGAGGACAATATGCTGCTCCATATTGTACCCATCTGTAACACATATTTTTAATTCATCCATAGCTTCGGGAACTATTCCAATTGTTTGGAAATCTGCACACGTAAGCCCACGATTCAAAGGGGGAGATGCAAGTGCGGTTAATAATTATAGGCCCATTTCCAAATTATCATGCCTGGCTAAAATCTTCGAAGCACATGTCAAACAGCAGCTCTGTAGCTTTTTAATCATTAATCTTGAACACATTCCAGTCAGGCCTGGACACAGTACAACCACAGCAACATAATTTGTCTTAAATGACATAGCATCTGCACTGGACAAAAACGAAAACTATGTGCAGCCATTTGTATTGACCTGGCAAAAGCCTTCGATACGGTGGATCATACCATCTTAATGCAGAGATTAAGTATTGGATTAGATAGCATGGCCTGTTTTTGGTTCCAGGACTATCTATCTAACAGAACCCAGGCTATTATGGTTGGAGACATTAAATCAAACTTAAAGTTAAAAAGCAGTCCCCCAAGGCTCCATACTCGGACCCATTTGATTTACTATATATATTAATGAGATCTCAAAGAATATTGAGAACTGTAATATAATTTTTTATGCTGATGACACAATACTATACAACACTGCCCCATCAAGTAGTCAAGCTATATTTAACTTACAATCTGCTTTTAACATTATCCAGCATGCACTAACGGGTCTTAAATTTGCCCTAAATGTAGGCAAGACGAAGTATATGTTGTTTTCAAATAAAACAAAAGTGGAAACAGGTGACCCCATACTGTCTCTGAGAGGGGCACACATTGAGCGGGTCTCATCGTATAAGTACTTAGGGATCTGGCCAGATGTGGATTTCTCTTTTAAAACACCTTCCGTGTTTGTGACAGCACGGGCGTAGGATACGGGTTTGGTTTCGAGGCCACTTAAAATGTCATCCATTCGAGAGTATTGCTCGAGATCATCAATGCGTCGTTCCAAAATCACAATCTTATTATCCTTCTCTTCCACGGCCACCTTGAGCGGCTTGATTTCCTCCATGAGCCCCGTCAGCGTTGTTAGCTGTTTGGCCACATCGCTGATTTCCGCAGACATGACGTTTAGAGACTTCTTAATCTTCTCCAGTTCATCTGCATAATTGGCATAATTGAGAAAGAATATAATAGTGAGTACTTTGGGATCTATTGGCCGAAGCAATCCGACACTTGAAATCCCAAATATGTCAAATCTATCAAACACGTAGTTGACACGTAATAATAATAATAATAATAATAATAATAACTTGGATTTATAGCGCCTTTCAAGAAATTAGCTGACTTGTTGCACACTCGAAATAAGCAATGGTCACTCGCCAGAAAATCTAAGTCTGCAAACGACTGGCTTTTATTTCGGGTGCTGAGAAACAAATGTAAGGCCCTTATTAGAAAATCCAAATCCGAACACTATCTATCTCAAACAGTAGATACTGCGAGTAATCACTCCAGCTTCTGGAGAGTAGTCAAAACACTTCAGCAGAAAGGTGCTGCTGGCCCCCCGCCAAAAGTTCGGGTTGGAGACTCATTTATTTCTGACAAAAAATCTATGTCAAATGCATTTAATGCTCATTTTAAAAGGGCTGGTCATCTTTTTGACGAGCAAAATGCCGGAGTCCCTCATCAAGGTGCCCATGTGAATACTGGCTCACCTGTTGATTTTGATTTTGACTTCTCTCCTATTCTAGTTCCAGATGTGTTGCGTGCCCTGTCCACACTTGACCCAAAAAAGTCCTCTGGTCCAGATGGTCTCAACCCTTATTTTCTAAGAATTTCGGCCTTGGTGATTGCACAACCGATCACTGACATTTTTAATCTCTCTTTAACTACTCAGAGTTTACCAGAAGTGTGGAAACAGGCTCATGTTTCACCACTTCTCAAGGCTGGCGACCCCTGTGACGTCAATAACTACAGGCCTATCTCCAACCTCTCAGCCTTGGCTAAGATTTTGGAGGGCCAAGTATCGACTCAGGTTAAACTCTTTCTTGATGCACATACGATTCTAAACCCAATGCAGTCTGGCTTCAGGGCAAAACATAGTACTGTGACAGCATGCCTTAATGTCATGGATGACATCAGGGATGCCCTGGGCTCAAAATCGTTCTGTGCAGCCTTATTCATTGACCTTAGCAAGGCATTTGACACCGTGGACCATCATGTTTTGCTAAATGTCCTCTCGAATACTGGTTTTCGCCATAATGTGCTAGGCTGGTTTAAATGCTACTTATTTGGCCGCACACAGTGTGTTAAATTTGGTGACACACTGTCTGACTCTATCACCCTAGAGAAAGGAGTCCCTCAAGGTTCCATTCTAGGACCTTTGCTTTTTCTGCTGTATGTGAACCATATTTGTAGTCAATCCAAGCATAGTAGGTATCATATGTATGCAGATGACACAATTCTGTATTCCTGTGCCCCCTCACTTGATGTGGCAGTGTCAAACTTGGCCTCTGACTTTGTCTCCTTGCAGCATGAACTGCTAAACAGCAAATTGCTATTAAACGGCCACAAAACCAAGGCCATGCTATTTTCTCCAAATAGCCTAGTCAATGTCCCCTCAAATATCACCACTCTGGATGGAGTATCCATCGAATGGGTTGAGTTGTATAAATATCTTGGGATTTGGTTGGACAACAAGTTAAACTTCAAACACCACATTGACACCTTGGCAAAAAAGCTTAAGTTCACACTGAGCTTCTTCTACAGAATGAAGTCCTGCTTTTCTAATGCTTCTCGCAAAAAGCTGGTTACAGGCCTTTTCATGTCGCAGCTTGATTATGGAGATACTGTCTACCGCTTTGCTAGTTCCTCAACTCTGAGCAAACTTGACCCCCTGTTTCATGCTGCATTGAGGTTTATAACCAATTCCCCCTATAGGACTCATCACTGTACTCTGTACACCCTTGTGGGTTGGTATTCCTTAACGTCTCGCAGGTTGCTACATTGGTATACTCTCATTTATAAAGCCATTCTTGGTAACCTCCCACGTTACATTGGTTCTAAATTTGAACTTGTCCAAAACTCTCTCAACCTCAGATCAAATGGTTGGTTACGCTATGTCGTGCCCCCAACAAAATCTGAGGCTGGGAAAAAAAGCATTGCTTATTTCGGACCCTGGTCTTGGAATGACCTACAGTCCAGACTCAAACTGGCTGCTGTGATTCCCCTAGTGAGCTTTAAATGGATTGCCATGGGCACACTTCCCATACACTGCTCCTGCTTTGACGTATAGCAACTGTCTGCTTGCTTTTTTTAGTCAACTAGCAATTCCCGTTGCTTAGATCTTTTAGTCCTTATTGGTCGCGTTCCTGTTCTCCCTTTTAGCTTCTTTGGTAGTGGGTACTGTATTTATGAGCATTGTATGTCTGTCCTGTTTTTTTGTTGTTATTTTTTGTTACTGGCAGAGTTGTGTCACTTATTTTGCCTATTGTTCTGGCCAGTTCACACTTGTAAAAGAGACTTCAGTCTCAATGTGGTTTTTACTGGTTAAATAAAGGTTAAAAAAAAAGAAAAAAGGACACTTTACAAGACAAAAAACAAAAACAAAACTAGTTGCCAAAAGCCAGAGTGAACAAATGTCTCTTCAGTGCAGACTTGAAAGAGTTCAATGTAGGAGTCTGGCGGATCTCCAAGGGGAGAGAGTTCCAGAGGGCAGGGGCTGCCACGTAGAAGGCTCTATCGCCGAGAGTCAGCCGTTTTGCGTGACGGATGGTAAGGAGTTCCATGTCTGAAGACCTCAGGTTCCGCTCAGGGGTGTAGTCCCTGAGGAGGTCAGTCAAGTACTGTGGGGCAAGGGCATGGAGGGATTTGTAGGTGAGGAGGAGCAGTTTGTAGTGTATGCGGAACTTAACGGGGAGCCAGTGGAGGTGTTTGAGGGTGGGGGTGATGTGCTGCCAGCGTTTTGTGCGGGTGAGCACTCTGGCAGCGGAGTTTTGCACGTACTGCAATCTGTCAAGGGACTACTTGGGGAGGCCGAACAGAACACTGTTGCAGTAATCCAGCCGGGAGGAGATGAAAGCATGGATTAGGGTCTCTGCAACAGAGTCTGGGAGTGAGGGGCGGAGTCTGGAAATGTTTTTGAGGTGGATTTAGTGACAGATTTGATGTGGGATTGAAAGGAGAGGGTAGAGTCCAGGATGACACCCAGGTTGCGGACTTCAGGGGATGGAGAGATGGAACAGCCATCCACCTGGAGAAGAAAATGTCCGATCTTCTCAAGCTGAGCCTTGGGACCCATGACCATGAGCTCATTTTTTTTTGCTGTTGAGTTTGAGGAGGTTGGTGGTCATACAGGTCTTTATTTCGAGGAGGCAGTTGACAATGGACTGTGGGGGGAGCAGAGCGGTTGGTGTAGTACCGAGATACAGCTGTGTATCATCAGCATAGCAGTGGAACCGTAGATCATGTTGGCGGATGATCTGACCGAGCGGAAGCATGTAAATGGTGAAAAGGATGGGACCAAGTACAGAGCCTTGTGGCACTCCATGGTTTACTGGGGCATGACTAACTAGGACAAACTGCTGCCTGTCCGACAGATATGAGTGGAACCAGGAGAGAACGGATCCGGTGAGTCCAAGGTGGGTGGAAAGGCGGTTGAGGAGTATGGAATGGGAGATAGTGTCAAAGGCTGCTGACAGATCCAGAAGAATCAGGAGACTGATGTTGCCTGAGTCAGCAGCCATGAGGAGATCGTTTGTAATCTTGATCAGGGCAGTCTCTGTGCTGTGGTGAGCTCTGTAGCCTGACTGGAGGGGTTCGAAGAGTTCATGATTGGACTGTGGAGCTGTGTAGCAACTACTCTTTCCAGGGTCTTACTGAGGAAAGGCAGGCTGGAGATCGGCCGGTAGTTGGCAAGGTCATCAGGGTCCAAACCAGGCTTCTTCAGGATTGGGGTGACAGAGGCGATTGTGAGACTGGTGGGTACAGTGCCTGATTGCAGAGAGGAGTTAATGTTTGTTTGTTATGATGGGGCTGAGAGTAGGTAGGCAAGCCTTCACCAATGCTGTGGGCATTGGGTCCAGGGAGCAGGTGGAGGCCTTGGCCTTGGTGACCAGTTCAGTGGTCAACCTAGCTTCCACCGGAGCAAAGAAGGCAAAGGGGGGACATGCAGCTGAGGGTGCAACGTCCTGCAACTGTAACTGAGGTGCCGGCAGAGAGGTGGAGGGTGTCTGCAGCTGCAGAGAGGTGGAGGGTGTCTGCAGCTGCAGAGAGGTGGAGGGTGTCTGCAGCTGCAGGTGGATGGTACGTAGCTGAAACTCAGGAGCTCCTGCACACAGGTCTGCTCACCACCGCTCAAAGACACTCAAAGACGTCTATCTCACTTACAGTAGGTTACTTTAGGAATACCAGGCCGCGCAGTTCCGCCGGATGTACGCCCGGGGCGAGTTGGTAAAGGGGACGAGTCGTTTGGTATTCGAGTGAATATAGAAGCAGAGGGTACAGATGCCCTACAATAGAGGGTAATGCGCGTGACATCATCATCAAACCCGGAAGTTATGCAGGAACGCCTACCGAGTGGCAAAAAACTATACTTTCTGGCCTCGACAGCCCCATACATCCAAACAGAAAAGTCCTATCTGATTGCACTAAACAACATTAAACAATGTTAAACTCACTTTGCATGTAATTGCTTTGCAACTCGATGTGCCATTCACTTTAAGCATGCGCATATACCCTCTATACGTGCAAGTACAGAGGAACCGCCAGTATAGTAAATCACAATACAACAAGGTAACAGGATACGTTCAATTACCAGCGATCGCCTTCAGCTGAAACACTAACCTGTGCACAATAACACACGAGGCAAAGAGGGATAAGTCAGCGTTTCGTATGAAAACCTGTTGATGTCACCGGGAGCATGACCTCTAGACCTCCGCCGGTGAGCTCAGTGCTCTGGTAATTGATGATGGCGAAACTACGGTAGTTGTAGTTACGGCGCACATTAAGGATACAAGGTTTCCTGTCCACGAGACTGTCTTTATTGTCACTCGCGAGCTATATCCTAAAGACAGGAAATATAAAAGCTACGCTGTTTGTTCCCGCGTTGGGTGTTGGGTGTTGGGTGACGACGCTGAATGCTCGCAGACCACTCGATATCCTTGTCGACTGCGTGGTGAGCTCATGCTCTTGGATATGAGTTACAGTAAAAAGCATTGATAACACAGAGAGACGTCCTACTCAACAGACATATTGGTGAATGCACTGGAAAGATCCCTTTCTTTGGAGACACATGCGGCTTGTCGGGAAAAGACCGTTAGAGGCAAGATTCTTACCCCTTATCAATGGGAGACATATAGTAAATGATGTGGTAAACAGTGTGTGTGTGTGCGTGTTGTGTGTGTGTGTGCGTGTGTGTGTGTGCGTGTGAGTGTGTGTGTGTGCGTGCGTGCGTGCGTTGCGTGCGTGTGCTTGTATTACTTGTGAGGGCCAAATCAAATGTCCCCAGTATAAGTATAAGGAAGTAGTAGAATTTGAGAAATATACATTGTCAGGACAAAATGTCCTTGTCCTCACAATACAAGATAAATCATACCTAGGTGCGCAATACCAGCACGTGTGCGTGCGTCATTTTAATGTGAATTAACGTCCAGTTCCACAACCTCCACAATCTCATTAAGGTGTTAAACTGATTTGTGATGTGATTAATGTAAAGACTGTTGTGTGTGTTGGTTCTCAACATGAGGTACTTTGGCGGGGTCCCCAGCCAAATGATTGATAAGTATTACATGTACAAATATAACTAGAGTAAATTAATATACAGTACATTAGTAATAGACAGTAGTAGTAGACAGAACTCTGGAGCAAATCACAGACCGTATCAGACCAAATCATGCCTAACATTCTAAAAACAAGTTCTTAGATTTGGGGTGCCAGAGATAAACAACTCAAATGGGGGTATGCACGGCCTAATGTATATGAATTTGTGGGTCCTTGAAATTAAAAGGCTTGAGACTAAATGGATCACACAATCTCACACGCATCTAGTTTAGTTTAGTTTAGTTGCACATATGTAGCCTACATAATAACAACAATATATGGTAAAATAAAATAAATACAGAAAGCAATACTTCAATAAGAAACAAGATTAGTTACATACAGTACATGATGTGCCGGAAGTGCCATCCTATAGAAGCTACCAGTTGAGCTTAAATTAGCCTGACCCAGAGCGAGACATTTCTCGTCTAGAGGGGCGGGTCGCGCCTCAGAAATGCGCGCACCCTGATTGGATCTCATCGATCTGTCCGTCACCCCCGGCCCCTCCTCTCCCCCCTAGTGCAGCGCTACGTCACATCATTTAGAGCGACGCCCACCCGGAAGGGTTGACTCCCACTTTTAGACTTGTTCAGCCCACGGCTTTTTCCAGGCTTTCATCTTTCGCGCAGACGAAATGAAAGCCTGGCTATCGAGGCTAAGCTTAAATAACAGGAATTAAGATATGAATAATATTGGTAGGCCTAAAGATTCACCCGTGTGAACTGAGTGGTGCAACTCCTCCCACCCCCCACCTCTCTCTCTCTCTCTCTCTCTCTCTCTCTCTCATTAGCAGGCAACATTGCAGCACTATCCCTCTCTTTGTTTCTGCACAACAGCGCCCCTACTGGTACTCATTATACTGGTGCTCATTAACCAACACATAGGTGAACACACACGGACATTGCTGTTCCTTGGAGTGGTTGCACCACTCAAAAAATCACACCCGTGTGAACTGAGTGGTGCAACTCCCCCCCCCCCCCCCCTCTCTCTCTCTCTCATTAGCAGGCAACATTGCAGCACTATCCCTCTCTCTGTTTCTGCATAACAGCGCCCCTACTGGTACTCATTATACTGGTGCTCAATAACCAACACATAGGTGAACAGAACACATAGATGAACACACACGGACATTGCTGTTCCTTGATATTGGAGGGAAAAAAATGCTAATAATAATATCAAATAATAACATGACTAGCCGGGCTACTGGGCTAGTAGGGCGTGTTGCCCAATTGTTAATACAAATTGCAGTAATTGTCTCTTAAAAGAACTGAGACTATAGTACAGACTGATATGAGACGGTAAGTTATTCCAAAAGTCACTGAGAGAGAAGTACAGAGATCGAACTCTGGACGGAGGTATGTCATCTTGAGATCCCATGAAGGCAAATGCCTCATCTTAAAGATGAAAAAAGAAAAAAACACAGTCGAAATGACTAACCAATCAGGAAGTAGATAGGCAAATCGACCAATGACAAAGCTTCTAGGAAAATCTTTTAATGCAGATTGTGGCCCCTAGATGTGTCACAGAGACTACATTTTTTTCATCAGCCGTTGCCAATTTTTTTTTTGCCTGCCAGCGATTTCAGTCTGGCTTATTAGCCAGGCTACGGTAGTGTCACTTGCCGAGAATCAATAATTTCCAGCGAGCAACGCATCATATTTGTCTTTAGGGTGTAAGACATCACTCATAATGTAGCTATTTTTATTTTATTTATTTTATTTTTACCTAATACCTATTAGCGGTTTATATAAGAGGTTGTCTGAAGCAGCAGCTAAAATGCAAATCACACCCTAACAGAGCCTCTAAGGTCCTTGTTTTTGATATAATTCCGTCTTTCATTTTACTAAGCCTCTCTAGGCTACTTAGACACGGGCTTGTTTGTACAGAGAGCCAATAGTAAAAGCTACAGTAGTAGGAAGTGGCCATTAGTGGTTTTCATTTGGGGTAATGGAAAAAATGGTAAAGAGAATACTATTAAAGCACAGAGTTAAAGAAGACCATGGATTTTAAGATGATCCTAGCTGTGCCAAAATGTGACTGCAAGTATTAAAAATGTGGTTTGAGTTAAAGAACGTGTAACCCTGCCAAACAGCAACGAGACATGCTGACAGGTCTGGCCCGCTCCGTTATGCCATATACCCGGACAAATTAATCACTTGAACCCCAGCATCCACATTCTGGGGGAGAGCATTAGCAAAAAATGAGCAATCTATCTATCGGCAATTTTTGGCTAAGGGTTTAGGTGTAGACGTACTAGACGGTGGAAAAAAACCAGTCCAAGTACAGAGCCAACTCCGTCCAGTTAAATCGAGGTTAAGTGGTTAAGAAGCACTCAAAATGCAGATAAGATGTACTGTACACGAAGCTCTAATAATATTTTTGACTGATATTGACTGTTGACCCTTTGAGTGGTAACACTGGGAATCTGGGATGGATTATTTTTTATGCCAATGGACTAACAAGGTGCAACTTCCCATAGACAGCTCATTCATCCAAACAGAAAGGTCCTACAGTATCTGACGTCAAACTCACCAACATTGCAACTGTACAAAAAGCTTGAATTATCCTCTTTCTATCCTCAAAGAGTTTTTTTCATAAAAATCCACTGTAGACATTGTTGTTATGAGCTACTTTCTGTCCTTTGCAGGTGATTCTTTTTCCAAGTGTTGCAGTTTGGAAGTGCTTGTTAGATATCACTCAACGGCCCTGCGTAGCACCTGTTTTGAATTTGCACATAACGCAGGAGGCAGCGAGACATTGCATTACTGAAAACGAGTGCTTCCAAACTCTGACGGCAAGATGGCCGTGGTCTGCAAATGGTCAATTGTTCACTCTGAAAAGGACCTTCAGTACAGCAAGGAAAAATCTAACATTTTATGCACATTCATTGTGTTGGAATTGACTGCTAACATACATGTAGAATTTACTGCTGAGGTGGGTTGGAGAGAATTGATGGGTACTATTTGTTGGTACTAGTTTGTCCAATGGTATAGTCGATGCCCGTGTTAATTCAATTAAAACACAGGTGTTGAGCTTCATGGTAGTCAAGTGCATGGCACGTATACCCCATACGTTCAGGATATGATTGATCCAAGCCAACCACACATCCCTTTGTACACGATCAGGGACATCTCTCTGTGCCTCTCAACTCGACACCATGGGCAACACTCCAAGCCAAGGTTATAATAGTTTAGTTTTTTTCATTATAGTTTGTTAGTTTTGACATTTCAGTTAGTTTTAGTTAGTTTTTAGAGCGGGTTTGCTAGTTTTTATTTAGTTTTTATATTGGGGAAAATGCTTAATTTTAGTTTACTTTTAGTTTAGTACTTTGGATTATTTGTCAGGTATAGGATTTTTTTTAAATAGTTCGTTTTGTGAACACACAATTCAGTTTCAATTTAGTTGTCGTTTTTCTTTTTTCTTTTTATTAGTTTCAGTTAACTGAAATGTTTTTTTTTATTCTAGTTTTCGTTTATTTAGTTATAAATACTCCAAGCATCCAAGACTCTTTACTTCTCCCTCCTGGCGGTCAGTGCCAGCTACGTATGTGGAATGAACCTCCCCCCTCCAGTGCTAATTGTTTTTGGCAGAAGATTTAGATTTTAGTCCAGGGGTCCTTGACAGAGTTCTAGGGGGTCCCCAGCTAAATGATAGTTTGGAACCAAATGGACCCTTATGGGTCTGTAACTCTGAGAGTATACAAATGGAACCAAATGGACCCTTTGGTTCCATTTGTACACTCTGAGTTAAATTAACATTGATTTTACAATATGAATTGGGGGTCCCAGAGATAGAAATGCCATTAAATGGGGGGTCCTTAGACTAATGCATGTCAAACTGGGGGTCCTTGAAATGAAACGGGTTGAGAATCACTGCTATAGAGCCGTAAAAAAGGTCTTCTCTTATGGGGGTCCCTGCCTGGCATATCTTTTCAAACGGGGGTCCGCGGGCTAATTTGTGTCAATTTGGGGGACCTTGACGTGAAAAAGTTCGGTAACCACTGTACTACAGTACAGTCTGTAGTACAGTCAGTCTACAGTATAGCACAATAGATGTACATGCACGTACATAACGTCCGGGTTTGATGATGATGTCACGTGCATTACCCTCTATATTAAGGTCAGATATAATACAGCCTATTGCCATGCCATGTTTTTATACCCCGCTGTAGTTTTGAACCTGCATTGGGAAAACAATCTACAAAATCACCCAATGGTTTAATTCACGCTCCTTTGTGTTTAAGCATTGTGTTATACTTTAGCTATTGGAAAATAGCAGATCTACATGAAGCTCATAGCACGGCACCGAGTGCCGCGCTACGAGCTTGTGGATCTGCTATTTTTGAAAAATCTTGAAAATGTTGAATATATATTCTTTCAGAGCGAACGTTTTAAACTCAAATCTTTGCTTCTGAGGGGTTCCTGGAATAACATATTTTCAGATGGGGGTCGGAGGCCAATTACATATAATTTTGGGGTCGTTGACATGGAATATTGAGCACCACTGATATAGAAACGTAGGTATTTCAGAAAACTGTCATGATTTTAGAAGACATTTTTCAAATGTTAATGTCAGGCCTAAATGGGTTAAGACAAATTACAGGGTGAATGAGCGCGATACAGTAGGACAGCATGTTATCATTCTTACACAACCACCAATGTTAATTACTACTGTACACATCTGGATGATGTTATGGGGATATCCCTGCATAGCACATGGATTCCAAAAGTGAAGATGATATCTGATGGAGGGTTTTCTACACTATAGTGTCCAATAATCCTCAGCATGGCCCAAAAGTTAAGTCATCTCACACAGCCTAGAGATAATGTGTTTTTGATTATACTATTAGATCTCAAAGTTGAAAGGAAACAGAAACACATGTAAATTTGTTTTGGATTAGTCTACGTTAGGGTGACTTTTTTGTGTCTGATTTGTTTGTGATTCTAGTTGAGCTTGAGGCATGTTTCCAATTCATGAGGACACACTGACACCTAGTGGTGGAATCAGATACCGCATGAAAATATGGCTGACATACACGCACACACACACACACACACACACACACACACACACACACACACACACACACACACACACACACACACACACACACACACACACACACACACACACACACACACACTCGCGCACGACCAAGTGACCATTAATGTTTTTTGACAGTGATCGCCACACAGTGAGTGATTTCTCTGTGCTCCGTATCCTAATTTAAACCCCAAAGCCGCCATGGTTGGCCTCATGCAGGCCTTTGTGGTGAAGGGCCGGTTATGTCCAACACCCATATGTAGTGTACCACTCAAGGTATACACAGACAGACCACAGAGACTCTTAAGACAACTCACCTCAGATGCCCTCTCTACAGTATAGTGGTTCCCAAACTTGTTCACGTCAAGGACCCTCAAATTGACACTTTAGGCCCGGCGACCCCCATTTGAAGAGATATGCCAGGGACCCCCCAATAAAAGTGGAAATGAAGAGTCTATATTATTAAGGTTATTGTAGCAGTCAATTTATATTGGGGGTCGGGAGGAGGCGGGGCGGGGGTCCCGAGACACTAGCCAAAGCATTTCTGGGGGTCCCCGGAGAAAAACGTTGAGAACCCTGGTCCCCTGCTGTACAGTATGTACAGTATAAAATATTTGATGCTGGTATATAGATATTTGAAGTTTTTCAGAAAACTTTTAGAATGCGGCCACATGAGTCCAACATGGGTTAAGGGAAAGGATTCCTAATAAGCCCTGCTGCATGGCTGCAAGCTAGACGGCAACATGGCCTCTATATCTGGAGATATTGGGGCAAAAAGGAGATATTGGGGCAAATTTGTATTGTAGTTTTAGTCATAGTCTTTTGAATAGTTTACATTTAGTCACATTTTAGTCACCTGGTATGGTTTAGTGTTAGTCTACTTTTAATCGACTAAATGTCATAAGATTTTAGTCGACTAAATCTACAGTTAATTTAGTCGACTTTTTTGGCGGGCCTTGATGGCGTCGTAATGGCTGTTTTTACACTAGTAGCGTTTCCAGGAATTACATTTTGGGCAGGCAAGAATTACATTTTGGGCAGGCAAGATGTGTTAATTGTCATGTTAATTGTCGCGCACAATCAGCAGCACTAAAGGTTTTCAAAGAGATATACAGTACCTGCCAGACAGTAGGATACAAAGGCTGAAAGGCATGCATTTGCATTCGAATGGGTGATTGAGGGTCGCGCTCTATCAGGGCTGGACTGGTACTAATAATACCAATAATGGCGGCCCCCTACGGTCGCGACCCACCGAGAAAATGCCCGGTATGCCCTGTGGCCAGTCCAGCCCTGCGCTGCGCTCTATACGCGCAACGGCCAATCCGCTGTCCACTAATAGTTCTCTGGTCTTGTTTTTGACATAGTGTATGGATTTTGGCCAGGCAGAAAATGGCGCCTGTCCTCGCCTTATTGTAGATACGCCTCCGTTTTACACTTGCTGAAAACACAACGCTGCGACACGCTGTGAGCTGGTAGATCTGCTATTTCCGGCATGCAACCAAGTGTAAAAAAAACGTATGCTGGATCTCTTGTCCACTAGTCCCTTCCTAACATGTTAGTCTAGTTTTTATCTGTCGACGAAATTGTCAATATACTTTAGTTTCCATTTCGTTTTCCTCAGTTAAAAAAACCCGTCAACGAACATCTTTCTTCTTAGTTTTAGTCAAAGGAAATCAACAAATGACTAGTTTTAGTCAAAGGAAATCAACAAATGACTAGTTTTAGTTGAAGGAAATCAACAAATGAGCAAATGAGCATAATATGACATCGGCCCCCGGCCCGCTGTGAAAAACCACTGCAGTATACTAACTCTATATCTGCTTAGAAACACAAATACAGACACGAAGGGAAGGGAGGGGGTGGAGTGCTGAAAGAAGCTGCCCAATGCGCCTCAAACAAAAAAAGACACAAATTGAAAACATGCAGACTGTATAAAATCCTCTGTGTTCATTGATTGAACCCCCCTTGAATTAACCAAACATCTCTATACTTTATAACAGACCCGAGGTGTCTCGCATTTCACCCCCTCTCTACAGCAAATGTTAATTCGCGCCAAAAATAGCCAAAAGTCGTAACAATAGCCCAAAAATAGCGATCATCTACAACAGGGTTCCCCAATTAGCGGCCCGCAGGCCATCTGCGGCCCGCGGAGCGCCCCCTTGTGGCCCACGGAAGAATTTCAAAAGAAAAAAAAAAGTTTTATTTTATTATTCTTTTTTTTGGGGGGGGACTTATTTTGTAGTCTTGTTCCTGTGTTTCCTGTCTGCCTTGTTTGATGTCACCTGCCTTGTCTCACCTCCCTGTATTAGTGTAACCCTAGTCACCTGTGTTCTGTTTGCCTGTTAGCCTATCCTAGTGTTGATTGTCAGTTGTGTTCACCTGTGTCCTGTTTTTAGAGCATGGAAAAGTATGGAATTTTGAAATTCGACATTGGTTTAATTTTACATGTACATTTTTCATTCCACAGGGAAATCTACAGCTAACATGCACATTATGTGGATGGGCCGGATTTCCCATCTCTGTCTCTCTCTCTCTGCAGCTCATCCAAAATGCCGAATTGCCCCAACACCGGCTGCCCTTTTACTGGGACTCTTATGCAAGTCCTGAGGCACAGGAGGGGCCCGGCGCACCCAGCGGTACGTATGATGTGACTTTACCTAAATAATGTAGGTAAAGTTTTTGTTTCCAGACTAGGAATAGCCATTTAGAAAACATATCCTTAATCGGTAACCGTTGGGAGGAGGGGGGGTCCATTTGTAGACATGGCTAACGCATTTCTGGGGGTCAGGAGAACCCCTGAATTAGACGGTACACCTGAAATTAGAGACTGGAGAAATATGGAATTTAGAAATTTGACATTGGCATGTTTAATTTTACATTATGTAAATTTTTCATTCCACAGCGAAGGTTCTCCTGCCCTCATTGTGTGCAGAGTTTCTTACGTACTGCATTGTTAGGAGCACATGTGAACGCAATCCATGCACCACCAGCAATACGAGTACCTCCTCCAGTGGTAGCCGCAATTTGCAACTCTAGATTTTTTTACAATGGGTTGAATCTAGAGTTGCAACAAGCTCCATCCACTTCCTATTCATCTTTTTTGGTTTGTGATCTGCTTGTCTTAAATGACGTTAAACTCACCAACATTGCAGCTGCAGTCCAAGCTTGAATTATCCTCTTTCAATCTGCCGAGCTTGTTTTTCATAAAAATCCGAGCTGCCATTTTGTATTTTTGCAACGTGCCGTAAAACAAGACGTGAGGGGGAGCGCTTGTTTAATATAATCTTACCTGCGCAGGTAAGACACCCAAAGAAGAGGCCGACGCAGTGTGACGCCCCATCAGGCACAGCCTTCTATTAAACAAGCGCTCCCCCTCACGTCTTGTTTTACGGCACGTTGCAAAAATACAAAATGGCAGCTCGGAATGTGAACTCTTGGAATATTTTGGACAGAAAGTAACTCATAACATGTCTACGGGGGATTTTTATGAAAAACAAGCTCGGCAGATTGAAAGAGGATAATTCAAGCTTGGACTGCAGCTGCAATGTTGGTGAGTTTAACGTCATTTAAGACAAGCAGATCACAAACCAAAAAAGATGAATAGGAAGTGGATGGAGCTTGTTGCAACTCTAGATTCAACCCATTGTAAAAAAATCTAGAGTTGCAAATTGCGGCTACTCCAGTGGTAAGTTGAATTAATGTATGTAACTGGGCCTCATGCGCCAATCATTTCCTAGGAATAGCCATTTAGAAAACATATCCTTAGGGCCGATTCATACTCCTATTTTAGAGCCGAATAAAAGTCGGTTCGGCGCTGTAGAGCCTACAATTTGACGTCATTTGAGGTTCGGGGGGGGGGGGGGGGTAGGTGGGTACCGTCCTAAAGTCGGCTCTTCGGTGCTACTGAAAATTTCTGACGAGCCGAAAAGTGCCGAAACAGTGGTAAAATAGGAGTATGAAATCGGCCCTTAATCTGTAACCGTTGTGAGGTCAGTATTGGGACATGGCTGACGCATTTCTGGGGGTCAGGAGAACCCCTGAATTAGACGGTAGACTTAATTAGAGCATGGAAAAGTATGGAATTTTGAAATTCGACATTGGTTTAATTTTACATTGTACAGAAAATAAACGGAAATATACAGTTGACATGCCCATGTGGATGGAACGGAGTTCCCGCTCCCCTCGGCGGCCAGGGGCGAACCACCGGGTCCGGGATGCTGGGGGTTGCATCTCGTCCAAAACAATGTATTTTGGATACAGGTAGGTAGAACATAGTAAGCCTGTGACATGTTCAAAATATAGACATGAATACCAAAGTCGATCGGGATGTATATTTAGAATTCCACTCTTCAAAGTCGGTGCTCGTAGCCTCGTAAAGGCAGTGACGTCCCTTAAAAGCGACAGGTTCTCTGTCTGCCGTCTCCCCTCTGCTCCGTTAACATTATGGGTAACTCATTCGATTTAAATGTGAAATACATCCTCTATTGACATTGGCATGTTTAATTTTACATTATGTAAAATTTTCATTCCACAGCGAAGGTTCTCCTGCCCTTTTTGTTGGGAGAGTTTCCGCCGTCCTAAACATTTAGGAGTACATGTAAATGCACGCCATGTAGTACCAGCACCAGTACCTCCTCCAAAGGTAAGTTGAAATAATTTATGTAACTGGGCCTCATGCAATAACTTTCTAGGAATAGCCATTTAGAAAACATATCCTTAGGGCCGATTCATACTCCTATTTTAGAGCCGAATAAAAGTCGGTTCGGCGCTGTAGAGCCTACAATTTGACGTCATTTGAGGTTCGGGGGGGGGGGGGGGGGGGGTGGGTACCGTCCTAAAGTCGGCTCTTCGGTGCTACTGAAAATTTCTGACGAGCCGAAAAGTGCCGAAACAGTGGTAAAATAGGAGTATGAATCGGCCCTTAATCTGTAACCGTTGTGAGGTCCGTATTGGGACATGGCTGACGCATTTCTGGGGGTCAGGAGAACCCCTGAATTAGACGGTAGACTTAATTAGAGCATGGAAAAGTATGGAATTTTGAAATTCGACATTGGTTTAATTTTACATTGTACAGAAAATAAACGGAAATATACAGTTGACATGCCCATGTGGATGGAACGGAGTTCCCGCTCCCCTCGGCGGCCAGGGGCGAACCACCGGGTCCGGGATGCTGGGGTTGCATCTCCACCACATCCATCCACCTCCAGTGGTAAGTTGAATTGATTTATGTCACTGGGCCAATAAGTTAGCTGGGTTATTTTCCCATGCAATACAGCCAAGTTAATTATACAAGTTGACAGCGGTCAAACACACCGTCGGAGCTCCGTGGTACTGGTAGGTAGAACATACAGTAGTAAGCCTGTGACATGTTCAAAATATAGACATGAATACCAAAGTCGATCGGGATGTATATTGAGAATTCCACTCTTCGAAGTCGGCGCTCGTAGCCTCGTACAGGGGTCCATTAGTCATCTATGGACTATGGACGTAGGGGGGGTCCATTTGTAGACATGGCTAACGCATTTCTGGGGGTCAGGAATTAGACGGTACACCTGAAATTAGAGACTGGAAAAATATGGAATTTAGAAATTCGACATTGGCATGTTTAATTTTACATTATGTAAAAATTTCATTCCACAGCGAAGGTTCTCCTGCCCTTTTTGTTGGGAGAGTTTCCGCCGTCCTAAACATTTAGGAGTACATGTAAATGCACGCCATGTAGTACCAGCACCAGTACCTCCTCCAAAGGTAAGTTGAAATAATTTATGTAACTGGGCCTCATGCAATAACTTTCTAGGAATAGCCATTTAGAAAACATATCCTTAGGGCCGATTCATACTCCTATTTTAGAGCCGAATAAAAGTCGGTTCGGCGCTGTAGAGCCTACAATTTGACGTCATTTGAGGTTCGGGGGGGGGGGGTGGGTACCGTCCTAAAGTCGGCTCTTCAGTGCTACTGAAAATTTCTGACGAGCCGAAAAGTGCCGAAACAGTGGTAAAGTAGGAGTATGAATCGGCCCTTAATCTGTAACCGTTGTGAGGTCCGTATTGGGACATGGCTGACGCATTTCTGGGGGTCAGGAGAACCCCTGAATTAGACGGTAGACTTAATTAGAGCATGGAAAAGTATGGAATTTTGAAATTCGACATTGGTTTAATTTTACATTGTACAGAAAATAAACGGAAATATACAGTTGACATGCCCATGTGGATGGAATGGAGTTCCCGCTCCCCTCGGCGGCCAGGGGCGAACCACCGGGTCCGGGATGCTGGGGTTGCATCTCCACCACATCCATCCACCTCCAGTGGTAAGTTGAATTGATTTATGTCACTGGGCCAATAAGTTAGCTGGGTTATTTCCCCATGCAATACAGCCAAGTTAATTATACAAGTTGACAGCGGTCAAACACACCGTCGGAGCTCCGTGGTACTGGTAGGTAGAACATACAGTAGTAAGCCTGTGACATGTTCAAAATAT
Source organism: Protomyctophum parallelum (assembly GCF_964188405.1). NCBI lineage: Eukaryota > Metazoa > Chordata > Actinopteri > Myctophiformes > Myctophidae > Protomyctophum > Protomyctophum parallelum. Next base: position 18,052,735 of record NC_139697.1, on the reverse strand, counting down.
AGACATGAATACCAAAGTCGATCGGGATGTATATTGAGAATTCCACTCTTCGAAGTCGGCGCTCGTAGCCTCGTACAGGGGTCCATTAGTCATCTATGGACTATGGACGTAGGGGGGGTCCATTTGTAGACATGGCTAACGCATTTCTGGGGGTCAGGAATTAGACGGTACACCTGAAATTAGAGCTTGGAAAAATATGGAATTTAGAAATTCGACATTGGCATGTTTAATTTTACATTATGTAAAATTTTCATTCCACAGCGAAGGTTCTCCTGCCCTTTTTGTTGGGAGAGTTTCCGCCGTCCTAAACATTTAGGAGTACATGTAAATGCACGCCATGTAGTACCAGCACCAGTACCTCCTCCAAAGGTAAGTTGAAATAATTTATGTAACTGGGCCTCATGCAATAACTTTCTAGGAATAGCCATTTAGAAAACATATCCTTAGGGCCGATTCATACTCCTATTTTAGAGCCGAATAAAAGTCGGTTCGGCGCTGTAGAGCCTACAATTTGACGTCATTTGAGGTTCGGGGGGGGGGGGGTGGGTACCGTCCTAAAGTCGGCTCTTCAGTGCTACTGAAAATTTCTGACGAGCCGAAAAGTGCCGAAACAGTGGTAAAATAGGAGTATGAATCGGCCCTTAATCTGTAACCGTTGTGAGGTCCGTATTGGGACATGGCTGACGCATTTCTGGGGGTCAGGAGAACCCCTGAATTAGACGGTAGACTTAATTAGAGCATGGAAAAGTATGGAATTTTGAAATTCGACATTGGTTTAATTTTACATTGTACAGAAAATAAACGGAAATATACAGTTGACATGCCCATGTGGATGGAATGGAGTTCCCGCTCCCCTCGGCGGCCAGGGGCGAACCACCGGGTCCGGGATGCTGGGGTTGCATCTCCACCACATCCATCCACCTCCAGTGGTAAGTTGAATTGATTTATGTCACTGGGCCAATAAGTTAGCTGGGTTATTTTCCCATGCAATACAGCCAAGTTAATTATACAAGTTGACAGCGGTCAAACACACCGTCGGAGCTCCGTGGTACTGGTAGGTAGAACATACAGTAGTAAGCCTGTGACATGTTCAAAATATAGACATGAATACCAAAGTCGATCGGGATGTATATTGAGAATTCCACTCTTCGAAGTCGGCGCTCGTAGCCTCGTACAGGGGTCCATTAGTCATCTATGGACTATGGACGTAGGGGGGGTCCATTTGTAGACATGGCTAACGCATTTCTGGGGGTCAGGAATTAGACGGTACACCTGAAATTAGAGCTTGGAAAAATATGGAATTTAGAAATTCGACATTGGCATGTTTAATTTTACATTATGTAAAATTTTCATTCCACAGCGAAGGTTCTCCTGCCCTTTTTGTTGGGAGAGTTTCCGCCGTCCTAAACATTTAGGAGTACATGTAAATGCACGCCATGTAGTACCAGCACCAGTACCTCCTCCAAAGGTAAGTTGAAATAATTTATGTAACTGGGCCTCATGCAATAACTTTCTAGGAATAGCCATTTAGAAAACATATCCTTAGGGCCGATTCATACTCCTATTTTAGAGCCGAATAAAAGTCGGTTCGGCGCTGTAGAGCCTACAATTTGACGTCATTTGAGGTTCGGGGGGGGGGGGGGGTGGGTACCGTCCTAAAGTCGGCTCTTCAGTGCTACTGAAAATTTCTGACGAGCCGGAAAGTGCCGAAACAGTGGTAAAATAGGAGTATGAATCGGCCCTTAATCTGTAACCGTTGTGAGGTCCGTATTGGGACATGGCTGACGCATTTCTGGGGGTCAGGAGAACCCCTGAATTAGACGGTAGACTTAATTAGAGCATGGAAAAGTATGGAATTTTGAAATTCGACATTGGTTTAATTTTACATTGTACAGAAAATAAACGGAAATATACAGTTGACATGCCCATGTGGATGGAACGGAGTTCCCGCTCCCCTCGGCGGCCAGGGGCGAACCACCGGGTCCGGGATGCTGGGGTTGCATCTCCACCACATCCATCCACCTCCAGTGGTAAGTTGAATTGATTTATGTCACTGGGCCAATAAGTTAGCTGGGTTATTTTCCCATGCAATACAGCCAAGTTAATTATACAAGTTGACAGCGGTCAAACACACCGTTGGAGCTCCGTGGTACTGGTAGGTAGAACATACAGTAGTAAGCCTGTGACATGTTCAAAATATAGACATGAATACCAAAGTCGATCGGGATGTATATTGAGAATTCCACTCTTCGAAGTCGGCGCTCGTAGCCTCGTACAGGGGTCCATTAGTCATCTATGGACTATGGACGTAGGGGGGGTCCATTTGTAGACATGGCTAACGCATTTCTGGGGGTCAGGAATTAGACGGTACACCTGAAATTAGAGACTGGAAAAATATGGAATTTAGAAATTCGACATTGGCATGTTTAATTTTACATTATGTAAAATTTTCATTCCACAGCGAAGGTTCTCCTGCCCTTTTTGTTGGGAGAGTTTCCGCCGTCCTAAACATTTAGGAGTACATGTAAATGCACGCCATGTAGTACCAGCACCAGTACCTCCTCCAAAGGTAAGTTGAAATAATTTATGTAACTGGGCCTCATGCAATAACTTTCTAGGAATAGCCATTTAGAAAACATATCCTTAGGGCCGATTCATACTCCTATTTTAGAGCCGAATAAAAGTCGGTTCGGCGCTGTAGAGCCTACAATTTGACGTCATTTGAGGTTCGGGGGGGGGGGGGGGGGGGTGGGTACCGTCCTAAAGTCGGCTCTTCAGTGCTACTGAAAATTTCTGACGAGCCGGAAAGTGCCGAAACAGTGGTAAAATAGGAGTATGAATCGGCCCTTAATCTGTAACCGTTGTGAGGTCCGTATTGGGACATGGCTGACGCATTTCTGGGGGTCAGGAGAACCCCTGAATTAGACGGTAGACTTAATTAGAGCATGGAAAAGTATGGAATTTTGAAATTCGACATTGGTTTAATTTTACATTGTACAGAAAATAAACGGAAATATACAGTTGACATGCCCATGTGGATGGAACGGAGTTCCCGCTCCCCTCGGCGGCCAGGGGCGAACCACCGGGTCCGGGATGCTGGGGTTGCATCTCCACCACATCCATCCACCTCCAGTGGTAAGTTGAATTGATTTATGTCACTGGGCCAATAAGTTAGCTGGGTTATTTTCCCATGCAATACAGCCAAGTTAATTATACAAGTTGACAGCGGTCAAACACACCGTCGGAGCTCCGTGGTACTGGTAGGTAGAACATACAGTAGTAAGCCTGTGACATGTTCAAAATATAGACATGAATACCAAAGTCGATCGGGATGTATATTGAGAATTCCACTCTTCGAAGTCGGCGCTCGTAGCCTCGTACAGGGGTCCATTAGTCATCTATGGACTATGGACGTAGGGGGGGTCCATTTGTAGACATGGCTAACGCATTTCTGGGGGTCAGGAATTAGACGGTACACCTGAAATTAGAGCTTGGAAAAATATGGAATTTAGAAATTCGACATTGGCATGTTTAATTTTACATTATGTAAAATTTTCATTCCACAGCGAAGGTTCTCCTGCCCTTTTTGTTGGGAGAGTTTACGCCGTCCTAAACATTTAGGAGTACATGTAAATGCACGCCATGTAGTACCAGCACCAGTACCTCCTCCAAAGGTAAGTTGAAATAATTTATGTAACTGGGCCTCATGCAATAACTTTCTAGGAATAGCCATTTAGAAAACATATCCTTAGGGCCGATTCATACTCCTATTTTAGAGCCGAATAAAAGTCGGTTCGGCGCTGTAGAGCCTACAATTTGACGTCATTTGAGGTTCGGGGGGGGGGGGGTGGGTACCGTCCTAAAGTCGGCTCTTCAGTGCTACTGAAAATTTCTGACGAGCCGAAAAGTGCCGAAACAGTGGTAAAATAGGAGTATGAATCGGCCCTTAATCTGTAACCGTTGTGAGGTCCGTATTGGGACATGGCTGACGCATTTCTGGGGGTCAGGAGAACCCCTGAATTAGACGGTAGACTTAATTAGAGCATGGAAAAGTATGGAATTTTGAAATTCGACATTGGTTTAATTTTACATTGTACAGAAAATAAACGGAAATATACAGTTGACATGCCCATGTGGATGGAATGGAGTTCCCGCTCCCCTCGGCGGCCAGGGGCGAACCACCGGGTCCGGGATGCTGGGGTTGCATCTCCACCACATCCATCCACCTCCAGTGGTAAGTTGAATTGATTTATGTCACTGGGCCAATAAGTTAGCTGGGTTATTTTCCCATGCAATACAGCCAAGTTAATTATACAAGTTGACAGCGGTCAAACACACCGTCGGAGCTCCGTGGTACTGGTAGGTAGAACATACAGTAGTAAGCCTGTGACATGTTCAAAATATAGACATGAATACCAAAGTCGATCGGGATGTATATTGAGAATTCCACTCTTCGAAGTCGGCGCTCGTAGCCTCGTACAGGGGTCCATTAGTCATCTATGGACTATGGACGTAGGGGGGGTCCATTTGTAGACATGGCTAACGCATTTCTGGGGGTCAGGAATTAGACGGTACACCTGAAATTAGAGCTTGGAAAAATATGGAATTTAGAAATTCGACATTGGCATGTTTAATTTTACATTATGTAAAATTTTCATTCCACAGCGAAGGTTCTCCTGCCCGTTTTGTTGGGAGAGTTTCCGCCGTCCTAAACATTTAGGAGTACATGTAAATGCACGCCATGTAGTACCAGCACCAGTACCTCCTCCAAAGGTAAGTTGAAATAATTTATGTAACTGGGCCTCATGCAATAACTTTCTAGGAATAGCCATTTAGAAAACATATCCTTAGGGCCGATTCATACTCCTATTTTAGAGCCGAATAAAAGTCGGTTCGGCGCTGTAGAGCCTACAATTTGACGTCATTTGAGGTTCGGGGGGGGGGGGGGGGGTGGGTACCGTCCTAAAGTCGGCTCTTCGGTGCTACTGAAAATTTCTGACGAGCCGAAAAGTGCCGAAACAGTGGTAAAATAGGAGTATGAATCGGCCCTTAATCTGTAACCGTTGTGAGGTCCGTATTGGGACATGGCTGACGCATTTCTGGGGGTCAGGAGAACCCCTGAATTAGACGGTAGACTTAATTAGAGCATGGAAAAGTATGGAATTTTGAAATTCGACATTGGTTTAATTTTACATTGTACAGAAAATAAACGGAAATATACAGTTGACATGCCCATGTGGATGGAACGGAGTTCCCGCTCCCCTCGGCGGCCAGGGGCGAACCACCGGGTCCGGGATGCTGGGGTTGCATCTCCACCACATCCATCCACCTCCAGTGGTAAGTTGAATTGATTTATGTCACTGGGCCAATAAGTTAGCTGGGTTATTTTCCCATGCAATACAGCCAAGTTAATTATACAAGTTGACAGCGGTCAAACACACCGTCGGAGCTCCGTGGTACTGGTAGGTAGAACATACAGTAGTAAGCCTGTGACATGTTCAAAATATAGACATGAATACCAAAGTCGATCGGGATGTATATTGAGAATTCCACTCTTCAAAGTCGGCGCTCGTAGCCTCGTACAGGGGTCCATTAGTCATCTATGGACTATGGACGTAGGGGGGGTCCATTTGTAGACATGGCTAACGCATTTCTGGGGGTCAGGAATTAGACGGTACACCTGAAATTAGAGCTTGGAAAAATATGGAATTTAGAAATTCGACATTGGCATGTTTAATTTTACATTATGTAAAATTTTCATTCCACAGCGAAGGTTCTCCTGCCCTTTTTGTTGGGAGAGTTTCCGCCGTCCTAAACATTTAGGAGTACATGTAAATGCACGCCATGTAGTACCAGCACCAGTACCTCCTCCAAAGGTAAGTTGAAATAATTTATGTAACTGGGCCTCATGCAATAACTTTCTAGGAATAGCCATTTAGAAAACATATCCTTAGGGCCGATTCATACTCCTATTTTAGAGCCGAATAAAAGTCGGTTCGGCGCTGTAGAGCCTACAATTTGACGTCATTTGAGGTTCGGGGGGGGGGGGGGGGTGGGTACCGTCCTAAAGTCGGCTCTTCAGTGCTACTGAAAATTTCTGACGAGCCGGAAAGTGCCGAAACAGTGGTAAAATAGGAGTATGAATCGGCCCTTAATCTGTAACCGTTGTGAGGTCCGTATTGGGACATGGCTGACGCATTTCTGGGGGTCAGGAGAACCCCTGAATTAGACGGTAGACTTAATTAGAGCATGGAAAAGTATGGAATTTTGAAATTCGACATTGGTTTAATTTTACATTGTACAGAAAATAAACGGAAATATACAGTTGACATGCCCATGTGGATGGAACGGAGTTCCCGCTCCCCTCGGCGGCCAGGGGCGAACCACCGGGTCCGGGATGCTGGGGTTGCATCTCCACCACATCCATCCACCTCCAGTGGTAAGTTGAATTGATTTATGTCACTGGGCCAATAAGTTAGCTGGGTTATTTTCCCATGCAATACAGCCAAGTTAATTATACAAGTTGACAGCGGTCAAACACACCGTCGGAGCTCCGTGGTACTGGTAGGTAGAACATACAGTAGTAAGCCTGTGACATGTTCAAAATATAGACATGAATACCAAAGTCGATCGGGATGTATATTGAGAATTCCACTCTTCGAAGTCGGCGCTCGTAGCCTCGTACAGGGGTCCATTAGTCATCTATGGACTATGGACGTAGGGGGGGTCCATTTGTAGACATGGCTAACGCATTTCTGGGGGTCAGGAATTAGACGGTACACCTGAAATTAGAGCTTGGAAAAATATGGAATTTAGAAATTCGACATTGGCATGTTTAATTTTACATTATGTAAAATTTTCATTCCACAGCGAAGGTTCTCCTGCCCTTTTTGTTGGGAGAGTTTCCGCCGTCCTAAACATTTAGGAGTACATGTAAATGCACGCCATGTAGTACCAGCACCAGTACCTCCTCCAAAGGTAAGTTGAAATAATTTATGTAACTGGGCCTCATGCAATAACTTTCTAGGAATAGCCATTTAGAAAACATATCCTTAGGGCCGATTCATACTCCTATTTTAGAGCCGAATAAAAGTCGGTTCGGCGCTGTAGAGCCTACAATTTGACGTCATTTGAGGTTCGGGGGGGGGGGGGGGGGGTGGGTACCGTCCTAAAGTCGGCTCTTCGGTGCTACTGAAAATTTCTGACGAGCCGAAAAGTGCCGAAACAGTGGTAAAATAGGAGTATGAATCGGCCCTTAATCTGTAACCGTTGTGAGGTCCGTATTGGGACATGGCTGACGCATTTCTGGGGGTCAGGAGAACCCCTGAATTAGACGGTAGACTTAATTAGAGCATGGAAAAGTATGGAATTTTGAAATTCGACATTGGTTTAATTTTACATTGTACAGAAAATAAACGGAAATATACAGTTGACATGCCCATGTGGATGGAACGGAGTTCCCGCTCCCCTCGGCGGCCAGGGGCGAACCACCGGGTCCGGGATGCTGGGGTTGCATCTCCACCACATCCATCCACCTCCAGTGGTAAGTTGAATTGATTTATGTCACTGGGCCAATAAGTTAGCTGGGTTATTTTCCCATGCAATACAGCCAAGTTAATTATACAAGTTGACAGCGGTCAAACACACCGTCGGAGCTCCGTGGTACTGGTAGGTAGAACATACAGTAGTAAGCCTGTGACATGTTCAAAATATAGACATGAATACCAAAGTCGATCGGGATGTATATTGAGAATTCCACTCTTCAAAGTCGGCGCTCGTAGCCTCGTACAGGGGTCCATTAGTCATCTATGGACTATGGACGTAGGGGGGGTCCATTTGTAGACATGGCTAACGCATTTCTGGGGGTCAGGAATTAGACGGTACACCTGAAATTAGAGCTTGGAAAAATATGGAATTTAGAAATTCGACATTGGCATGTTTAATTTTACATTATGTAAAATTTTCATTCCACAGCGAAGGTTCTCCTGCCCTTTTTGTTGGGAGAGTTTCCGCCGTCCTAAACATTTAGGAGTACATGTAAATGCACGCCATGTAGTACCAGCACCAGTACCTCCTCCAAAGGTAAGTTGAAATAATTTATGTAACTGGGCCTCATGCAATAACTTTCTAGGAATAGCCATTTAGAAAACATATCCTTAGGGCCGATTCATACTCCTATTTTAGAGCCGAATAAAAGTCGGTTCGGCGCTGTAGAGCCTACAATTTGACGTCATTTGAGGTTCGGGGGGGGGGGGGGGGTGGGTACCGTCCTAAAGTCGGCTCTTCAGTGCTACTGAAAATTTCTGACGAGCCGGAAAGTGCCGAAACAGTGGTAAAATAGGAGTATGAATCGGCCCTTAATCTGTAACCGTTGTGAGGTCCGTATTGGGACATGGCTGACGCATTTCTGGGGGTCAGGAGAACCCCTGAATTAGACGGTAGACTTAATTAGAGCATGGAAAAGTATGGAATTTTGAAATTCGACATTGGTTTAATTTTACATTGTACAGAAAATAAACGGAAATATACAGTTGACATGCCCATGTGGATGGAACGGAGTTCCCGCTCCCCTCGGCGGCCAGGGGCGAACCACCGGGTCCGGGATGCTGGGGTTGCATCTCCACCACATCCATCCACCTCCAGTGGTAAGTTGAATTGATTTATGTCACTGGGCCAATAAGTTAGCTGGGTTATTTTCCCATGCAATACAGCCAAGTTAATTATACAAGTTGACAGCGGTCAAACACACCGTCGGAGCTCCGTGGTACTGGTAGGTAGAACATACAGTAGTAAGCCTGTGACATGTTCAAAATATAGACATGAATACCAAAGTCGATCGGGATGTATATTGAGAATTCCACTCTTCAAAGTCGGCGCTCGTAGCCTCGTACAGGGGTCCATTAGTCATCTATGGACTATGGACGTAGGGGGGCTCCATTTGTAGACATGGCTAACGCATTTCTGGGGGTCAGGAATTAGACGGTACACCTGAAATTAGAGACTGGAAAAATATGGAATTTAGAAATTCGACATTGGCATGTTTAATTTTACATTATGTAAAATTTTCATTCCACAGCGAAGGTTCTCCTGCCCTTTTTGTTGGGAGAGTTTCCGCCGTCCTAAACATTTAGGAGTACATGTAAATGCACGCCATGTAGTACCAGCACCAGTACCTCCTCCAAAGGTAAGTTGAAATAATTTATGTAACTGGGCCTCATGCAATAACTTTCTAGGAATAGCCATTTAGAAAACATATCCTTAGGGCCGATTCATACTCCTATTTTAGAGCCGAATAAAAGTCGGTTCGGCGCTGTAGAGCCTACAATTTGACGTCATTTGAGGTTCGGGGGGGGGGGGGGGCGGGTACAGTCCTAAAGTCGGCTCTTCGGTGCTACTGAAAATTTCTGACGAGCCGAAATCATTTTGGCACTTCAGCGCCGAAACTGTGTTAAAATAGGAGTATGAATCGGCCCTTAATCAGTAACCGTTGGGAGGGGGTCTGAATTAGACGGTAGACCTAATTAGAGCATGGAAAAGTATGGAATTTTGAAATTCGACATTGGTTTAATTTTACATGTACATTTTTCATTCCACAGGGAAGTATACAGGTACTGTAACATGCACAGTATGTGGATGGAACGGATTTCCCCCTCCCCCCGGTGGCGGTGGGCAAATCGCCGGGGCTGGGATGCTGGGATTACATCTCCACCACATCCATCCACCTCCAGTGGTAAGTTGAATTGATTTATGTCACTGGGCCAATAAGTTAGCTGGGTTATTTTCCCATGCAATACAGCCAAGTTAATTATACAAGTTGACAGCGGTCAAACACACCGTCGGAGCTCCGTGGTACTGGTAGGTAGAACATACAGTAGTAAGCCTGTGACATGTTCAAAATATAGACATGAATACCAAAGTCGATCGGGATGTATATTGAGAATTCCACTCTTCGAAGTCGGCGCTCGTAGCCTCGTACAGGGGTCCATTAGTCATCTATGGACTATGGACGTAGGGGGGGTCCATTTGTAGACATGGCTAACGCATTTCTGGGGGTCAGGAATTAGACGGTACACCTGAAATTAGAGACTGGAAAAATATGGAATTTAGAAATTCGACATTGGCATGTTTAATTTTACATTATGTAAAATTTTCATTCCACAGCGAAGGTTCTCCTGCCCTTTTTGTTGGGAGAGTTTCCGCCGTCCTAAACATTTAGGAGTACATGTAAATGCACGCCATGTAGTACCAGCACCAGTACCTCCTCCAAAGGTAAGTTGAAATAATTTATGTAACTGGGCCTCATGCAATAACTTTCTAGGAATAGCCATTTAGAAAACATATCCTTAGGGCCGATTCATACTCCTAATTTAGAGCCGAATAAAAGTCGGTTCGGCGCTGTAGAGCCTACAATTTGACGTCATTTGAGGTTCGGGGGGGGGGGGTGGGTACCGTCCTAAAGTCGGCTCTTCGGTGCTACTGAAAATTTCTGACGAGCCGAAAAGTGCCGAAACAGTGGTAAAATAGGAGTATGAATCGGCCCTTAATCTGTAACCGTTGTGAGGTCCGTATTGGGACATGGCTGACGCATTTCTGGGGGTCAGGAGAACCCCTGAATTAGACGGTAGACTTAATTAGAGCATGGAAAAGTATGGAATTTTGAAATTCGACATTGGTTTAATTTTACATTGTACAGAAAATAAACGGAAATATACAGTTGACATGCCCATGTGGATGGAACGGAGTTCCCGCTCCCCTCGGCGGCCAGGGGCGAACCACCGGGTCCGGGATGCTGGGGTTGCATCTCCACCACATCCATCCACCTCCAGTGGTAAGTTGAATTGATTTATGTCACTGGGCCAATAAGTTAGCTGGGTTATTTTCCCATGCAATACAGCCAAGTTAATTATACAAGTTGACAGCGGTCAAACACACCGTCGGAGCTCCGTGGTACTGGTAGGTAGAACATACAGTAGTAAGCCTGTGACATGTTCAAAATATAGACATGAATACCAAAGTCGATCGGGATGTATATTGAGAATTCCACTCTTCGAAGTCGGCGCTCGTAGCCTCGTACAGGGGTCCATTAGTCATCTATGGACTATGGACGTAGGGGGGGTCCATTTGTAGACATGGCTAACGCATTTCTGGGGGTCAGGAATTAGACGGTACACCTGAAATTAGAGCTTGGAAAAATATGGAATTTAGAAATTCGACATTGGCATGTTTAATTTTACATTATGTAAAATTTTCATTCCACAGCGAAGGTTCTCCTGCCCTTTTTGTTGGGAGAGTTTCCGCCGTCCTAAACATTTAGGAGTACATGTAAATGCACGCCATGTAGTACCAGCACCAGTACCTCCTCCAAAGGTAAGTTGAAATAATTTATGTAACTGGGCCTCATGCAATAACTTTCTAGGAATAGCCATTTAGAAAACATATCCTTAGGGCCGATTCATACTCCTATTTTAGAGCCGAATAAAAGTCGGTTCGGCGCTGTAGAGCCTACAATTTGACGTCATTTGAGGTTCGGGGGGGGGGGGTGGGGGGTGGGGGGGTGGGTACCGTCCTAAAGTCGGCTCTTCGGTGCTACTGAAAATTTCTGACGAGCCGAAAAGTGCCGAAACAGTGGTAAAATAGGAGTATGAATCGGCCCTTAATCTGTAACCGTTGTGAGGTCCGTATTGGGACATGGCTGACGCATTTCTGGGGGTCAGGAGAACCCCTGAATTAGACGGTAGTCTTAATTAGAGCATGGAAAAGTATGGAATTTTGAAATTCGACATTGGTTTAATTTTACATTGTACAGAAAATAAACGGAAATATACAGTTGACATGCCCATGTGGATGGAACGGAGTTCCCGCTCCCCTCGGCGGCCAGGGGCGAACCACCGGGTCCGGGATGCTGGGGTTGCATCTCGTCCAAAACCATGTATTTTGGATACAGGTAGGTAGAACATAGTAAGCCTGTGACATGTTCAAAATATAGACATGAATACCAAAGTCGATCGGGATGTATATTTAGAATTCCACTCTTCAAAGTCGGTGCTCGTAGCCTCGTAAAGGCAGTGACGTCCCTTAAAAGCGACAGGTTCTCTGTCTGCCGTCTCCCCTCTGCTCCGTTAACATTATGGGTAACTCATTCGATTTAAATGTGAAATACTCCTCTATTGACAAAACAATATATGTTGACAAAGACACTTCATACATTTGGAAACATATTTTTATTCAAATCAATATAGTCTTCAGTTCATTTCATATTATTTTAAAAGTAGGCTAACTACACTTGAATTTCATTGGACTTCAATGGGCTGGCCTGCAGTACACCGTTCAAATGGACCAGAAGTGGGGACGCAGTCTCATTTGGTGGTGTGAAATTTTTAGTCCCCGTGTGTCTCTATGCCCAACAATAGTTTTATTGTATTTGTGCAATACGTAAAGGCTTTTGTGTTTTGAGCTTGTACATAGCTATTTTTGCTATTTGAATTGAAATCCTGAATTATCTTTTGCCATTTCTTTTTTGGAATCCTGAAAAGTTCCCTTTTATTTAATTTCAAATGCAAATTTAGTTATAGTCATGTTAACTTTACGAACTAAATCCAAATACATGACTAAAATAAGTGTCTCCATTCATTACAGGCACCCCCCTTCCCATGCAACATTTGCTATCGAACATTTCCCAACGCCAATGATCTCACAAGGCACAGAGATCTTTAATCACTAACGGTAAGATTTTCCACGACATTGAATACAAATATTATCTTTGTAAACCGTGTGACAGGAGACACGTGTGAGCACACTTTGTGATAGGACTTGCAGTCAGTCAGGCACTGAAGGAAATGTCTCTACAATTAACCCATTCAGGACGGGAACTTTTTAATACATAGTTTAGTCATAGCACATCATAGTACATAGTATAGCATAGTATAGTATACATAGTTTATATGTATAGTTTCATTATATAGATATTCCACTGATGGACGCCCACGACATCCGTTTCTGTGCTGTGTGTTCACCCTCTAAATCGCCCCCGCAGTCTGAGGTTGGATTTGCGTCCAGCAGGTAGCAGTAAACGTAACGTAAAGGAAAAACAGCAAGGAGCACTTCTTTTTGATCAGCTTGAGAGGAAGGAACACATGGGAGAGAGGAGTGCCACCATTTAAAATCATTCACCCATACACCAATCGAGAGGTTCGTTTTTGGTAAAATTATGTTGTTTTACAACGAATTGCAAATAAGACACTTTTTATAGTGCATTAAAAAAAAGCTATCTGAAATCTTTATCTTTATAATAACCTTACAGAATGGAACCTACACCACCACCCAAACGTCCATGCCGTGGATATTCCCCCCGAACCCACTCCAACCCCCCTCCTGAGCAGTTGGCTCCCCCCGCATCCCAGCACAGATCCAGCCCAGATCTCCCGGAGGACGAGGAGGAAGCGGACAAGTCTCTCCCCTCCCCCATACCCGACCCTGAGGCTCCAGGGTCCAACTCCAATCCCGGAGGAGGAGGGACGATGACAATGAGGAGTATTTTACCACGACGAGTATCTCTCAGTTCTCCCAGAACTTTGAAGAGGAGTCCCTGGAGCCCCCGGAGGGTCCAAAGCCGCCTTATTTTATTTATTTTAAATAAAAGTTGTTTGTTTCTAATTTAATCGGAGTGATCATTCTAGGATGTACCAGGTAATAGGAATAGCTGTTTGGGGAGGCACTGGGGGGGGGGGGGGGGGGGGGGGGGGCACACTGAGGGACATAAAGTGGTCCACCAACATCTGAAGCCGGATTAGGTTTAGAAAGGGGCAGTTTGGGAAATTGGGCGGAAAAAGTGCACAGCCCCAGACCCAGCTCCAGGCCCAGCACCAGGCCGAATACGGTAGTTGTTTTGAGCATACAGACACCATTAACCGCAAAGCAGCCGTTACAAGGCCCCTGGCCGTGGGATTTAATGGGAGCGTCCCCCAGGTGTCCCCCCCCCACCAGTCAGAGTGACTGCGGGGTGCCTGCCCATTGTGTCCACATTAAAGAAGGCAAAATGGGTGTTGTACGCCTAGTAAAGCTGAATATGTCGACTCTGAAAGCTTAATTAAGCTTGAAAATTAATGCATTGTTTTGGGCATTAAAATCCTTGGGTTTGTCTGTTAGGCAAATAGCATGAATGTTCCTCATGGTAACAACACAGATAGCACAGCATCTGCTAAAACATTTTTTGACAAATTTACCTTTGTGTGTTCAAATGAGTTTTAAGCATTTAGCCTGGAATGTTCAGACCACCATAAGTGAAGATTTGTGTTCAAATGTCCAGACGTTTTTAGAATGAGCTGCTACTGTGTTGCAGGCAGTCTCAATCCAAACTGTCCTATACAGTGTGGGACGGATAGCGCACTGTAATATATACAGTATCTCAATGGCAGTCTAAAATTCTGTTAGTTTGACAAAAATAATAAGTTTTGTATTTGTTTCTCTGGCTTGGAGTATACTATAGCACTGAACCATACACTAACAAAGGCCTTTCAAAGACGCATCTGATGCCATGAGTGTGATTTCATATGGACTTGAACACTTAGTCATCATATAGCCTTTTTATTTCGTTTTTAAATTGTCAGTGAAAAAAAGTAGTAGACTAACATTTCGTCAACAAAATCAAACACTGTGGCTGAGTAGCCTGTTGTTGAGGGGACTCGAGAAGTCACTATGAACATTTAGACGAGGGAATACTGTTGCTTTAAGAGTGACTATCCAGAATGTTTCTTTTTAGAGTTGCTTTAGTCTGTTCCCCAGACTAAAATGACCACATTGATAAGTGACTTGAAATGTTCAATTTTTATTAAAAGAAAGTGGTTGTGATTATGACATGTCCAACACACTGCTCTGCTAACTAAAGTGTGTATAATACTTTATAAGACTTTGACCACACTGGTCCAGCATACTTTAACGCATTAAAACCGGGAAAGCATCTGTCTTTTGGGATTTTAGCAATATAGCAACATATACATTTCTGAAAACTCTTTACAACAGTGCATGGCTCTGAAAGACAACACTGGCTGTAGATCAGCCATTGTTGTGTATGTGGCCTATGAACACAACTTATAACGAAATAAAACACTGGAGAAGGGGGCTCAGGTTTATAGTACTTTACTGGTCAAAGACAGAACTGACACATCAATCAAGGGTATACAATGCAGCTGCGCAGGACCTAAGAGCGCCTAGCACAAGGCAGAGTGGTCTGCCACATAAAGTAGTCCCTGGAGAAGCAATACACTACAGCCATTATTTAACTTTTCTTTCAAACCATGTTGAATATTTAATCAATGTTCACTTCTGGGGGGTCCCTGGCACAAATCTTCAGATGGGGGTCCACAGCCATACACATACATATCATTTTGGGGGTTCCTTGGCACGAAAGTTTGAGAACTATACTGAAGGCATTGGTAGAATCAGGACAGCACAATTAGACAACTGGAAGCACCTGCCGCCAGTGACTTAGCCCATATGGCACTGCTCTGATTCACTCCCCACTGCAATCTTGAGTTGACCAAAAAATGCCAATAAATAGATTTCATGGATTTAATTTGGGCAGAGTGAAAAAGATGTCTTAGTCACTCTCATGACATAATGCACTTCCTTCAGAATGACTCATTTAAAGTAGAATTTAAACTCAGGAATCAAAGAAAAATAACCAAAAGTGACTGGTTATGTCAGCCAAAATGGAAGTAGCTAGGCAAGTCCCACATAGGACCATTCTAGCCACTCTCAACTAAAAACGACTAAACTAAAAATCACATGAGTGTAACAGGACAATGAGGACATGCCGCTGTTCTGTGCTGCATTGACTGACTGAGTGAGAATTTGAGAAAGCAGGAGTGTGGTACTGGAAGACTTTTATAGGGGTGTTGGGCGGGGCAACACCTGCAATCAGGAATGAACAGCAGGTGTGCAGCCTAATAAGGAGCACAAGCCAGATTTTAACCCTTAGCATGATCTGTCAGTTGCAATGTTTACAAGTTTCAAAGGGTTAGTTTTGTATTTGTTTCTCCGGCTTGGAGTATACTATAGCACTGAACCACATACACTAAGAAAGGCCTTCAAAGACGCATCTGATGCCATGAGTGTGATTTAATATGGACTTGAACAACTTTGTTGAAAATTCAACAAACGTCACAATCACATGGTCAGAATGTGACCAAAAGTCATATATCTCTGCGTAACACTACTACTAACCATAGGGTTAGCTTATTTAAAATGAAAGGTCTGAAACACGTGCTTCTAAAGGTGCAAGCAACATATTTCTCCGACATTTGGTTCAAGAGGTCTTTGTTTAATGTTAAAACCTTTTTATCCCAATGGGATTTCCTTTTTTCAATGTCCAAGCAAGTCTCAGAAACTGTTCCTAAACCCCCAAACAGGTGTCTGTGAACACCCTTTATATTAGAAAATTTGGCCTCTGACCACTAGAAGTGGGTGAAAGTTTGATTTTATTTTATTAAAAAAACTGCCTGTAGTTCCGTCCAGGAGGGAGCGGATAAACGTTTTTAAAGCAAACATTGAACTAACTAGAACTGCACTCTGTCGTGTGCATACTTGCTTGTTGCACACTAGTAGGCCATAAATGGCCAACTAGTGCGCAAGCAGAGCACGCAAGTCCTTTCGACCGCTGTAAACTGTCAAATCTCAGTATCTCTGTGAAGGAACGTTTGAAATGTATAATTTTTAGATGTAACTATTTGCTACCTACCTACTTTATGCATATAAACACCTAGTATTATTAAGTATGATTCAAGTTTCTATCTATATAAGTTTGGGTGAAGAGCTAGTCATACATATACACACCACGTACTCTGGTCCCAGCAGATCAGGCACAACTTGCTATTTTATTTTTACTGATTATGTATATAGTATACGTATGACTAGCTCTAAATGATGACGTAAGAGATATGGTCATTTGTGGTCGTTTGGTCCCAGCAAAGCAGGCATATACTATATAGGCATATACTATATATATAGTATATAGGCATATACTATATACATATACATATATACTATATAGAGTGTGTAGTTGTAAGTTGATTAGCGGTATACTGTGGTTACTTTGCGCCAAAAACCGTGACAGCTGTCCCGCCATTTGATGTTTATGCAAGAAAACAGCAAATCTGTGCCTGGTTTGCTGGGACCAAACAACCACAAATGACCATATTTCTTACGTCATCATTAAGAGCTAGTCATACATATACACACCACGTACTCTGGTCCCAGCAGATCAGGCACAATTTGCCATTTTATTTTTACTGATTATGTATATAGTATACGTATGACTAGCTGTAAATGATGGCGTAAGAAATATATATAGTATATATATAGTATATAGGCATATACTATATACGTATACATATATACTATATAGAGTGTGTAGTTGTAAGTTGATTAGCGGTATACTGTGGTTACTTTGCGCCAAAAACTGTGACAGCTGTCCCGCCATTTGATGTTTATGCAAGAAAACAGCAAATCTGTGCCTGGTTTGCTGGGACCAAATGACCACAAATGACCATATTTCTTACGTCATCATTAAGAGCTAGTCATACATATACACACCACGTACTCTGGTCCCAGCAGATCAGGCACAATTTGCTATTTTATTTTTACTGATTATGTATATAGTATACGTATGACTAGCTCTAAATGATGACGTAAGAAATATATAGTATATAGGTATATACTATATACGTATTATACTCTATACTCTATACTCTATACTGTATAAAGTGTGTAGTTGTAAGTTGATTAGCGGTATACTGTGGTTACTTTGCGCCAAAAACCGTGACCCGCCATTTGATGTTTATGCAAGAAAACAGCAAATCTGTGCCTGGTTTGCTGGGACCAAATGACCACAAATGACCATATTTCTTACGTCATCATTAAGAGCTAGTCATACATATATACACCACGTACTCTGGTCCCAGCAGATCAGGCACAATTTGCTATTTTATTTTTACTGATTATGTATATAGTATACGTATGACTAGCTCTAAATGATGACGTAAGAAATATGGTCATTTGTGGTCATTTATTCCCAGCAAAACAGGCACAGATTTGATGTTTTTCTGCATAAACATCGAATGGCGGGACAGCTGTCACGGCGGAAGAGACCGGGCGAAAACATTACTTACTGCTTGCGCAAGTAAAAACAAACATTAAGCCTGTATATAGGAGGGGCTAGCGCCCCTCAAAAATCACACCAGTGTGAAGTGAGGGGTGATGTTATCATTATACATCATCATACATCATCTCACTTTTGTTTTGTTTACACAATGGTTGTGTTTACACAAACACTCCAAACTGTCCATCCATTGTCAATGGCATTCAATGTTTGTGTTTGCACAAACACTCCAAACTGGCCATTCATAGTCAGTGGCATTCAATTGTGTTAGGACACGCAATCAGTTCTGTTACATGAGTCAATAATATCACTATGAAGTGACGTTGGTGTTCTCATCAGAATCACACAACCATCATGAAGATGTAGGTCTTATTTATAAATGGGCAAACATTTGCAACATTTGCAAACTACAATAAGGGAGCAGAAAAAAGAAGCAGCAGTGCTTCGTGGGTCCTTACAAATAGAAAACAGTAACAGGTGCTCTTTGGAGTTTCTGTTTGTTTGTTTCAGGACAAAGAAAATCAGCACTGGGAAGAAAAGGGACGGTGCCAAACTAAGGTCCAAGGCAACTCTGTTCAGTTCAAGTAGAAAAATACAGCTGAGCAGGGTTAATTTTGACAGCAAATTTTGATTTAGTTTTAGTCAGTCTTGAGTAAAATGTAATTTAGTTTTAGTCATCTGAAATGTTTTAGTGCTAGTCTAGTTTTAGTCGACTAAATATCGCAAGATTTTAGTCAACTAAATCTACAGTTGACTAAAATGTGTTATGGCGGTGCCTTGATGGTGATTTTACACTTGGTTGCATGTTGCATGTTGAAAATAGATCTACAAACTGAGCTTGAAGATCCGCTATTTTATAGTTCTACTGGATCTCTTCTCCACTAGTCCCTCCCTAACATTTTAGTCTAGTTTATATTTGTTGACAATTGTATATATACACTTAGTCTTAGTCATCATATGGCCTAGTTTTTATTTTGTTCTTAGTTTGTCAGTGAAGAAAGATAGTAGACTAACATATTCCTTTGACAAAATAGTAGCTACAAGCTCAGATTTTTTTGATCGGCAATTTTTTTGGCCAATGTTCCCCCAGAATGGAATATTGTGTGGGGTGGGGTCACTGAGGAGTGAGGATTGTTTGAAATATGCCCGTGAAAAGGTTGAGAGAGAGAGAGAGAGAGAGAGAGAACACTAAGGATTTTAGTTTGCTAGATTCAATAAATCAGCCAAGAGCACGCTTAGACTGGCGAAGAGTATCTCCTCTGACCCCTTACATGTTTGAAATGATGAATATCAACTGTTGCCCTCCATGAGGCGGTTTAGAGTCCCGAAATATAAGAAAAACAGGCTAAAGAACTCTTTTGTACACCAGTTCTGCTTTTAAACCTATTGTTCTTGTTCCTGTCCGCTTCTATGTGATTTGTGTCCTGTAATGTATATTTTGTAATATGTCTTGTCTGTATCTTGAACTGTGACGTCATGGACGAAAAACACATTTCAGTGAAAGCTGACAATAAAGTTGTATCGTATCGTATTATTACTGGATATATTTCCTGTGCCAGTACAAAGTACAAGCACAGTTTATGGAATTTATTTAACCCCTGCATCGGTTAACCTTTGTTTGATATAAGATGGAAAAGACAGAACAAATTTGCTATATAACATGAAAATGTACAGTATACAGAAAACTCCTGGTACCCATACAGTACAGTACAGTACAGTAGGTAACCTTTTTTACAAACACTGTGGATCAATTGCCTGATTCTCTCTATATACTGACATTGTATATTGCAATTTCCTTATGTCAAGCGTTGTAGATTAAATAATCTTCCAAAGATGAAGGAATGACGAAGTGAAGTGTTGAGACGGTATTGAGAAGATGCATACAGAGAGCAAGCCTCCCCAACCCTAATCCTAAACAGTTCTTATATTCTAGTCTTAACAAAGATGCTATACTGATTTTACTGAATGTCTATACAAGGCGACACACAAATAAGTATACCTTTGCTGACGTGGAGGAGTGGAGGAGTCAAGTCAGCTGTTAGATTGACAGCTGTAGTTGAATTAGACTGAGCACATTGGTGAGCAATTGGATACTGAATGGAAGGCAGAGAAATTCAGATTTTACAGAGGCCAGTTTCGAATTGCAGCCATCCGTAGGTGCCCTTTGAGAGCGGTTTTGAAGGAGTCAAGGGATTCACATGTCTTAATGACTGTTGGTAGGGCGTTCCACATTTTGGTGGCATAGGAGCGAAAAGAATTTAGTCCCTTGTTTGTGCCGAATCTGGGTTGTACTTCGTTTACATTAAGGAAGTATTTAGACAGGTACATGGGTATCTTGGTGGTGTATCGAATCTTGTGGACCAGACCCATTGCAAGATGCTGTACTCTGTCGTCGACCCTAAGCCATCCCAGCCTGTCAAAGTGGGCAGGGGTGAGGTGGGTTCGGGGGGTGAGGCCAAGTAGGAGCCTGACCAGTTTGTTTTGGGAGGTCTGGAGCCTTGTTTTAAGGGCCTTTGAGGTGCTGTGGTACCAAGAGGTGGATGCATAGTCAAAGAAACCTTGTACGAGGGCTCCTGTTAAGGTCTTCAAGGTGTTTTTGCTGACCAGTGAGGAGATCCTGTAAAGGAATCTTGTTCTTTGATTGACTTTTTTGATTACGTTGGTGGCCATTTTACCGGAAAGATTGGCCTCCAGGATGGAACCTAGGTAGGTAATTTGATCTTTTCGTGTGATAATATTGTCACCCACTCTAACCAAGAAGCCATCTGCCTTGCTGAGATTACTATTTGATCCGAAGAGGATGGATTCAGTTTTTCCCAGGTGTAAGGATAGTTTGTTATCAGCGAGCCAGGTGCAGATTCTACCGAGTTCAGAGCTGAGGGTCTTTTCAACCTGCAGTTTGTTCCTGTCCGAGACCAGCAGTGCTGAGTCATCTGCGAACAGGAACAAGTTGCAGTCACAAGCTGAAGTCATGTCGTTAACATATATTAGGAACAGTAAAGGCCCCAGTATGCTTCCTTGTGGGACGCCACAGCTCACTGGGAGGGGAGGGGACAGTGTTCCGTTCACCTCCACCATCTGTTCTCTCCCCTCCAGGTAGGATTGCATCCAGCTCACTGATGTGCTATCAAAACCAATAGCTTTAAGCTTGTTAACCAGTATGGAGTGGTTCACGGTGTCAAAAGCCTTTTGGAGGTCCAGCATGACCATGCCGCAGTATTTTCCAGCGTCCACCTCGTGTTTGATGTGGTCGCTCAAATAGAGGAGGCATGTGTCAACAATTCTACACATTCTAAATCCTGACAGTTTTCTGAAAAACCCTGTGTTTCTATGTCAGTCGTTCTCAAACATTTTCATGTCAGGTCCCAAAATGTAATTGGCCGCAGACCCCCATCTGAAAATATGTTGTTCCAGGGACCCCCCTCTCCCAGAAGCAAAGATTTGAGTTAAAACGATCACTCTGAAAGAATATATATTCAAAGATTTGCACCACATTTTCACGATTTTTTCAAAAATAGCAGATCTACAAGCTCATATATAGTGCGGCACTCGGTGGCGTGCTGTGAGCTTGTAGATCTGCTATTTTTCAATAGCTAAAGTATAACATAATGCTTAAAACACCAAAAAGGGGTTTCCACCCAGAATGGGTTAACTCATTTTGCTGGTTACTTACATATATATATATATATATATATATATATATATATATATATATACACACATTACACACACACACACACACACACACACACACACACACATATATACCGGTATATAGTTTTTGTCATATATTTAACCAATGAAAAGTCTTTACAGTCGCGCAAATGTATTCTATAATATAAATATAAATCATCTAAGCATATAGGCCTATATAGCTTGCTACTTAGCGGAGAGAAAGAAAAAAAAAAATATATAAAACATAAATATTATTTTAAAATATATTTCCGTGAACGGGAATGGCAGCTTCCTTATACTCAGCTCACGGGGGCTATAGTTCCAGACTGGAATAGTTGTCTGTCTTCGTGAGATTATAGACCTCATTGGAACACAGGTTCTTCTTTTTTTCTCCATTTCCTGTTTTTGGACATACAGGGTCGTGTGTGCCCCCCCCGGACACTAGTGTTGTTTTTGGCAGCACATTTTTATTTTAGTTTTAGTCATAGTCTCTCAAATAGATTTCATTTAGCTTTAGTCACATTTTTAGTCACCTGTAATGTCTTAGTGTTATAGTTTTAGTCGACTAAATGTCATAAGATTTTAGTCGACTAAATCCACGGTTCATTTAGTCGACTAAAATTTGTGTTGGGGGCCTTGATGCTGTCGTAATGACTGATTTGACACTTGTTGAAAATAGCAGATCTACAAGCCATTTCCAGCATGCAACCAAAAACGGTAGTTGACGAACTAGTTTTAGTCGACGAAAACAACACTGCCCGACACAGTAATGCTAGATTAGCCAGGATGGAAACCACACAAGCCTGTGATATGATGATGTGTTGAGGTGATCTCTGTCTATATGGACAGGCTTTGGACTGTAGTGCTAAACCCATATACGCCAGTCACTGCATGAATAGAGTGTGCTGCGCAGTGCATGGTGGAAAAAGTATTCAAATGTTTTATTTAAGTAAAAGTATACTATACTGCATACTGTAGATGTACTCTGTTACAAGTAAAAGTCCTGTATTTTAAATATGCATTGTGAGCTTGTAGATCGGCTATTTTCAAATGGTCAAAATGTATAGGGCCAGGAGTGGTTAATGGATGTTTTCCAATCAAAATTACAATCTCCAAAGTAACTAAAGTTTTCAAATAAATGCATCAGAGTAAAAGTACAATATTTGGATCCAAAATGCAGTGGAGTAGTGAAGTAAGTACTGGAAATTGGAAATACTCAAGTAAAGTACAAAATTCCTCAAAATTGTACTTAAGTACAGTACTTAAGTAAATGTACTTAGTTACTTTCCACCACTGGTGCTGCCTGCATGCGGTATGATCCGGGTTGCAGCGTTTGTCAAGATAAATACATCGAGGGCAAGCGAAAGAAAAAAAAACTCACTTCCCCGACCGCCACGACAGAAATAGTCTCCTCTTTGAAATGGAAAACAATTCTAAAGGTTTACGTTTGCCAGACCTATACGTCGTCGAATCGCTGTCACCGCGATATCTGTGAAATGGATTTTCTCGCAGTTTGTACACGGGCCAGCTGCTACTCTGCCACGGTACTGATTGCTACAGTCTCCAGACTCCTGTGTCATGGTTTGCGTGCCCGATAGTTTTGAAGTATGCTCCACAGAAGTACATTACGGTACAATATCAATATTTCTATGTATTCATGAGGTCATGTCATCGTGTCTATATCCATCAAATACATCTGTGTGTGTGCGTGCAGACTGTGGGCCTGTGCCGCGGCCTAGCGGTCCAGGCACCTCGGCCGGCAATCCAGCGTGTCGCGGGTTCGAGTCCCGAGCCCGTCGGGCCCTGCCGCATGTCCGCCCCCCCCCCCCCCCCCCCTGTGTGTGTGTGTGTGTGTGTGTGTTTGTGTGTGAGCGCATTCTGTAATGTATAGTCTATATATACAACCTTTGATAAGCCGTCAAATAATAATAATAATAATAAACTTTATTTATATAGCACCTTTCATGCATAAATGTAGCTCAAAGTGCTTTACAGGGCAGAAAAGATAATAAAAACAAAAGCAAAACAAAACAAAACAGCATTAAAACAGGCATGCAGTTAAAATACAATAGCGCAGTGTCAAATCAGGAGAAGGCAGTGGTACAAAGATAAGAACAGATAAAGCAAGGCAACGACATTAAAAGAAACAAGCAGTAATAAAATACAGTGAGAACATGAATAATAAAAAATAAATAAAAGATCACTTACAAGCAATGTTGTAGAGGTGGGTCTTGAGCTGAGCTTTAAAAATGTCTACAGAGGCTGCCTGACGAAGGTACAGTGGGAGCTTGTTCCATGCCGACGGCCCGTAGAAGCAAAAAGCTGCTTTCCCCGTATTCTTTTGTTACCATTTTTTTAGGCAAAGCGAGGCCAGCAGTGGAAGACCTTAGGGGCCGGTTTGGGACATATTTAGGCAGGCAGTCATGTAGGTAGGAAGGTGCGAGACCATTGAGAGCTTTATAGACAAGTAAAATTATTTTAAAATCAATCCTAAAAACAACCGGAAGCCAGTGCAGTGAAGCCAAAACTGGGGTAATATGTTCTCTCATCTTAGTTCTAGTTAAAACTCTAGCTGCTGCATTTTGGACAAGTTGTAGTCTGTCAGTTGTTTTCTTAGGCAGTCCTGAAAAGAGTGCATTGCAGTAGTCAAGCCGAGAAAAAACAAAGGCGTGGATTAGCGTTTTAGCATCGTCCAAGGACAAATAGGCTCTGATTCGTGCAATATTTCTAAGGTGAAAAAAGGCAATCTTGGTAACATGATTAATGTGTGAATTAAAATTCAATTCAGAATCAATAATAACCCCCAGGTTCTTTACTGCAGTGTTTCTCAACCCATGTACCGCGGCACTTTACTGTGCCGTTTGATCTGTCCAGGTGTGCCGCGAGATTTTGACCGAAAGTAACACTATCCCTCCCCCGAAAGCGGCGATAACAACATGACGACGGAACAATAGACTAACGACCATCGGCCATATAAATGTTAATTAGCTCCCTCCAGAAAGACACCACCAGAACCCGACAGCAGCACAGACAGCGCCGCCGTGTCACCTGCATCTGATGACGGCACAGCAAGCGGTCCCTCGCCGCCGGGGGGAACAACAACGGCGACTACTACCAATGCAACGCCTACAAAGAAAGCCCCTGCCAGACTGTACCGTGATGATTACATGAAGTTTGGCTTCACGTTTACTGGGGATACAACGTACCCGATTCCGCTGTGTATAGTTTGTGGATTCAAGCTTGCAAAACAGCGGCATGGTTCAGAGTAAACTGAAGCGTCACCTTGATACCAATCATGATGAACTCGCTACAAAGGACAAACACTTTTTCGTGAGTTTGAAAGAAAAAAAGGAGAAAGACACAACGAAGCAGGCAAGTCTCTTGATACGCAGTACCACTAAGACTTGTTGGCAAAGAATATCCAGCCATCACAGCCAGCGCAATGGCAGTGCTGCTCCCCTTTTCCACAACCTACCTGTGTGAGCTTAGCTTTTCAAGCCTGACTTGCATAAAAAACAAACGCAGAGAGAGACTGAGAGCAGTTGATGAGGAGCTCCGTGTCTGTTTGTCCAGCATCCCAGCCAGGATAAAAACTCTTTGTTCAGGAAAACAAGCTCAAGGTTCACACTAAGACAGAACTTTGTACAAAAGTGCTCAAGTTTAAGACCATTGTATTGTGGCAAAAGATTTTTGTTCTTGTTTTTACAACTTATTTAGAAGTATTACTTTGCATTGACAAATTGAACATGTGTGTGCTATATTTTGTATGAGTTTTCAAAGATAAATTGGTGAAACTGAGTCACTGTCTCTGTCCTTTTCTTTCTCTTTAAAGTTATTTGACGAGTTCTGTCATGTGTGTTTTTAAAAGTATATTGGGTTCATATATATATATACACCGGTATATAGTATATACACACACCGTATATCTAGGTGTGCCCCGAGATTTTTAGGCTATGAAGTGTGCCCTGGGACAAAAAAGGTTGAGAAACACTGCTTTACTGTACTGTTACTTTCTACAGTCAGGTTGCCAAGTCTGCTTATTATTGATTATTTCTGCTCGCTAGAACCGATTATGAGAACTTCTGTCTTATCCTCATTTAGCTTGAGAAAGTTCTCACTCATCCAACATTTGATGCTAGACAGACAGGTCAACAGTGGGTCTAAAGCACAGGGATCATCTGGGGCCACAGAGAGATATAGTTGGGTATCATCAGCATAGAAATGAAAATTGACTCCGTGATTGGTAATGAGTTCGCCCAATGGCAGTATGTACAAGGAGAAAAGCAGAGGACCAAGAATCGAGCCCTGTGGAATACCAGAACTGATGTCGTGTTTGTCTGAGTCAAACTCGGCTAGATTGACAAAGTAACTTCTGTTTGATAGGTAGGAGGTGAACCAGGACAGGGCCGTACCAGACAGGCCTATCCAGTGTTCCAAACGCTGTATTAAAATTGAATGATCAATCGTGTCAAATGCAGCCGTTAAATCTAGAAGTAAGAGAACAGAAATCAACCATAAAAGGCCGATTCTACAAATGCCTTCTTCTAAAACGGTGGAAGGAATATACTTGTATTTGGCCGCGGATCTCTCACCTGAAGGTTTTGTGCCAGAGATCCCTATAAAAGTGAAGATTTTAGTTTAAAGTCCTCCCCCCCCCCCCCCCCCTCCCTTCCCCTCTCTTCGGTAACAGGTACGGTCACCCCAAAACCATCTCGCCCCTCGATCTTTCCGCCAACACCACGCCGACCGCTCGGCCTGGCGGTTCTTGTATTCTTTATTCGAGATTAAGTTTAGGGAGAGGCATATAGTTTTACTGGGGTTAAGGTTAGGTATAACTGCTGCCCTGGCAAAACTCAAGCCCATAATATGGAAAGACAAAAACATCAGTCTGATGTCAAAGGTGAGACTACTGCGTTCACTTGTCATGTCAATCCTTCTCTATGCTTGTGAAACTTGGACTCTTACAGCTGAGCTACAGAAGAGAATACAGAGTATGGAAATGAGATGCTACAGAAGACCCATGGGCATCTCCTATACACCCAACATGTCACAATCGAGGAAGTACGGCAAAAGATCAGCCAAGCCATCGGCCCACATGATGACCTTCTGACCAATGTCATGAAGCGTAAACTGAGGTGGTACTACGGACACATCACCAGATCCTCAGGCCTTGCAAAGACCATCCTGCAAGGCACCATATATACGAGGTGGCAGGAGAAGAGGGAGACAAAAGAAAAGATGGGAAGATATCATCGGAGAATGGACACACTTGAAACTCAGCGAGGCAACGAGAGCTGCCGAGGACAGAGAGGGATGGAGAGAGCTGGTCAACAGATCGTCTGTGGTGCCCCAACGACCCTCCGGGGTTACGGGATAGGTGAAGGTGAAGAAGTTTTACTGTGGTTAAGTTTAGATATAGGGTTGGGTTTAGGCATATAGTTTTACTGAGGTTAAGTTTAGGTATAGGGTTAGGTTTAGGCATATAGTTTTACTGAGGTTAAGTTTAGGTATAGGGTTAGGTTTAGGCATATAGTTTTACTGAGGTTAAGTTTAGGTATAGGGTTAGGTTTAGGCATATAGTTTTACTGAGGTTAAGTTTAGGTAAAGGGTTAGGTTTAGGCATATAGTTTTACTGAGGTTAAGTTTAGGTATAGGGTTATGTTTAGGCATATAGTTTTACTGAGGTTAAGTTTAGGAATAAGGTTAGGTTTAGGCATATAGTTTTACTGACGTTAAGTTTAGGTATAGCGTTAGGTTTAGGCATATAGTTTTACTGGGTTAGGGTTAGGGTTAGGGTTAGGAATAAGGTTAGGTTTAACCAGTGGCGTGCACAGACATTTAGAGGGGCAGGTGCTCAAGTGAAAAAAAAGGGGCACCTTGTGCAGCTCGTGGAACCGGCCGGTTGCCTTAATAGTGTGAGATTTATAGATTTTGGGGCCTAAATTATATATTAGAAGCTTTTTATCAAGAATTGATCAATGTCACCATGGTCCACATAATGTACACAAAACAGTGGCGTGCACAGATAGACACTAGGGGGTGATCTAGCACGCCACTGCGTTTAACCTTATTCCAAATTTACTTAGGTTACTTTAGGAATACCAGGCCGCATAGTTCCGCCGGCTGTACGCCCGGGGCGAGTTGGTAAAGGGGCGAGTCGTCTGGTATTCCTTTCCTCTACACCAAATGTCTTCACTGAATAGAGCGCCCTCGCCGTTCATTTTCCTCATAGGCATTTCTTAAAGTATTTATTTAAAGATGGTTACGCCGCGGACAAAGCCAACTCGGATCGTGACAAATCATGACAATTAACACAATATTTTGGGCTGATCAAATCATTAGAAAGAAGAAAATAAAGGCAGGAGACAACACTATTTGTTTTGTTTTTCTTCTTATAAATGATTTGATCGGCCCAAAACATTGTGTTCATTGTCATGATTTGTCACGATCCGAGTTGGCTTTGTCCGCGGCGTAACCGTCTTTAAATAAATACTTTAAGAAATGCCTATGGGAAAAATGTATTGGGATTTATTTCCTGGGCCACTCGGGGAGGGACTGCGACGCTCTATAGGGTTCATTCATGTGGTTAAACTAACAGAATATCTTCAGGACACATTTGAAATGATTCAGCAAGTATTTCATGCACACATAGACAGCATCCATTCACTGTATCCTCACAGAAACCCCCCTCCCCCCTCCCGGACACTGAAAACAACAGTCTCTCACTCTAGACTGTAGTATACTCTCTGCTTCGCTCACACTTTCAGTACAGGAACCCCCCTTTTTGGTGTTTTAAACATTATGTTATGCTTTAGCTATTGAAAAATAGCAGACCTACAAGCTCGTAGCACAGCACTTAGGCCCCTTTTCCACCGGGGTTGAACCAGTTCGGTTCTTTCTTCCCGCCAAATATTGAACCAGTTCAGAGTGTTCCCAATGTGAACCACAAAACGGTGGTTCAGCTTTGTAATTGCACGCAGCGCTTTGTGAACCGAGACGATATAAGTGGGTGTGTCAGTAGGTTGGAACTTGTCAGTGGGTTGGAACTTGGGAGGTCGCAGACACAGTGACACACACACACGCAACAGATATTCGATGCGATCAACCATCTTTGAACAAAAATATGTTTACATTAATTGCCAACGCAAACATGAAACGATCCAAACGTATACGGATGCATCGCGATCCAGAATCCAGCTGAGACTTGCGGGGCGTTATAATAACTTGTAACCTTGACATCACAACCTCGCGGATACCGTTTACATCGGTTTGTGTTGTGCAACGCCCTCGGGGCGTCTGCGGGCATGACGGATCCTTCTCCCTTTCAACATTTTGTGTTTACGTATAATAGCGCCACCAAATCGTGACAATGTGGCGCAAATCTTTGAATATATATCCTTTCAGAGCAAACATTTTTAACTCAAATCTTTGCTTGCTTCTGAGGGGGGGGGGGGGGTTCAGATGGTGGTCCGCGGGCAAATACAGATCATTCTGAGGGTCCTTGACATGGCAAAAGGTTGAGCACGACTGACAGAATCATAGGTTTTTCAGAAAACTATTTTTTTTTCATTTAGATTTGGGTCTAAATGGGTTAATAAAAGCAGAGCGATGAGTCAGGTCCGACATTCACATTTTGGTATATGGCTTCACAGATCAGAGAGGAGGAGGAAGACGGCTCCACACGGAAACCAAAATGGGGTTCACCAATACGGCCTGATTCTAATAAAACTATAGGCTCGCTAATCTGGAGAAAATGGCTAATGTGTCGTGTTTGGTCTGTCATTTCGCTACTGGATAAATGATCCCTCTGGGCCGACGGTCGGGGGAAGTTGAAAGGAGCGCCGCATTCCTGCTGCCTCAGAAAACCATGTTATTTACTAGACAAGAAGAAGCCGCGCGAGAAACCAGAGCCATGTCACACTCAGGGAGAGATCCCATGCTCCGGAGCGGCAGATTAGTGACCAAACTACCAATTTCCTATTATAGCCCTCCTTTGAATATAGGCATGACACTGACTGATAATTCCTGTCTGCGATTGGCCGACGCCCTGCAGTGCTTCTCGGGGGGCTGCGATTATTGGCCGCCCCCCCGGCGTCACTCCAGAGACTTTGGTATATATAATATAAAGTGCCCGCCACAGACTGCCTGCTGTTTGCTGCGGCGTGTGTTGAGCCGCGACATAAATCGCTGGCCTTACAAATGTTCATTCCGCGTCGACGTCATCGCCAAAGTGTGTTGTCAGCACATGCACTGTCTGGGGAGGTGAACCCGAATGCCATCTTAACCACACGGTGATGTCATTTCCTGATTTTAGGGCCACGATATTGCGGTGGTGGGGGATATTGGAGTGGGGCAGGGGGGGTTGTGGGGGCTGGTAGAGGGTGGTGGTGGGAGCGCGCGCACGTGGGGGGGGGGGGGGCTGGAGGCCAGGGTATATAGTTGTTGGCCTGAATGGGGTCTAATTAAAGATGTATGAAAGAAAAGAGGCCCCTGGAAGGGATATAGGGGGGCCGGGGCCCGCCGCCGCCGCGCGTGGAGAGAGAGAGAGAGAGAGAGAGAGCTCTTACATCTTATGGACGGCACGAGACCATGTCTCCATGACGAGGCTTCCTCGCCTCGCCGCAAACGAACTGAGAGGCACTGCATGTGGACGTCTGCGCATTCTGAGAGAGAGAGAGAGAGAGAGAGAGAGAAACAGAGAGAGAGAGAGAGAGAGAAACAGATATAGAGAGAGAGATGTTTAGAGTGTAGACTGAGTGATTCTCAAACGTTTTAATATGCATTATAAGCCACAGACTTTGAACTCCCTCAAGGACCCTCCTGGGGGGGGGGGGGGGGTCGCAGGACTGCATGTTTACTAGTAAACCAGTGGTTTAGACAAGCAGGCATGGCGGCGGGCACAGACAAGCACGCACGCGCATACGCACGCACGCGCGCACGCACGGAGCAATGGTATATGAGTCAGGTTAAATCATATAGTTTGTTGTTCTGCATAGAACAGGCCATACGAGATCTTATTTCTCATTTCATCCTGTAAATCTATTCAAAAGTGGACCCTTTTGGTTTTTCACGGCACAAACTATAGAGGTATATATGGAAAATGCATGGAAAATCCTGGCAGTTCGTTCTCTCTCTCTCTCTCTCTCTCTCTCTCTCTCGTTATTTCAAGACCGGCGTTGTCTGCACAGACAAACGTGAATGAAAATGGCAGCCGCTTAATTGAAATAAGAGCGCCGACATCAACAACGGAAAGCATATCCAAGGATTGCGTTATAAATTATAGCTCCCACGCCGATCCAAAAAAAAAAGCCAGCTCCGTGCTCTGCTGCGCCCAAAGGAGCCGCTGCGCGTTCATTTGTGCCGATCTGTTTACGCGAGCGTGATTGTCTGAACGGAGCAGAGATTTATGACCTATTTACTCTCATCATCATCATCATCGCCGGTGTCTGGAAAGCCTGCTCAGATAAAGACGACAATCACAGATTAAATCATTTAGACCTGAGAAAAGATTCTATATACGATCGAATGTCTTCTAAATCCTGACAGTTTTCTTGAAAAACCTGTCAGTGCATTCTCCTACATTTACTATGTCAGTGCATTCTCCTACATTTAAAAACCTGTCAGTGCATTCTCCTACATTTAAAAACCTGTCAGTGCATTCTCCTACATTTAAAAACCTGTCAGTGCATTCTCCTACATTTAAAAACCTGTCAGTGCATTCTCCTACATGTTCACGTCAAGGGACCCCCAAAAATATATTATGTATTTGGCCCTCGACCCGCAATCTGGAAATATGTTGTTCCAGGGGACCTTTTGTTAAAACCTTTGGCTCTGAAAGAATATATATTCAAAGATTTGCGCCACATTTTCACGATAAAAATAAATAAATAGCAGACCTACAAGCTCGTAAGAGTGCCGCGCTACGAGCTTGTAGATCTGCTATTGTTCAACAGCTAAAGCACAACAACAACAACACAATGCTGTAAAACACCAAAAAGGGGTTGCCGCCCAGAATGGCTTAAATCAAACTGTGATTTTATCAGATAAACACACCGTTGTGCGGGTTCAGTTTGTATACTATTTGTTGTACGGTATATATAGACATGTGCACTGTGTAAATGAGGCGGGCTTTAGAAGAAACTGTGTTACATTTAAGATTTATTTTCCCCTAATTAGTCGAGGTTTTTGTTTTTGATTAACACTTAGCCCGCTAGCGTTTATTGAAAAAATGTGGATCCAATTCACGCCGGCATTTTTTCCCCTGTTGAGTTTTTGAAAAGGCACATTTCCAGACTTCCGGAAGTAGACATATCCTATAGTAAGTTTAACAGGGTCTCGCTCAACATGTTGTTTACAAGATGGATCTGTACCGGGGGGCACTGGAGGGCTCCACGTCGCCGGCTCTGTGCCGTCAAAGAAACGTTGTTTTGACCAAAAAATGCCATCTGGGACAAGGACTAGGAGATACAGCTATAGGCGATTGAAAGAAACGGATAGATGGCGAGGGCGATCTAAGATGGCGATCCATTGTCATGACGACAACAGGTATAGCTATACCCGATGCTAACGCAAGCATAGCACTATGGCTTGATCCATCGAAAGCGCTATAAAAAAGCGACAATTGCCGTCGATCTACGGCAACAGCGGCGAGCGTAGCGTCAAACAGCAGGCTTCAAATTGACCTGGATCTACGGCAACGGCGCGGAAACGGTTAATCAGCCCCTTTTTTGAGGAGGTCAGCCTTGTTGCGTGTAAACATGGCACGGCGGTACTCCACGGCTCATTTGCTAAGAAAATGGTGCATCGCGGGGGCTGTTTGATGGTGAGATCTTTTGGGGGGAGAGAGACACGCAGACCGGGCCGGGCTGGGGGCCCGGGGGGGCCGCCCCGCCACACGAGGGCCCCATGGCAGGGAGATGCCGTTCTGCTCGCTGGTGTTTAAGCCATTCTGTCCGGGAAAAACCCCCTTTTTGGTGTTGTAAAAAAGCATTATGTTATACGCTTTAGCTATTGAAAAAAAAAGCAGATCTACAAGCTCATACCGCGCTACGAGCTTGTATAGGTCTGCTATTTTTTTGGGGAAAAGTCGTGAAAATGTGCCTCAGATCTTTGATTATAAATGACAGAGTGAACATTTGGACTCAAATCTTTGCTTCTGGGGGGGGGGGGGGGGGGGGTCCCTGGAACAACATATTTCCAGATGGGGGTCGACGGCCAATTACATATAATCTTGGGGTCCCTTGACGTGAACATGTTTGAGAACGACTGACATATGAGTATTACGATTCATGTTCTGTTGTAAGTAGGATAAACTGACATATGAGTATTACGATTCATGTTCTGTTGTAAGTAGGATAAACTGACATATGAGTATTACGATTCATGTTCTGTTGTAAGTAGGATGAGTATTACGATTCATGTTCTGTTGTAAGTAGGATAAACTGACATATGAGTATTACGATTCATGTTCTGTTGTAAGTAGGATAAACTTTGACATATGAGTATTACGATTCATGTTCTGTTGTAAGTAGGATAAACTTTTAGCTTCTGCCTACTCCTTTTGATCATCTTCATGTTTTGTTTTGTTTTCATAACAGCTTACATTCATTGTCGTATTTGAAACTGAAGGATGATCAAATAAACTAAACTAAACATAGAAACATGAAGTTTTTCAAGAAAACTGTCAGGATTTAGAAGACATTTTGTAGAATGGTCCTCAGGTCTACATGGGTTATACCGGTTCATCCTGGGGCCAGGATTAGGACTCTACGGGTAAAAATAGGAAGCCGTACAGTATGTCTCTTGATTACAGAACAACAATGAACCCAACATGTGGTGCTGAGGGATGGCGTGTGCAGTAAAATTTCCTTCCAGGACCGCAGCGGATTTAGACCTGACGACGATTCTATACAAATGCCTTCTAAATCCTGACAGTTTTCTGAAAAAACCCATGTTTCTATGTATATGTCAGTGGTTCTCAAACATTTTCATGTCTAGGACCCCCAAAATTATATGTATTTTACCGTCGACCCCCATCTGGAAATATGTTGTTCCAGGGACCTCCCCCCCTCCCCAGAAGCAAAGATTTGAGTTAGAAACGTTCGCTCTGAAAGAATATATTCAAACGTTTGGGCCACATTTTCACGATTTTTCAAAAAATAGCAGATCTACAAACTCATAGCGCGGCACCGAGTGCCGCGCCGAGTGCCGAGTTTGTAGATCTGCTGTTTTTCAACAGCTATAAAGTACAACATAATGCTTTTAAAACACCAAAAGGGGTTCCCGCCCAGAATGGGTGGTTTTAAACCTTTATTTGCATCTTCGCTTCAAGTTTCAAATGTTTGGAGGATTCCCGATTTGGGAAGCCCGGCTATAACCGATATGTAAACACGACGAGGCACATGGACGGAGGCTCTCGTGCGGACACAATGAGACGAGAACGTTCCGAGGCTTCTTGTGTTCTCGAGTTGCACTGGTACAGTTTTAACCCGTTTATACCTGAGGCATGGGGCAGTTTGTTGTAATGACAGTGTCCCCCCCACCACCCCGATTGAGTCTGGTCTGAGGATCATTCTACAAATGTCTTCTATATAAATCCTGACAAGTTTTCTGAGAAAACTATATGTTTCCGTCAGCGGTTCTCAAACATTTCCATGTCAAGGACCCCCGGAAATATCTGTATTTGGCCGCCGACCCCCCATCTGATAATATGTTGTTCCAGGGGCCCTTATATTAAGCAACAATTATTTAAAAAAAGTTCGCTGTGAAAGAATATATATTCAAAGATTTGCACCACATTCGTACCATTTTTCAAAAAAATAGCAGACCTATACAAGCTCGTAGCGTTGCACTCGGTGCCGCGCTATGAGCTTGTAGATCTGCTATTTTTCAACCGCTAAAGTATAACATAATGCTTTAAAACACCAAAAGGGTGTTCCCGTTCTGAATGGGTTAACACAGCCTGCAGTGGATCCAATGTGCGGTTCACCAAACCACAGGTCAACATGTCAAACTGCAGATGTCTGTGACTGCATGCTGCTGCACTGCACTGAGTATCACTGTATTTACTGTGGTAATATACCTATCTATCACTCCTGTTGTATTCAACCACAACAGCAGAGGGCACTGTGCCCATTCACTGCTCAATTAGCCTGGCAAGACACCTGGTGTCTCTAATAACATAATCAGAGACTAAAAACGAGACACCTGTGGGTTTCTTTTTATTTTTATTGATTGAAATATC
This sequence comes from Protomyctophum parallelum, assembly GCF_964188405.1. Lineage (NCBI taxonomy): Eukaryota > Metazoa > Chordata > Actinopteri > Myctophiformes > Myctophidae > Protomyctophum > Protomyctophum parallelum. The sequence goes on along the minus strand of NC_139697.1, from coordinate 18,017,663 downwards.
TATTAAGTTTTCAGAATGAAACATTTCAAGCACAACTCAATACAAAGACTGTTAACTGTGAGTCTACGACCCAATAAAGCATTACACTGGTTTACAAGAGGGTCCACCTCATTGTTCAATTAATCAAAACATTTTAGAGATGCACAAATAGACACTTCTATATAGCCAGAGAACAGAACAGGAATTCATCATAAAGGAGGTAAAGAGGGAAAAGAAACATATAGAAACTAGCTGTGCTGAGTAAATGTAACTTTTTAGTTTGTGCGTTTGTTTTTTGAAAAGGCTCAGATTTGGACTGCTTATATTAAAGCTGTAGGCTATGTGCGTTCAAACGGAAGAAAGACTCAATGTATAACTCTCACTGTGGTTATACCTGCACACCAATTTACTGTTGTTTTGGCCAAAGTCTGGTGAAAGTCTATATTATGGCCCAAATGGGTTATTAAAATGTAATAATAAATTGGACTCACACACCAGACTTTAGTTGACAACATGGACAACATGTCTGTTTCTACCCATTTAGACCGCTGAGGACGATTCTACAAATGTCTTCTGAATCCAGGAGGCATACTATCATCCGACAGAGCATTGCTCCAAAGGAGCAATGCTCCGAGGTGCGCTGCGGGTCGGGAGAGGGTTGCGGTTAGGTTTAGGTGTCTGCCCCGGGGGAGGTTAGGGTTAGGGTGAGGGAGGAGGTAGGTTGTCGTTCGGACCAATGCTCCGTCGGATGAAAGTACTGCACTCTCTGAATCCTGGCAGTTTTCTGAAAAACCCTATGTTTCTATGTCAGTTGGTTCTCAAACATTTTCATGTCAAGGATCCCCAAAAATATATGTAATTGGCCGCTGACCGCCCCATCTGAAAATATGTCGTTCCAGGGACCCACCCCAGAAGCAAATATTTGAATTAAAAACGTTCGCTTTGAAAGAATATATATTCAAAGATTTGCGGCACACTTTCACGATTTTTCAAAAATAGCAGATCTACAAGCTCGTAGTGCGGCACTCGGCTACGAGCTTGTATAGATCTGCTATTGTTCAATAGCTAAAGTATAACATGATGCTTAAAACACCGAAAGGGGTTCCCGTCCAGAATGGGTTAACTCTTTGTACATGCTTTCTTGAATAAATAAACAACCGTAATCGTCTTTCTGAAGAACTTCTGCAGTAGAGATATAATTAACATGCATTCAAATTTGAAGAGAATAATTTAAAGCCGTGTAGAAGAGTGTCATGTATTAGTATTATGTATAGTGGTATAGCCTATACATACTGGTAATTGGTGCATTCATATAGTGCCTTTATCCAAGACGCTTTATTCACACACCTTTACATAGATTGTGCATTACATGCACCCATTCACACACATTCACACACCTCTACATAGTATGTGCATTACATACACACACACATCCACACACCGATGGGGATGGAAACCATGCAAGGCACCAACCAGCGCATCAGGAGCAATTAGGGGTTCAGAGTCTTGCTCAAGGACACTTCGACACTAACTCTGGGGGAGCCCGGGTTCGAACTGGGAACCTTGCGGTTAACATCCGGCCACTCTACCCCTGAACCACCGCCGCCCCACCATACTGTATACTGTACTATATACAGTATGTTCAACCCTTCACTCGGCTGCTGCCAAACACAAAGGACAAAAACAAAATACAAGCTGTCATTAACTATGTAAGGTCATAATCAAACAAAAAACAATAACTGAAATGCACTCATTTCACTTCAATAACCATAGTTGCATCATTAAGCTACAGCACTGAATCACTAGTCACTTCAGTAATCAAAATAAACAGGTTGTTTTAACTCATATTTCTTCCATATTCAATTAAAGATCATCACATCAACTTAGCAAGCCTATATGCAACTTAAATCAAACTATTATAGCTAATTATAGCAGTTAAATTTGGCCTAGGAGCACAAAAAACATAAATAACTTTTAGAACAAATTTAAGCAACAAAAATAAACTGCAATGCAGAAACAATTAACGCACCAGTGGCATTCCCCTTGATGGCTTGAGGTTTCAGTCTTCCCAGCTCCAATGTTTTCAGTTAGGCTGCATCCGAATTGCTAGGGTTGTTCCCTACTCCCTACCCCCCATACGGGGATCCAGACTCTAGTGGACTCTATAGTGATGATTTCAGACAATACTCCCTGTATGGGGAGCACCGACTCTGACGTCAATATCGGTAGAGGGCGCTGTAGGTCCGCGGGTTCATGTACTTTTTATTTGCATGAAATCCCCATTAGGTTTTTTCAGATCGCCTCATAAAGAACTGTTTGAAAAATAAACAAATCATCCCGGCCGTTTCACTCATTTGGATATGAAGGATCAACTGACTACAAGAAACCAGTCAAAACGCTGCTGCTGAATTTTCGCTAGGAACAGACTGTATCAAATAAGTGACTGCAGGCTGTCACCTCCCTGCAAGGACAATTAAAAAAATAAAATAAATTCATGAATGAATAAAGAAAAAATAGGTTAATGAAAATATGTTTGCAGGCATTTAGGATAAAAAGGTTATTTTAAAATAACATAGGCCTATGAAAAATAGCCGATCTATAAGCAACGCGACGTCCGTGTTGTGAGCTTGTATCGGGTAGGCCTACTTTTGGTAAATAATTACCAAAAGTAGCCGATCTACAAGCTCTGCTCACAATAATAATACGGACGTTTGGTGTTAACAGAAACAGCAGTCCAATAAATGACTGCCTACATAATGAAGTTTTAATGTATTTATCGCAATTCAATTAAATAATGTTAGATAGCATATTTTTTCATGGCAGGAATTAATGAATATTAATAAAACATATGTTCGGACACAATTAATGTGTCTCACATGCATGTATTTAGCCTACGTTTGTGATAAAGAATCTCACAAATGTATTCTACAGCAAGCAACTGATTCCTCTCCTAACGTCATGCGCTGGGCCTGGGTGATACAATGGATCAGTAATACTATTGCAAATGAGTAATTTATTATAAATAAAATAAAACAATTTAAAATAAATGCACAGATCATTTGTCTCGAGATCTGTAGCTTCGAGATCCGCCAGGGAAGGGAAAACGAAAGTTTAAAAAGTACATTTGTGTTGAGTTATTTCGCTGGTTCAACTTCTGCCTCTTCTGAGTTGGAGCGCAATGAGCACATGCATGCAGAAGCAGCGCACGTGCGCAAACGCGTGCATGTGCGCTCAAGAGCGAGCTTGAGCAATGCATTATGGGGCAGATTTGCTTCGCTGTGTTTTTGTAGTGACCATCGGATGCTCCCTACAATTCCCGGTGCATTGTGGGATACTTCAGTCCACTATGTTAGGGTGCAAAAATGCTCACTACACATTCGGACACTACAACAAAATGGCGGAACGCCAAAGTAGTGCACTATATGGGGCATAGGGAATGAATTCGGACGCAGCCTTAGTCTTTCAGTTCTTCTGCTTTCTTCTGCTTCTCTCCATGCAGAGTTCTCCACTGCTGCTGCTCTCATACTGAACAAACACTTCCTGTTTTCAGTGCCTCTCCCCAATCAGTGATTGTCACCAGGTGCTGACTCATGATCAGTGATTGACACCAATGATTGATGCTAATTAGGCCAATTTGGGGTTTTGACAGCACAATGAGAAACCATCATGGATCGCTGTGGAGTTGAAGTATACTTTTGGAAATACCATGCATGTAACAGTACAGTAGAAACCCAGCCAGAGAGAGAGTGAGAGAGAGAGAGAGAGAGAGAGAGAGAGAGCCAGAAGACCTTAAGAGGAGAAGGAAGCCATTACACTTTTAAGATGTCAACTTCACTTTTGTGAAATATTGTTAAATATTAGAAGAACAACGTGGCGTATGGCGAAGGTAAAGTGAGCTCCACAACAAGGGGATTTTTTTTCTCTCTCTCCCTACTGATTGCTGAAATGTGCCAGCTTGGATTCATACTGCTCTGGGATTTAGCCGGGGATGGAATTCACTTTTAAATCATTCTGGACGGGAACCCCTTTTTGGTGTTCATAACTTCTAAGCATTGTGCTGTATAGCCTACTTTAGCTATTGGAAAAATAGCTGATCTACACGCTACGGCTACGAGCTTGCAGATCTGCTATCGTGAAAACGTGGCGCAAATCTTTGAATAAGTAGGCCTATGTATTATTTTCTTTCAGAGCGAACATTTTTAACTCAAATATTTGCTTCTGCAGGGGGGGGGGGGTCCCAAGAACTACAAGTTTCATATGGGGGTCGGAGGCCAAATACATTCGATTCTAGGGGTCCTTGAATGAATGAAACAGTATGAGAACCATTGATGAAGAAAACCTATAGGTTTTTCCGAAAACGGTCATGATTTATAGAAGACATTTTGTCGAATCGGTCTCGGTCTATAAGTGGCTTGAACGGGGAACCCCTTTTGGTGTTTCAACTATAAGCCTCGTGTTATACTTTAGCTATTGAAAAATAGCAGATCTGCAAGCGAGTGGCGCGCTACGAGCTTGCAGGTCTGCTATTTTTGAAAAATCGTGAAAACGCGGCACACATCTGTGAATATATATCTTTTTTTTGGACGTCGGGCCTAAATGGGTTAAAAGGGTCTGACATGGAGCGGCACGGCCTGGAACCCTTCATCCCTCGCATTATAGGAAAGAAAGGATTCTCCGTTTGCAGAGTATAACACAACCTCAGAGCTCACGTATAGGCAGGCAGACTATGGCTTTCACTCCCCTGCATTAAAACGCTCTCTATATACGAGGTGTCTCTGCTTGCATTTGGAAAAGCAGGGTGTCAATATCGCCCGTTTACGACACAGCCATGAAATGCCTGGACGCCGGCTACAACTATTCATTACTCACACCGATTCAAATCCACCGCGTAATCACTCGGCCGTGTGGGTAACGTGAGTAATGAGTATAACTCTGTCAGACAGTTATAGCAAATAATGAAATTAATTTATTTAATGGTTATCACAACCCTCTCTCTCACATGCGACACGGTACATTAACACTGTGTCTGTTCTGCCTCTGCCATTAACAGTAATACTCTCTCAGAGTCATAGACATACTGTATACTGTACAACACAACAATTTCACTATATATTAGTAGTCTCAGTATGTTATTTTTCTTTGCTTTTTAACCACTTTCAACCTACTGTAGAGCTCAAGTGGAAGCTTTATTTAATTTCATGTCATTTCATTTTATTTTATTTTATTTTATTCACTGATGTTCATTGTTTAGTCATGATATTTGCATATAAATACCCCCCACAGAGGCAGAAATTATCAAAAAACTTAAAAATCTCTGGACTTTTACCTTTAACCCTGAAAAAAGTAAGTAAAATGCCTGTAATATATATATTTTTTGTGATCATTACAATGTCTATAGAACATGTTTAATTTAAGGCACAATCCAGGATGGTTTAGAATGAACATACAATGGTATAGATTAGGGCTATATATTCATTTATACAGTAACCCCATCATGAATTGAAATATAGTTTTACTCCAATGTTTAACAATTCCAATGTAAAACAAGCCAATTCCCGAAAATACAGTAACAATGATTTACGTTCATAAGAGCCGAGACAATCACCTCGACAATGTCTCCACTGCATGCTCTGACGCACGCACACGCACACGCACACACGCACACGCACAGACGCACACGCACACACGCACACACACACACACACACACACACACACACACACACACACACACACACACACACACACACACACACGTTTATGTTTGTAGCACTGATTGGGCATGTAATATTTAACCCATTTTAGGACTGAGGCCCATTCTAAAAACGCCTTCATTCTAAATGTCAAGGACCCCCATATTTACACTATTTATCCCGCTGACCCCCATTTGAAAAGATATGCCAGGACCCCCCATAAGAGAAGATCTTTTTTACGGCTCTAGCAGTGATTCTCAACCCGTTTAATTTCAAGGACCCCCCCCCCCCCCCAGTTTGACATGAATTAGTCTACGGACTGCCACTGGTATAATACCACTGGTATAATACTGTGTGCATAGCAACCACTACGCCAAATGGGGTTCCCGTTATATGCAATATGACGTGCACATCTACGGTGGTCTGCCTACTCATCAATTATTGAGAAACGTAGACCCCGGTGTTGAGTTATAGGATACCTACGGCTTTCCTTTTCACCCGACAGCAACCATTTACAATTCATTGAGAAATGATTATGTGCTGAAAGGGTTTTTGAGGCCTGTTGTTTTGGGCAGCAGCATTTGATTTGAGTTTTTTTTTTAGTCCTATAGTCTTTTGAATAGTTTTCATTTATCGGTTTTTAATAGTCACATTTTAGTCACCTGGAATGTTTTAGTGTTTAGTCTAGTTTTAGTCGACTAAATGTCATGCGATTTAGTCGACTAAAATGTATTTTGGAGGCGCCTTGATGCCGTCGTAATGGCTGATTTTACGTGTGCTGAAAATAGCCGATCTACAAGCTCGCAACGCGTCGCGCTGCGAGCTTGTTGACCTGATATTTTCAGCATACAACCAAGTGTAAAATAAATGACTCCACTATAGTCCCTTCCTAACATTTTAGTCTCGTTTTTATTTCTTGACGGAATTGTCGATATATATATACATTCTTAGGTTTAGTCATCATAGCTTAGTTTTCATTTAAGTTTCTATTTAGTTTTCGTCAGTGAAAAAAGGTAGTCGACGAACATTTTTCGTCACAGTGTTAATCGACGAAAACAACACTGTGAATAATAAAAGCGCCACAACAAAGCATCCCGGGCTGCCCATAGAGTTAGTTAACTTTTCCATCACTGTTGTTCATTTTGGAAAGTCAAAGTTTCTCAAAGTTCATCACAGAACTACACAGCCTCGTAAGAGAGCTCACGGCTTTTAAATGAAACCCCAAAAGCATGTTTAAACGCAAACCAGAACCCTCTAATTATAAACTACACAGACGGTGTTGAAAGTCTTATTTAAATTAAACGCCACAAACACGACTGCGACGCCACAGGAATCGTAAAATATATGACATTGACATTATACTTTTTAATTGATATTCATATATTTTTTTATTACATTTTCATAAGAACTTTATTGGAGTATTATCCCGTTCTGGGCAGGAACCCCTATTGGTGTTATAAGCATTATATTATACTATAAATAGCAGATCTACAAGCTCATAGCGCGGCACTCGGTGCCGTGCTATGAGCTTGTAGATCTGCTTTTTTATCGTGAAAATGTGGCGGAAATCTTTGAATATATATTCTTTCAGAGCTTCAAATATATTTGAGGGGGGGGTCGGCGGGCAAAATACATATAGTTTCTGTAGGTCCTTGACATGAAATATTGAGAACCCCACTGACTTAGAAACATGAGGGTTTTCAGAAAACTCATGATTCAGAAGACATTTTCAAAATTTCGAAGTCAGGTCTAAATGGGTTAAATAAAATAAAAAATGCTCTAAAATTATACTTTCACTCCCATTAATGCCAAAAGGTCACTGGGCGGGCATCATGCTATTAATTTACAGTATACACACCATGCCCCCCCCCCCCCATAGGATAGGATATATGCATCCACACACAGTACAGTAACACACACTGTATACTGCAACTGTACGTTTATGCTGAGTGATTGACAAAGACAGGTTGCCGTATCGCACGGCAGTTCAGTTCAAAATCTCCTACACTAACAAACAAAAAATAAACCTCCCTATGATGTCACACATATAGGGAAGTTTATATAGGGCAACATTTGAGACCATGTGTGTCACGCACGCACGCACGCATGCATGCACGCACGCACGCACGCACGTGCACACACGCACGCACGCACGCACGCACGCACGCACAGTTTAGTGGTGTGAAAATCCCCCTCGTCCCATGGGAGCTGTCAAATTAGTGGTGGTTAAACCAGTGCGCTATACAGAGTCGAGGGCGGCTAATGCCTAATTCATACGCGTCCGTTCGCGACGTGTCGTTATAGCTTGTAGATCGGCTATTATTTTCAGCGCACAGTTCAGGCCCGAGAGGCATAGAGAGAGAGAGAGAGAGAGAGAGACAGAGACAGAGACAGAGACAGAGAGAGAGAGAGAGGCAGCGAAGGCACAGTCACGGAGAACCCACCCCCCCCCCCCCCCCCCGTGCCACAAGGCCTGGGTCCGTACTGAAATGAAACCATATGAGCATTAATATGCACCCTGGGCCCACGCTGAAGGATTACCTTACAGAGCTCCCAAATTATCCTAATTTGTTAAGTAAACACAGTGTTTTTTCTGTGGGACCTTTTACATGGGGGATAGAGGGATATGGGCGGTTGGGGGGGGTCACCGGATGTGGTAATACTACAGGACCCCCCCCCCCTCCAAGACCGGTGGCAAGGCTTTTCAGTGGTCTGTTAAAGCAATTTCCATCATAATGAATCTAATTTCCTCTCCTCTTGCCCACATGCTGCACCTTCGTTATATGTGCGGTTTAAACCACTGATATCGCTGTTTAACGCGGGGGCACAGGAAATATCAATACTTCCTTTTAGGCGACCATGAAGTCTAAACGTTTATTGAGTAGGAAAAGTGCTTCTGGAGATGTCTGACAAGTGAGTATAGGCATTACAGACGGCGAGGGTGGCTGTGGGGTCGTCCAAAGAGACAGCCGATATTCAAAGCCGACAGCCTCCGCTCTGAGTGGCATCCTCTAAATCGGTATTGCGAATAAGAGTTTTGACCGCAGACCGCGCTAACAATTGTGAATAAATTTGACTGAGGGACTGCCATTGGATTCTTTTGAATTATTTTCATGTCATATGAAAGCAGGGAATCATAGCTTCAAATTGACATGTTTGGTTGTTCAGTTTGACCCACCAGTTTAGGAGATATGGCTTATAGAGTATACCGGTAATGTCTTGCCGAAAACAGCGAGTTGAGAAAACAGGCTTGAAAGGTTCACTTCTGTGGTCTCACCTAGGTACATTTTTCTATTTTTCAGCTCTGACACTTATTTCAGACATGCTCTAGTTATGTGAAGAGTCTGCCTGTGCTATTAACTCATTTTGGATTAAAACAAATAGTTTTTCTCCTCCGGTGAAAAGCTGGAGTTTGCGCGATGGCAGGCTCTCAGTCAAATCTGGTCACAATTTCAAAGAGCTTCCAAAAGCATGGGATACAATTGACAGTGACATGCCACCGGTATAAAATGTTCCCCCGCTCATTTTTCTTTTACATGGAAATGTAATTTGACCGTCTATAGCGTATAATACTTTATTTACACGTATATTCCTACTATTTCCACCACAACTAAGTCGCTGCCTCGGGCAGACTGGGATATTTTCCCCCTCAAAGTCAAAGGCGTTTTTTCCCTCGTGGGTGAATATTCACTGTTTGAACTGTAAAAACAACAAGTCAAAGTAGGACTACATACAACAGCCAGAAAGAAATCCCACACTTGCCAATACCGACACTTTGCTTCTAATTATTATTTTTTTCTCAACACATTGCATGTCAGTATTAGAACACCATCGTTGATGTTCTGTAATTAGTTTTCTAGGCTACTTCTCCGTTTTAAAATGGGACGGCTAAATTGGAATCTGCAAAAACATAATGCATTCAACATGCATAGTTTCTATATGGATTATTAGTTGTTTACGTTGGCCGTGCGTGCGTGCATGCAGGCTTGACATTTTATATTTCTCAACTATTAATCTTTTTTGCGTGTGTGGTTTTGAAAAGGCAAGTTTATATAACATATGGAAGTCATGAAGATTATGAAATCCTGCTGACAGAAAAGCACTGCAGTATAAAGTATAGGGAAAAAAAACAAAACGAGCGTTTCAACGGTTGCAAAATTGCAGCGATAACATTGCCGAATATATATATACCTCTTGAACTGCCAAATGCATGTATTTATTACCGTCCGTGCCATGACGTGCAATCATTTTAGGGCACACGTCAGATCGTGCTTTTATAAACCTTGCAGAGTGACTTGCAAAGAAATATGAATACACGCACAGCTAAGAATGTGTCGGGGTCCGCAAGTCCAAAAACCCAAGCTGACGCAACGCGCTGCATGCACTTCTTAGGAAAGTTTCAGTATGGTGGGGTGGAGGAGGGGGGGGGGGGGGTCAGATAGCTCTCCCGGTCCAAAATAAATTGCCCACTTTTCCTGAGGCAAGGCTATATAGGAATGGTTCAGATTTATTGTGCGTTGCGTTTTTGGAGGAAGATCGTATGCATGTGGTCAGTCGCAGTGACCCAGCCTACCTCTCACGTTACGCCCTATATATAACATCCACCCTCAGCCTCCCTCACTCTCTCTCTCTGTCTCTCTCTCTCTCTCTCTCTCTCCCCTCTCTCTCTCTCACTCACTCACCCACTCACTCACACACGCACAACTTCCCTGGAACCAACCTCCTCCTTCCACACTGCAGGGCCTGGCTGCATGGCTGCAGGGCCCCGCGTCTTCTCCTCCTGTCATCCGAGATATACCTCCTCAGCCCTCTCTGACCGTGTTTACCCACACTCTCCGCCTGGCAACCCCGCCCGCATGCTCAGGATTACCCAAAGGCCTTTCCTTTCAACGCCTTGCAACCATCTCTAGCCTTATATCCTTCCATCCGTTTTTTTTTCTCTCTGGGAAAAATCAGGACCGTGGAGGTGTGAGGCGAGCTGAAGAGAGTCGGGGCTTTGCAAGAGGAGAGAGCAAAGCGATTGAGGCTTCACTATACCTCGACTCCTTTCTTTTCACTCTGCTCTCTCGCACCGCCGTCCAGAGTTCTCAGTGGGTCCCTCGCGTGTGTGCCGTTTTGGGGGGAAGTTTTGTGTGTGTGTTTTTTTTTGTTTTGTTTTCGTGGGGACTATGGATCACTCTCTGTTTGGCTGTTTGCGCAGCCCTCACGCCACGGCTCAGGGCCTTCACCCTGCCTTCACGGCGCAGTCGCCGCTGACCCTGCACGGGCGCTCGGACCACGTCTCCTACCCGGACCTCGTCCCGCCGGGCCCCGCCGCGTCTCCCTGCGGCTACAACGCCGGAGACGAGGGGGGCTTGTTCGGCGGCCTGCCTCACCACCGAGGCCACCTGTCCTCCCACTCCCAGCAGCAGCAGCAGCAGCAGCATCCTCACCACCACCACCACCACCACCACCACACCCCGCATCACCAGTCCAGCTGGCACGTCGTCCCCCAGATGTCCTCCTCCTCCTCCTCCTCGCCCAGCGTCCGGCACGGCGGCCTCGTCGTCTGTCACGAGGCCTCGACCCCGGAGCTTTGCTCCGCGGGGGGCGGGGCTCCTCCGAACCTGTGCGTCTCGAACCCGAGTCTGGGCGGTGGTGGCGTTGACCCCACCGCCGCCGCTGGGGCGCCGTCGTGCCTCTCGGGGGAGTACGGCCGGCAGAGTCTGTCTCCGGAGGTGTCGGAGAGGCAGAACAATAAAGGGAAAAGTGACAGTTCAGGTAAGACGATGAATGGTCCATGTGTATTAAGAACTGAGTGGCATTGACTCAAAGGTTTGGCCGGGATGGTTTGGTTTTGCTTGCGGTAAATTTTCGTAAAACCACGTTGCTTTATTAAACCGGTTTGGTACAGTTCTACCGCACGAAATGGTTTAGATTTGATGATGTAGATTAGGAACATACAGTGAATATCAGTTATACTGTATAGCCTATATACAGTATACATGTAACATTTGATAATAGGCCTATGGTTTTCTAATCAAGAGAAATACAATAATAATAATATTAATGTCCTAATCATGGATTTTTTTTGAGGATTTGTTTAGTGTCAATAAAGGCATTTTATTTCCTGAGTATATGGATCAATCTACAGGTTAATAATTTAAGCCGCCAGGGAAAAGGCACAATGGAAATTATATAACATACAGTATATTATTCAGGCATAATATAGTAAGATTACGTTAATATATGTTCAAGGACTTTCAAACCATAAAGTAAACTGTAAAATATATTATATTTGTTTGAGTGCTCGCACACATCACACACACGCGCACGCACGCACGGACGCATGCACACACACACACACACACACACACACACACACACACACACACACACACACACACACACACACACACAGACACACACAGACACACACACACACGGTCTGTGCATCTGTAAGACCTCAAACTAATACAATATTATCCTCTTTTTTTTAAATAGCCTGCTAATGCCTTCTGATGGTTCCAAACTCTTTTTTTATGTCTCTCTTGAGAATGAGAGCTCAGCTCTCAATGAGAACCGTACAGTATATGAACAAACGTTCAATAAATATATTTTTATTTTTTTGTAATTTAAGTACAATTTAATTTCCAGTAAATGCAATTATTAGAATATTGATTTACCTATATATATATATATATATATATATATATATATATATATATATATATATATATATATATAATTATAATTATTAATGACACATAATGAAAAAAGACATAACCCATTTTTGGTTCATATACTGCAACAGAACACCAGCGTAGCTTCCCGTAGCTCATGGTGATAAGATTTAAAATCATAGTGAGATGTGTTTTTTTAAATCATGGCTTAAAGTTTACATTCTCCTCATAACGTGATATTCCACCACCAGGCGATTAATAGCCTACAGGTGCAATGTTTTTGTGGAGCCGGCTTTTAAACTCTCACAATGAGCACACCTGGGTTCTGGAAAGACAAACGAGTATATAGTATAGTGGCTTTAGAAACGATATACCTCGAGTCACAGCTGTTAAAAACGTTCGCTCTGAAAGAATATAATTATATTCCAAATGTGTGCCACATTTTCATGATTTTTCAAAAATAGCAGATCTACAAGCTCGTTTTTCAATAGGTAAAGCATGACATAATGCTTCAAACACCAAAAGGGGTTCACGCCCGGAACGGGTTGCAGTGGGCACACCTGGGTTCTGGAATGACAAACGAGTTGTGGTGGTGGGGGTGGTGGGGGGCATCATGCCACACATAGGCTCTGCATGGCCTGACAGCGTGTCGCGTGTTCGAGTCCCGTTCATGACGACCTTTCCCTTCTCTCTCTCTCTCTCTCTCTCTCTCTCTCTATATCTCTCTCCCTCTCTCCTCATGTCCGTCTTCACTGTAACAGTGAATAAAGGCAGAGAAGCAAAAAAATTATCACGACTTCTGTGTCAAATAACCGCACACCACCATGCCTAATAAACACCCCACAATCAATCAATGGAAATTAATTGCTAGAGAAGATGAGGAGCAGCACACTTAAAAAAAATATATATATAGCATATGCTGCATGCGGCATGTTTTCACATTGAAGCTCTGAAACTCAGACAACCAATCGATCTGTATATATACACACACACACAGGGTGGGGTTCAGAATGAAAAGCTTTGCCTGGCTGGTAAAATGGCGGATGGTGGACATGCACGCTATAATGCTCTTTTTTTAAAGCAGGGCAACGGAGAGCAAAGTGCAGGCCATGTGTCGAAGCCAGCCGAGGTCTTTCATTGGTCAGTGCGCAGGGCAAGGTTCACCTCCCTGGGTGTCAGTCGACCGCTTTCTACAGGCCCTCATTTTGGACATAATTATCATTATAGGCGATAATGTAAAAAGGGAAGAAAAAATATATATTTTCATAAATAACTGATCTACAAGTTCACAACGCACCACGATGCATTGCAATCTTGTATATTAGGCTATTTGTTCTATATTCGTGCGGCGACGAGGCATTATAAATATAGTTTAACCCATTTAGAAATCTTGTGCCTTCTAAATCCTTAAAAAAAAACCTATGTTGCTTGCTATATATATATATATATATATATATATATACTGTATAGCTAAAATCTAAAATGACACTGATGCGTTCCTGCGGATTGATTGGGTTAAAGGCCTATATATATATGGTTGCAAACACAAAACCTTGCAGGTCAACAACGGTGACATTTCATGTCATGGAGCACCCATTCTCTATATACCTTTTATTCTTCTTCTTCTTATTATTTTTTATTTTTTATAACCAGACATCATGTCTCTATACTCCATTCAGGCCAAAAGACATGAAATCAATTCATCATGGAATACGGCTGTGCCAGCCTGAGTCTCAGCGAGTGCCATCCATGCCATCACGTTGACTGACATTCTGTCTACTTTAAGGCTTCTGCCAATGCCCATAACCCATTTAGGACCGACACCACATTCTAAAAATGTCTTTGAGAGACAGTTTTCTGAAAAACCCTATGTTTCTAGGTCAGTGGTGCTCAATATTTCATGTCATGGACCCCCAAAAATGATATATTCGGTGCCGCGCTACGAGCTTGTAGATCTGCTCAACAACAGCTAAAAGTATCACATAATGCTTCAAACACCAAAAGGCGTTCCTGTTCAGAACGGGTTAACCAAATCCTATTTCCCAACTTTAACTTCATTGGCACTTTACAGAAACCACAAAGTTTCCTTTCTTTTGGGACTCTGTATTTTCTTTTTCTTTTAGGAATGACGTTGTGATGATGAAATATACATGCGGGCTGTTAAATACAAACCTCCTTGGAAGATTATAGCGAATGAAAACAGAAATACGTTGTACGTTGTAAAAAAAAAAAGAGGCTGAAAATATAAGCGGAGCGCGCCACCACGGCAATTTCCACAACGCTTAACTGTACCGTGTGAAATAAATTAATGGCTTTGGATATCATGACACATAATACCTTGATCTGGTCAACTTTCTTGATGTCATCATAATGGCGTTTTGTAATACATATGAAATGTTTGAATGTCTGCTGTTGCCCTCACATTGTGGCACATGTGTCTCTTTCCTGGCAGTCTGCCGGCACGCTTACGGTACACAACTAATGAGAAGTACATATAGGTCTATATATATACACCAGATTTATGTGTTGTGTGGACCAGGCAAATGTGAATAAATTATAATATAAGTGAAGTATTAGTATAGTTTTTAGCAACAAAAAAAAGAATAACCCATTTAGACCTGAGGACGATTCCACTAAATGTCGTCTAAATCCTGGCAGTTTTCTGAAAAACCTCATGTTTCTATGTCAGTTGGTTTTCAAACATTTTCATGTCAAGGACCCCCAGAATATATGTAATTGGGCCCCGACCCCCATCTGAAGATATGTTGTTCCAGGAACCCCCCCCCCCGCCCCCAGTAGCAAAGATTTGAGTAAAAAACGTTCGCTCTGAAAGAATATATTCAAACATTTGCGCCACATTTTCACGATTTTTTTCTTAAAACACCAAAAATTGGTTAAAGTTGCAATCCAGAACTAATGTATGAATCATTTAAATCAGTACAGTAGGGTGCATCTACAGTGGTTGGAGTTCGTCCACTCTTCGGTATAGGATGGTCTGCAAATAGCTATAATACCGCCTGAAGAAAGTGAAGATCATACGTTAAGTGCAACATGTCTGTCCCTGACCGAGCGGGGATTCCCTCTTGAAAGAGCGCTAGACGTTTGTTCAAATATTGGGTAGGATAAAACATAAGAATTGCATAAGTGTAATGAAGGACAGAAGGGAAAGTAGAGTTTCACCCTAATAAAAGGGGGAAAAGGTCCATAATGCAAGTATGCAAAGTATTTATTTATATATAAATAACTAACATTTGCTTATATATCGCTACAACAAATATTGTCATTTAACATATAGGCACAGGTCTCCACCAGGGCAGGTCAGGTTGTGGCCTCCTGGTGGCGCTATGTGAAAAGGATGCCATTTCTTCTTACGCCTTGGATGGCAATTGGATGATTTGAGGCATGTTGTTTTGCAAAAATCCACCTGTTGGCGGCGCTATGACTGTGCCAATGTGAAAAGGGTGGGATATATTCCTCAGCCTAGTAGGAAAGTCCGTGAAAGATTTCACGTAAATTGCACTCATTGCGTTTATCATTTGAGGCTTTTTGTTCAAAAGCCAATGTTAGCCAATTAGGATGGAATATGAAAGATCGGACAGATCCGTCTTGAACACATGACTATAGAGATAGTGTGTAAAGATTTGCGGGATTTTTGGACAGAATCTGGAGGAGTAATATCAAGAAATGTGTTTTTCAAAAGTCGGCCTCCTGGTGGTGCTATAACAGGCCGTTCTGGAAGTTTTTTGGGCAGAGGTTCATCGTTGGCATCCAGGGAGTGTGCGTGCAAAAAACTGGCACCGACCGGGTTAATGGTGCCGGAGATTAGCTGGTAACAGACGGACGGAGGCACACACACACACACACACACACACACACACACACACACACACACACACACACACACACACACACACACACACACACACGGCATGGTTGGAGACAATAATACAGTAGTATTTGTCAATCTTCGTCACTTTGGACAAACTGTGAGCAACTGTAAATATACTAGTGGACAATGGACATCTCAACATGCTTCAGACTGGTCTGTCTGTATCATGAAGAGTCTGAGCATGGCTGAACTTGAGGCGAAAATGTGATTAATCTGCTGGGGCACCCCAGTAGCTCATCAACGGGTACACCCCAGTAGCTCAGCACCGGGTACCCCAGTACCCCAGTAGCTCATCAACGGGTACCCCAGTAGCTCATCAACGGGTACCCCAGTACCCCAGTAGCTCATCAACGGGTACCCCAGTAGCTCATCAACAGGTACCCCAGTACCCCAGTAGCTCATCAACGGGTACTATACCAAGGCACCAGTCAATCGGATTCGGTCCCCTTTTGCTCCGCTGTCCGGTCCCTCTCCTGGCATTTCTGCATCTCTATACTCACTGTCAAACAAGCAGACAATGCTGGAAGAAATCATCTTGAAAAGCAAAGAAAGTCGTGATGCAAAATGTTAACCAGCGCTGATCTTAAACAATGCAAACTTTGCAGTTGCAAACAATGAATATGCAATAATGAAGAATCTTGATCCTTGTCGGAAGCAGTAAATGTATGCAGTAAAATGCTGAGCGTTAATTTGATTCTGAAGTGTAAAATTAGCCCTCAGGATCTTAATTATTGCACAGGATCCAGGCTATATGAAACTAACAACACAAGGAAAATTCTGTGTAGACTAGAGACCAGTATTGTTTTTGTTGTTGTTAGTTGTTGTTAGTTTTACTCATAGTCTTTTGAATAGTTTATTTAGTTTTAGTCACATTTTAGTCACCTGGAATGTTTTAGTGTTAGTCTAGTTTTAGTCGTGATTTTATGTGATTTTACTAAATAAACTGCAGATTTAGTCGACTAAAATGTATTTTGGCGGGCCTTGATGCCGTCGTAATGGCTGATTTTACAATTGCTGAATATAGCCGAGCTACAAGCTCGCGTCGTGAGCTTGTATATCAGCTACAGTATTTTCAGCATGCAACCAAGTGTAAAATGACTTATACTGGATCTCTTGTCCACTAGTCCCTTCCTAACATTTTAGTCTAGTTTTTATTTCTTGACGAAATTGTCGATATTATATTTAGTCTCATAGTTTTAGTCATCACGGCTTAGTTTTCATTTCGTTTCCATTTCGTTTTCGTCAGTGAAAAAAGGTAGTCGACGGACATTTTTCGTTGACGAAAACAACACTGGACTAGAGACATCCTTGTCAGACTTGTACTGAGCACAGCACAGGGGACAGATCTGCTAACAGTCAGAAAAGACAAAAAATAAATCAGACACTTCTAGCGTACGAGTCCAATATCCCCATAATAAAACGTGATTGGCACTCCAAATAGTTTTGCTTCCATTTCATTTTCATTATAAACTGGCCCCTGCCATTTATCAAAACGCCCCCCCCCCCCCCCCTCCCTTTTTTTCTCTTCTCTCTTTCTTCCATTTTTTTCTTTTCTGCGTCGTAGAGAGTCAAACTGTGGCTGGAAAATGTTCTGTTTTTCATTTCAGATTCCCAAGACGGGAGCTATAAGTCAGACATGAACAGCAAACCCAGGAAGGAGCGCACAGCCTTCACCAAGGAGCAGATCCGAGAGCTGGAGTCCGAGTTTGCACACCACAACTATCTGACCCGACTGAGACGCTACGAGATCGCCGTCAACCTCGACCTCACGGAAAGACAAGTACGTTTCAAAGTACAGTACAGCGTGACGTGACGGACTCACCCCGCTCTTACACTGTCAAATTCCTTTGTACACTCGAAGAGTGTACAAAAGAAATGGACCCCCTTGGGTCTATATATGTCCACAGACAATAAGACCCCAAAAAGAAACAGGAGGAACCCTATATGAACTATCTATGAAAACGTGTCATTTATTGCTATGGTAATGCATGCTAATTAACGTATACCTTTTGATGTGAGCTTCAAACAAAACAGAAAAAAGAAATCTCAAGGGGGGAAAACTTAAATACATCAATAATTGCTGTAATTATTCAACGTCCACCACATTCACTCGAGAATCCCAGAACTTGATGTCTCGCATTGCTTGCAAATATGACACCGGTCAATATATATAGTATGGCTCCCATTAAAAAGCTGCACAGGACTTCACCGCTGAAAGAAAAGAAAAGAAAAGGGAACTGTGTTTTGACATTAGCAAACGGTTCGACATGTCGTACTAATGTTCTGGGGCTAATCGATTCCAAACCACCGGGACTCTTTGAAATGTCAGCGGCAGCGCTGCTGCTGGTCTTGGTGTGCCTGTGAAGTGACGTTCTGATGCTTTGTGTCAGAGTCCAGATGGTTTTTCTTAATCCTTGTACCAGAAACACTTGTATGTGAACCACACTGAGACAAAACCCCACCCTCTCTCTCTCTCTGCTGCCGTTCAACTCGACGCTTCAAAGTGTTTGGGAAACGTTATTATAATATGTGTGAATAATTATGGCGAAGAAGAAAGAGGCAGACGATATACCATTCCCGTGTTTGTCTTAAAAAGGAAAAGTAACAGATTCGTTTCAAAATCACATCAGACAAAAAAAGTTAACCGTGGTGGTGAGTTAGTCGTGACGGAGACACATGTCCAAATCCTGTCATCAGTGTTGTATTATACTGTCGCAAATTACTCTGATGTTGCAAAATCATTAAAAAAAAAAAAAAAAAAAAAAAACGCTCCCAAATAAACACTGCTTCATAT
This sequence comes from Protomyctophum parallelum, assembly GCF_964188405.1. NCBI lineage: Eukaryota > Metazoa > Chordata > Actinopteri > Myctophiformes > Myctophidae > Protomyctophum > Protomyctophum parallelum. The sequence continues at coordinate 17,998,647 of NC_139697.1, read as the reverse complement.
TTTGTCTGCACGTCGGGGGGGCGGGGGGGGGGGGGGGGGGGGGGGCGGAAAAAAGAACCACAGCACTTTTCTCTCTACGTAATCTCAGAGCAAAACAGTACAAAACTCAGTACATCCCACAAGTGCTCCTGGAGAGAGATCTGTTTGGCTAAAGCCAGTCAAAGTGTCTTGGCTGAGGCCAAAGCCAGACAAACCCACCCAGGATTTAGGCCTTCCTGCCTGCAAGCTTGGGTCCCTCACCACTCCCCCTCATATTGGCTGGCCTCTCACACAACATTCCCAATACCAGTCCAATAAATCTGTGTGTGCGCGTGCGTGTGCGTGCGCGTGCGTTGCATTGCGTGTGCGTGGGGGTCGATCCTGGATCCAGACCACTTTAACATCATTACTATTATCTTACAGCCTTCGCCTCCCACTGTTAACTACTGTATAGCTTTACACGCCATGATTGCAAAATTGGCCGGCCTCCACATGCATGCATGGGACTATACAGTTTACAGTAGCCTAGAACCGAACGCGCAGCCGTACACACCGTATCGGCTCCATTCGACCTCGTTCCAAAAAGCCAGGGAAATGAAACGTGTGTATATACGTAATGTAACAGCATATCGGGGTAGTCTTCTTTTAGTCATACTAGTTGGTTTAGCGACTAAGCCGTTTATGAGAAAATGAGCCGCACATGCGTCTTGTTTACTCTTGTAAACTTAACTCCCGCCGTTTTGAGTGGCAGGGCCCGCTATGCGGCACGACCTAAAATAAATCCCACAGGATAAGGCCCGGCGTGAGGAAGAATGTTGTGTCACCGTCCCGGGGGACACACAAGGAGCGCTGAGTGGTGTGTACCGGTGTTGTTTTTGGCAGCAAAGTTTGATTTTAGTTTTAGTCATATATAGTCTTTTGAATAGTTTTCATTTAGTTTTGGTCACATTTTAGTCACCGGGAATGTTTTAGTGTTAGTCTAGTTTCAGTCGACTAAATCTACAGTTGATTTAGTCGAACAAAATGTATTTTGGCGTGCCTTGATGCCGTCATAACAGTTTTTTTCAACAGCTGACAAGCTCACAATAGCTGACAAGCGCGACGCGTTGTGAGCTTGTAGATCAGCTATTTTCAGCATGCGACCAATTGTAAAATGACGTATACTGGATCTCTTGTCCACTAGTCCATTCCTAACATTTTAGTCTAGTTTTTAATCTGTTGACAGAATTGTCAGTATATTTAGTCTTATAGTTTTAGTCATCATAGCTTAGTGTGTACTGCATGCAGAGGGGGGCGATGGGCAGTTTTTGGACAGTAACAAAGTATTTACTACATTTACTACTAAAATATACTTCTTAATGTACACTAAAATATACATTCAGATTGAATAAGCTGTTATTATAACTATAAGGTCAGACCCATTTAGGTCTGACCTCAACATTTAAAAAAAAATCTTCTAAATCTTCTAAAAATAAATATTTTCACGATTCTTCAAAAATAGCAGACCTACAAGCTTGTAATCGCGCCACTCTGTGTAGATTGTAGATCTGCTATTTTCCAATAGCTAAATTATAACATAATGTTTAAAACACCAAAAGGGGTTCCCGCCCAAAATGGGTTTAACTATCTAAGATGTTTTAACTTTCTGAATGTTTGGGGGGATCTTCATGGAAACATTCAAACTGAATGTGAAGGAGGCCTACTGGGAGGAAGCCATGTGTGTCATAGGCTCAATATGTCAGTTTGACACATTCAGTAGATCCCGTGATCTTTTGTGGCCAGATGTAATTTCTTGGGGTAGGACTATAGTAAATAATAAAAAAAGAAATCGCTATAACACTTTGTAAAAAAATATATATATTCAGCCCCATGCTCGAATGCCCCCGCCCCCCCTGTCAAAAACAGCTAAAATCCCTAAAACGAAAGAAAGCAGCAAATAAAAAGATCTCTAATAACCACCTAAAACATGAACCTTGGTTGAAAAAAAAACTTAAGTTGTCCTTTAAGCACTTAAGCTCTACTTAAAAAAAGAAAATCTCATATTTACAAAATTATATCGAAAGTGGAACACCATGCACAAAGATGATTTATCAGCTTCCATTTAGCGCTCCAGTTTTCTCTGTTAATTTTTCGTTTCATCACTTGCTATTTTAATTTCACTTGCCTCTATCCATGAGTTCAAGTGTTGTTTTAGTGTTAGTCTACTTTTAGTCGACTAAATAATAAGATATTAGTCGACTAAATCTACAGTTGATTCCGTCGTAATGACTTAAAACTTTCTGAAAATAGCCGACGCTTGTAGATGTAGCTTGTAGATTTTCAGCATGGAACCAAGTGTAAAATGACTTATACTGGATCTCTTGTCCACTATAGTCCCCTCACTAACATTTTTGTCTAGTTTTTTAGTTGTTGACAAAATTGTCACTATATTTAGTCTCATAGTTTTAGTCATCGTAGAGAGGAGGTTAATCGAGGGGAACCGTGGGGTTTTAGGGTGTAGAGGAGGTTAAAGGAGAATTCCATACTAGAAGGCTTTCTTACCTTTATTTGTAGTTAATTGTTACCTCCTCACCAAAGAGGTCCAGGTGTTATTTGTAGTTGTTACGTCCCCACAAAAGAGGTCCAGGTGTTATTTGTAGTTGTTACCTCCCCACCAAAGAGGTCCAGGTGTTATTTGTAGTTGTTACCTCCCCACCAAAGAGGTCCAGGTGTTATTTGTAGTTGTTACCTCCCCACCAAAGAGGCCCAGGTGTTATTTGTAGTTGTTACCTCCCTACCAAAGAGGTCCAGGTGTTATTTGTAGTTGTTACGTCCCCACCAAAGAGGTCCAGGTGTTATATGTAGTTGTTACGTCCCCACCAAAGAGGTCCAGGTGTTATTTGTAGTTGTTACCTGTACCTCCCCACCAAAGAGGTCCAGGTGTTATTTGTAGTTGTTACGTCCCCACCAAAGAGGTCCAGGTGTTATTTGTAGTTGTTACCTGTACTTCCCCACCAAAGCGGTCCAGGTGTTATTTGTAGTTGTTACCTGTACTTCCCCACCAAAGAGATCCAGGTGTTATTTGTAGTTGTTACCTCCCCACCAAAGAGGCCCAGGTGTTATTTGTAGTTGTTATGTCCCCACCAAAGAGGTCCAGGTGTTTTTTGTAGTTGTTACGTCCCCACCAAAGAGGTCCAGGTGTTATTTGTAGTTGTTATGTCCCCACCAAAGAGGTCCAGGTGTTTTTTGTAGTTGTTACGTCCCCACCAAAGAGGTCCAGGTGTTATTTGTAGTTGTTACCTGTACTTCCCCACCAAAGAGATCCAGGTGTTATTTGTAGTTGTTACCTCCCCACCAAAGAGGCCCAGGTGTTATTTGTAGAGGAGGTTATAATAGAGGGGTGGTCCTGGGGTTGTAGGGTGTAGAGGAGGTTATAATAGAGGGGTGGTCCTGGGGTTGTAGGGTGTAGAGGAGGTTATAATAGAGGGGTGGTCCTGGGGTTGTAGGGTGTAGAGGAGGTTATAATAGAGGGGTGGTCCTGGGGTTGTAGGGTGTAGAGGAGGTTATAATAGAGGGGTGGTCCTGGGGTTGTAGGGTGTAGAGGAGGTTATAATAGAGGGGTGGTTCTGGGGGGGTTGTGTAGGGTGTAGAGGAGGTTATAATAGAGGGGTGGTCCTGGGGGGGTTGTGTAGGGTGTAGAGGAGGTTATAATAGAGGGGTGGTCCTGGGGGGGTTGTGTAGGGTGTAGAGGAGGTTATAATAGAGGGGTGGTCCTGGGGGGTTGTATATAGAGGAGGTTATAATAGAGGGGTGGTCCTGGGGGGGTTGTAGGGTGCAGAGGAGGTTATAATAGAGGGGTGGTCCTGGGGGGTTGTGTAGGGTGTAGAGGAGGTTATAATAGAGGGGTGGTCCTGGGGGGGTTGTAGGGTGTAGAGGAGGTTATAATAGAGGGGTGGTCCTGGGGGGGTTGTGTAGGGTGTAGAGGAGGTTATAATAGAGGGGTGGTCCTGGGGGGTTGTATATAGAGGAGGTTATAATAGAGGGGTGGTCCTGGGGGGTTGTATAGTGTGTAGAGGAGGTTATAATAGAGGGGTGGTCCTGGGGGGTTGTAGGGTGCAGAGGAGGTTATAATAGAGGGGTGGTTCTGGGGGGGTTGTGTAGGGTGTAGAGGAGGTTATAATAGAGGGGTGGTCCTGGGGGGTTGTATATAGAGGAGGTTATAATAGAGGGGTGGTCCTGGGGGGTTGTATAGGGTGTAGAGGAGGTTATAATAGAGGGGTGGTCCTGGGGGGGTTGTGTAGGGTGTAGAGGAGGTTATAATAGAGGGGTGGTCCTGGGGGGGTTGTGTAGGGTGTAGAGGAGGTTATAATAGAGGGGTGGTCCTGGGGGGGTTGTAGGGTGTAGAGGAGGTTGTAATAGAGGGGTGGTCCTGGGGGGGTTGTGTAGGGTGTAGAGGAGGTTATAATAGAGGGGTGGTCCTGGGGGGTTGTATAGGGTGTAGAGGAGGTTATAATAGAGGGGTGGTCCTGGGGGGGTTGTGTAGGGTGTAGAGGAGGTTATAATAGAGGGGTGGTCCTGGGGGGTTGTATAGGGTGTAGAGGAGGTTGTAATAGAGGGGTGGTCCTGGGGGGGTTGTGTAGGGTGTAGAGGAGGTTATAATAGAGGGGTGGTCCTGGGGGGTTGTATAGGGTGTAGAGGAGGTTATAATAGAGGGGTGGTCCTGGGGGGTTGTATAGTGTGTAGAGGAGGTTATAATAGAGGGGTGGTCCTGGGGGGTTGTATATAGAGGAGGTTATAATAGAGGGGTGGTCCTGGGGGGGTTGTGTAGGGTGTAGAGGAGGTTATAATAGAGGGGTGGTCCTGGGGGGTTGTATATAGAGGAGGTTATAATAGAGGGGTGGTCCTGGGGGGTTGTATATAGAGGAGGTTATAATAGAGGGGTGGTCCTGGGGGGTTGTATATAGAGGAGGTTATAATAGAGGGGTGGTCCTGGGGGGTTGTATAGGGTGTAGAGGAGGTTATAATAGAGGGGTGGTCCTGGGGGGGTTGTGTAGGGTGTAGAGGAGGTTATAATAGAGGGGTGGTCCTGGGGGGGTTGTGTAGGGTGTAGAGGAGGTTATAATAGAGGGGTGGTCCTGGGGGGGTTGTGTAGGGTGTAGAGGAGGTTATAATAGAGGGGTGGTCCTGGGGGGTTGTATATAGAGGAGGTTATAATAGAGGGGTGGTCCTGGGGGGGTTGTAGACCCAGCTAATCCACTGGACGTCATCCGACCGGTCCGTTTTAGGCAGCATGCTATAATCATCACTATATGGACACAGATACTAAACAAGCTGTTGAGTCAGGCCATGGGGAACGGGCGCGGGTCCAGCGTAGGGACCCCGCGGCATCCGTCAGCGTGCGTCAGCACATACCTGGCCATGTGGAAGAAATAAGACCCCCGACCGACGCCATGCCAAGCCCTCCTAATCAGTAGCCCCCACCACCCCACCACCGTATATACTCCTCCACGCCACACCCCAAAGCAAGGCCAATGAAAAAAAACTGCCCCGAGACTGTAGCCCGATTCCTTTTTGGCAGCGCGGAGGTCGTATAATAATGATCCGGAGACCGGAGCTGAGGGTTAATGATTTTTTTTTTTCACTCCTCATAGCCTACGGTGCCAGAGATGTGCCCATGAAGTGACACTGTTGGGGTTTATATTATATAAGCTCTATGCCGTGTGGGAAACAGGAAAAGCAGAGTGGCGTCTGTGCTGTGCTGGCAGACAGGTCCGTTTCACCGGGGCCTGTAAATCTCCCAGACACCACCGTGACACCGTCAGACACACACACACTGATATAGTCGAGGGGTTCACTTCACATGCAAACAGAATCAGGACGTTATAGGGTTTCCTGACAGCAACCGGGGCGCGGGGGAATGACAGGGTTTTTACTGAGAGAGGGGATCCGTTGCCAAGAAAACCCTGCAGCCGATAAAAAAATGCCCCGACGAAACACATTCACAATGGCATCGGGTTACGTTATATACCTTGTGCCATGCGTCGTTCGTTACTTTGGCGGACGCGGAGACAGCTGCCTAGGATGCCGTACGTCCACGTTGGGACGTTGTGGGTTTGATTTGTTATCCAACGCAGTCGCATCGACTGTGTTTTGGGTTACGAGTGTCGAATGTATAAGGTAGCCCTGTTAACCCATTTAGACCTGAGGACGATTCTACAAATGTCTTCTAAATCATGACAGTTTTCTGAAAAACCTCATGTTTCTATGTCAGTCGTTCTCAAACTATTTCATGTCAAGAAACCCTAAAATTATGAATGTATTTAATACCCCCCCCATCTGAAAATATGTAGTTCCAAGGACCCCCCCCCCCCCCCCCCCCCCAGAAGCAAAGATTCAAGTTAAAAACGTTTGCTCTGAAAGAATATATATTCAAAGATTTGCGACGCATTTTCATGATTGAAAAATAAATAAATAGCAGACCCTACAAGCTTGTAGCGTGGCACTCGGTGCCGAACTATGAGCTTGTAGATCTGCCATTTTCCAATAGCTAAAGTAGTATAACATAATGCTTTAAAACACCAAAAGGGTGTTCCCGTCGTCCAGAATGGATTAATATCACTACGGCTAATCTTGGTCTATAGACTCCACAGCAGAAGGTTCAGCTGTCCTTGGGAAGGCCATGGCCTTGACTCACAGCTATCAGTATATAGCACGTACCATCCATCCTCACTTTCACACCTCATTTGGAGGCATGCTGACGCAAGCGAAGCAAAGTGCATTCAGCTGATTTATAACCACTAACTCTGGTGTGTCCCCCTTTTCTTTATTATGTGCTTCCTCTTCCGGTTTTTAGCAGGCGAAAATGGTTTTCCAAAAAAAAGTCGTGTAGATCAGTTATTTTCGCTATTCGTCGTAAGCGTATATAGGACTTACTTAACTGGTAAACAAATATATAATATCTATATCTATTTATATAATAATAATAATCATAATAATAATAATAATAATAAATATCTAAATCTATATCTATCTATATAAATAATAAAAAATAATAATATCTAATTAAAGCTCATCGTTACTTTTTTAATCATGAAACATAATATATTTTAAAAAAAAATACATGAGTGCAAACAAAACATAAATAAACTAAACCAAACCTATATAGCTGCATCCTGGCATCATGTGACACCGTCTGTCTGTCTGTCTGTCTGTCTGTCTGTCTGTCTGTCTGTCTGTCTGTCTGTCTGTCTGTCTGTCTGTCTGTCTGTCTGTCTCACTGTCTGTCTGTCTCACTGTCTGTCTGTCTCACTGTCTGTCTGTCTGTCTGCAGGTGAAGGTGTGGTTCCAGAACAGGAGGATGAAATGGAAGCGGGTGAAAGGCGGCCAGCAGGGGGCGGCGACGGGGGCGGCGCGAGAGAACAAGGAGCTGGTGAACGTGAAGAAGGGAGCCCTGCTGCCGTCGGAGTTCTCGGCGGGCATGGCGGCGTTGCACCACTCCTCCACCTCCCCGGGACTCAACGAGGACAGTCACGACAGCGACCAGAGCTCCGAGCACGCTCAGTTATTATGACCCTATTAAAACACACAGACTGCATGGCCCCTTTTTCCCCCCCACCGGTTGGGAACCGGTTCAGTTCAGAACCAACCCGTTTTTAAGTCCATGAGCCAGACCTCCGAAATTGGAACGTTAAACCCATTTTTATATTCAAAGATTTGCGCCACATTTTCACGATTTTTCAAAAACAGCAGAGCTACAAGCTCGTAGTGCGGCACCGAGTGCTGCGATACGAGCTTGTAGATCTGCTGGTTTTCAATAGCTAAAGTACAACATAATGCTTTAAATACCAAAAGGGGTTCCCGCCCAAAATGGGTTAAATTATGAATTCAGTGGGCAAAACCACACCTATATTAAATTGTTTATAGGATCAATATAAGTAAATTAATATATGATGACCCTTCCACAGGAATAGCCTTTTCATATTTATCACACATTTTGTAATTTTCACCTACAGTAGGCCATAATAGTAAAAATGCAATTAATAGTTGTCACCATGAAACTTCCCCAGTTGATAACTTACACTAAGACAATGATTTATTGTATTACAACATTTTCTGAAATTGTGCATTTAAATATGAAAATTAGGTATTGTGAAGGAAAATGTGCAAAAAAAAGCTACTATATACTGTGGAAGGGTTATCATATATTAATTTACTTATATTGACAATTTAATATAGGTATGGATTTGCACAGTTAATTCCCAATTAACCCATCCTGGACGGGAAAACCCTTTTGGTGTTTTAACTAAGCATTATGTTATACTTTAGCTCAGGGTTCCCCAAATAATTTTCCACAAGGGCCATATTTTGACTAGCGTACCAGGCTGGGGGCCGAGTCTGCACGCGCGAGGTCGAGGTCTTGCCCTGAAAATTCATTTTCAGGGCAAGACCCCATTTGAAAAGGATGCCCAGTTTGACATGCATAGGCTACTGACCCCCATTTAATGCCACTTATATCTGGGACCCTTAAAAAAAAAAAAAAAAAAACTTTTCTTTTTATTTATTATTCTTTCATGGGCCACAAGGGGGCGCTCTGTGGGCCGCAAATGGCCCGCGGGCCGCCTATTGGGGTACCCTGCTTTAGCTATTGAAAAATAGCAGATCTACAAGCTCATAGCGCGCCACCGAGTGGCGCGCTACGAGCTTGTAGGTCTGCTATTTTTGAAAAGTCGTGAAAATGACATTTTTTCAGGCCTAAAATGGGTCAACGTTCCAATTTCCGGAGGCCCGGCTCACGCAGACTAAAAAAGTGGTTCTGAAAAAGGGGTCAGACCGCCTTGTTGTTCAGGAATATGTCTGTTCCTACTGAGAGAGGTGCCGAGTTCTAAAGTCCAAGTGGGGAAGGATCATTGAATTGTCATCAGGACAGAAGAGGTTTATACTGGATGAAGTTTACTGGAGGGTTTTTTATGTCGGACACATGTAAAAATGTTTTACTGATACTTGCTGTGAGCGGAGCGTCATAACAAAGAGGCCGGGCGGGGGGGGGGGGGGGGGGGAGGGGACGGACGGACAAAGACTTTGTGAACATTCCAAAGACACTTTGCATTAAATTGAGTGACATTTTGCACTGTTAAAAGGATTTGCTTTGATAAATTTTTACTGTATTGATTGAACAAGGATTGCAAAAGGAAAAAAAGGGAAGGAAAAAAAATGTAAGGGTGGGTGTACAAAGGACTGAAAAGGGGACACACCACAGTTTTTAATAATTTATATTACATAAGGGTACTAAGCCTTTACTAAACTTTTACAGTTACATTTTACATTATAAGACGCTGTAACTGGACAAGGCATGTTTGGCAAAACATCTCTCTTTTGGATTTGCATTTAGCTTTTTCTTTAAAAAGTTTTACTTGCTTAAAATCATTACATGAAACAACAACTGAGAACTGTTTTTTGGAAGCAAATAAAACGCGACAAAATCAATCTCGTCGTTTTGGAAAACCTAAATAAAGCGACAGAAGCGACAAAAAAAAACAACACATTTTAAATCCGTAAGCAAGTTATTTTAGATTGAGGATTTCTTTGCCTTCGCGTATGCGTGGTCGTTCTATTTTCTGGAGTGGCATTTTGGCATGCGAGCCTGCAGCCTATTTTACATGTGCAGCTGGTTATTCAATAGCTCGTCGAGTTTGGATTTAGCTGAATTGTGGCTTTCCAGTTCTCCTCGGATCATACGCAGACACAAGTTGGACCGTGGAGTTTGTTGTATATGCACTTTTAAGGTCTAAAAACTCCAATCCCGGCATTTGTCACTCTTTGCGAGACGTATACGTATCTGATTAACCACACCCGATGTGGATATATTTGTATAAGACATTCTTCTGATCAAAGTGGTACAAAATGTCATTACTTCTGTGGAAATGGCACGGAGCTTTGCCTGGAGTCCGGTACTGACGGAGGGGAAATACTTAAGCAATATTACACGAGAGGGTGTGGTTTAGCGTGGTTGTTGTTGCCACAACAGTGATGCGGCCAGGAACGAGACGTGTATAGTTCCGCAAGCATCACTGAAGTGGCAATAATCACGTTAAACCACACCCTCGGGTGTAATATTGCAATTATACAACAGTCACCCTTAAAACTAAGAAAATCGCTGAAAAAACAAGTTTTCTTTAATGACCGATGTATAGTCACTACGACCACAAATGTCCCGAGACACTACCTAGCCTAGCCACCGAGTTTGCTAGCGCTCTGGGAAAACAGAGTTCTTTGTTTTGATTAGGTGTTACTAGGAGTGGTGCTCGTTTGATCCACGGCTAGAAGGCTGTTTCAACCAATCACATTGCTTCCTCGAAACGACCTGTTGTATAATGTAGGTTCATGCACGGCTCTTTGTCTCTGCCATATCCGTCCACTGTACATGTCACAGAGTTGTCAAAAGCATGACATGACAGAGCAAACGGCAGCCAATACTGTATGTCTCATTCACATACAGTACATGTAGGCCTACTGTATACAGCAGTGTTGTTTTTGGCAGCAAATTTGGGATTTTAGTTTTAGTCAGTATAGTCTCTTGCATAGTTTATTTAGTTTTCAGTCACATTTTAGTCACCCGGAATGTTTTAGTGTTAGTCTAGTTTTAGTCGACTGAATGTCATAAGATTTCAGTCGACTAAAATCTACAGTTGATACAGTCGACTAAAATGTGTTTCGGCGGGCCTTAAGGCCGTCGTATAACGGCTGATTTTACACTGGCTGAAAATAGCCAATCTACAAGCTCACAACGCGTCGCTCACAATGTCGACGGACATTTCTTCCATCTTAGTTTTAGTCGACGAAATCAACACTGCTGTACAGTACAGTACATGAGGCCACGGACAAAACTCAAATGCTTCTTCATGTCGGGGGGGCGGGGCAGAGAGTATTTCTAAACAAACTCACAAATACCGTAATGTCTTAACAACAGTGTTTCCTGATGTGTACATGAATACTTTATAATAAAAAAATATAAAAAATATAAAATTGTACAGAATGTGTAAATATGTAATTAGTTGGTTAAGTTGGGAGTTGATTTTTAGAAACAAGCTATCCATCCTGTTTTGCCTTGATTGGGCATAAGGTTCTAGATCAAGTGCATGAAGTTGTAAATTCAGCATTTTGTCATTTTGGCCTCCTTAGAGGCTCTCGTTTTAACAAGCACGTAATTTGGGACAAGCCTGCGACCGGCTCTCGGGTTTTGCACTTGAACATTTTTTGGAGAGACGGACAGACCGACTCCCGAGGGGATTATTATTTTTGTAGCTGCAGCTAAAAATGTATATGTGACATATACTCTGCCGAAACGTGCACTATACTTAAATAGACCTGACACCATGATTCTACAAATGTCTTCTAAATCACGACAGTTTTCTGAAAAACCCTATGTTTCTTATGTCAGTGGTGCTCAACCTTTTTCATGTCAAGGACCCCCAGAATTGTCTGTATTTGGCCGCCGACCCCATGTGAGAATATGTTGTTCCAGACCCCCCCCCCCTCCCCCCCCCCCCCCCCCCGAAGCAAAGATTTGAGTTAAACGTACGCTCTGAACAAATATATATTATTCAAAGATTTGCACCACATTTTCTCAATTTAAAAAAATAGCAGACCTACAAGCTTGTAGATCTGCTATTTTTCAATAGCTAAAGTATAACGTAATGCTTTAAAACACCAAAAGGGGGTTCCCGCCCCAAAACGGGTTAAACCAAATGGACCTGTATAGTGTAAGTATCTGCTCTGGCCATGGCAGCTCATCATGTTCATGTGTGGTGGTTTCATCTCACATATACAGTAGCCTATAACGTGCGTTGCCGTTAACTTCACAACAGCGGTTTGGGCTTATGGAGAGCGCCGAAGTCCTGACGTCACTCGCTCATCCCCTTCGGGTTGGGCCTGGTTCAACGGAAGTATAATTTCCCTATGGAGAATAACATGGGGGTCATCTTTAAAATCGTTTCATATATATAAGCATTGTGGTCCTAAAAAAAATAAACAAGCTGTCTCTGCTGTTATTGTCAGAGGGGTGTCTCTGTATCGTTTGCGACAGTCAGTCACTCGTATTATGATAGTCTGTTTCTAGCGAAAATGTTAACTAATTCAGTAGCGGTAACAATAGCGTTTTCTCTCAGTCAGTTGATTCTTCATATCCATACGAGTGAAACGGCCCCGGGATGACCTGTTTATTTTTCAAACACAGTTCTCATAGAGGCGATCTAAAATCCAATGCAAATTAAAAGTGTATGAAACCCGTGGATTTGCGCCCTCTACCGATGTTGACGTCAGACTTCGGTGCTGTATGGAGGAGCATGAGGGAAAAGCATGAGGGGAAATACATAATGTTTGGTTGGAGTCAGCTAGCTTTATGCAGCGGTGTTGTTTTCGTCGACTAAAACTAAGACGTGTAAGTGTTGTTTTCGTCGACTAAAACTAAAAAATACGAAAAATGTTCGTTGATTACCTTGTTCCACTGACGAAAACGAAATGGAAACTAAATAAAAAGCTAAGCTATGATGACTAAAACTAAGACTAAATATACTGGCAATTTCATCAACAACTAAAAACTAGACTAAAATGTTAGGAAGGGACTAGTGGACAAGAGATCCAGTACAAGTCATTTTACACATTTTACACAAGCACACAACGCTTGTGAGCTTGTAGATCGGCTATTTTCAGCAAGTGTAAAAACCAGTCATTACGACAGCCTCAAGGCCCGCTGAAATACATTTTAGTTGACTAAATCAACTGTAGATTTAGTCGACTAAACTCTTATGGCATTAAGTCGACTAAAACTAGACTAACCCTAAAACATTCCAGGTGACTAAAAAGTGACTAAAACTAAATGAAAACTATTCAAGAGACCACGACTAAAACTAAAATCAAAATGTGCTGCCAAAAGCAACACTGTTATGCAGATTGCGTTCATGTCTGTGCAGAGTAGAGTCGAATACTGGACAACTCACCCCGGTGCTTGCCCGTTTTTCCTCCCGGAATTTTCGAGGGGATAACTTTGTAATATGCTATTGGCTGTTTGTATTCTTTTTGGAAAAATATAAAATGATACTCCTGTGGAAAGGCTATATTATTTTACTTATATTGACCCTATAAACAATTTAGTATTATTTAGTATATGTATAAGGTTTTGCCCACTCAAATGGTACCTTGAACTTCACTGTAGTAGCTTTTCATAAATTATATTTGTACTTAGGCTGTCTGCTGTCATGCAAGTTTATAGTTAGAGAAAATCAAAGTCCAGCCGTCTGCTGTCCTAGCCTGGTTAATAAACCAGACTAATATCGCACGGACCGCGGGATATTAGTCTGGGGAGGCTCAGCTTGGATTTCATTTCCAGGGAAACATTTTCTCTTTGACGCAATTGGTCAGAGCTACTGTCAGTCAAAGGTCTCAAGCATTGAAAGTCACTGTACCAAAGCCCGCCCATATTGCATACCGTGTCCCGATTGGCCGCCCACATTCTCTGGTGTAGGAAATGGGCGTACAATTGAGCCTCTCCAGACCGAAATCCGCCGGCAGGCAATTTATTTTTGTCAACGGCTGATTCGGTCTGGTTTATTAACCAGGCTACTGCTGTCCAGCCTCTCCCACCCCTCACTGGGGAACATTCTGGGAGGAAAACAGAAACGGGGTGAGTTGTCTTGTTACTGTAGAGTCTACTGCAGACCAGCAATGTGTGTCTGAGCTTCGAGGGCCTTCGGTTGGTGGCAGCTTGGTTGGTTCCACTGTGCTTTAAGGACAGTGGTTCCCAAACCTTTTCATGTCAAGGACCCCCAAATTGACACTCATTAGCCCACAGACCCCCATTTGAAGAGATGGACCCCCAAATTGACACTAATTAGCCCGCGGACCCCCCCGCCATTTGAAGAGATAATGCCAAGGACCACCCATAAAAGAAGATTTTTACGGCTCTAGCAGTGATTCTCAACCCGTTTAATTTCAAGGACCCCCCCCCCAGTTCGACATTAGTCTATTTCTATTAGTCATTTCTATCTCTGAGAGACCCCAATTTGTATTGTAAAATCAATGTTAATATAACTCTGAGAGTGTACAAATGGAACCCAACGGACCCGTTACACTCTCAGAGTTACAGACCCATAAGAGTCCATTTGGTTCCTAATTATCATTTAGCTGGGGGTGTCAGGGTGCGATCAGAGGACCCAAAAGCAGTACGACCAAAAGGCAAGATTCAAAGTTCAGGATGTTTATTAAATTATAAACTTAAACTTCCCATAAAATGGGGCAGGCAAAACAAGGACACAGTAAACACGCTGACATGGAATGACGAACTGACAAGGGACTGAATAAACTGGGGTATATAAATAGACAAAGACTAACTAGACACAGGTGAACTCAAAATACAATCAAACACAGGATAGGCTAACAGGACAAAGAGGACACAGGTGAAAACACTGACACATCACAAGGTAGCTGAGACAAGGTAGGGAACAGCAACTAGGCAGACAGGAAACACTAGGGACCATACTACAAAATAAGATACACAAAACCAACCGGGTAACAGAAAACCAAACAGAACAAGACATGGCAAAATACTGAACATAAAACAACCACATAACCATTAAGGTCAAGCCACATATTAGTCCAGTGGTTTGGACATAAGTCAATGCTCAAATACAAAGGCAGAGGAGCGAGGCGTGACAGGGGGGACCCCCTGGAACTCCCTCAAGGACCCCCTGGGGGTCCCCGGGCAACACAGGAAGCATTCCACCTTTGTCAGGATGTGATGTGACATTCATCGCAAACTAATGAGGCCGAAAAGTGAAAACATTACTATTCCAATAAGTATTAGAAGAGTGTAAGTGAAAGTCTTCATTTTGTGTATCCCATGCTGTTCTGAACATCAAATTATTTTTAGTTTTGTATATATTGTTTGTGTCTTTCGCCTTTATTTTATATTTTTTTATAGAGGGACACAGACAGTAGGCGGGAGAGAGATGGGGGAGTGACATGCAGTAAAGGCCGTCGGGATCGGGATTCGAACCCGCGGGCCGCGGCACACTGCCAGACTGGATTACCAGCCAAGGTGCCTGGACCGCTGAGCCACGGCCCAGGCCGAACGTCGAATTCTTGCCCGTTATAATATTGAACCACTTAAACCCTATAGAATGCCAATATAGTTCAAATAGCTGATCTACAAGCTCAGAGCTGGTTGCAGTGCAACGCAGAGTGAGCTTGAAGATGCCTATATGCCCAGAATAGCTATAGGATTGCTATAGGATTCATGTGGTTAAAAATTAAGGTACAATTTTTGCACGGGGAGAAGACGCACTTAACCCATTTTGGGCGCCGGAACCCCTTTTGGTGTTTTAACCGTTATACTTTTAACTATTGAAAAATAGCAGATCTACAAGCTCATAGCGCGCCACTACGAGCCTGTATAGGTCTGCTATTTTTGAAAAAAGAAAAAAGTGAAAATGCGGCACAAATCTTTGAACATAATATTTTTTACGTCCGGCCTAAAATGGGTTAAAAAAAGCCTTTGTGTTTTTGGAATGCATCTGGCCTGTGTAACTTTTGATCTTGGATGAACCTTAATTCCACCTTGACCCTCGTGGGGACCAGCCTTTCCTCTCTGCAGGAAGGGTAATGTTGTCATTACGACGGGCCACGCCAAGAACAACACGGCCCCAAAAACTGAAGACTTTTCCACATTGGACTCAAGTGTCTGCCTCTGCCTTCTGCCAACAAAATGATTTAGTATCATTTGCCATATAGCGTAGGTGTTGATAGACGGTGTATACACAGGACTACGATACGATACCTCGAGCTATCGTGAATATTGCCGATCCCTCTCCAAACCAGCTCCGACAAAGACCGCTCGATCCAAGCGTTTAGCGCTGCGAGACAGAGAGAGACAGACTGCAGCAAGCAAACCGTGGCTTTCATCAGCGCAAGCAAAATGAAATAGATACGAGGATGGTTCTATTTTCAAAAGTGAGCCTCAGTTTTTCCCTCAGTGACCAAATGCTGCACGGAAGAATAACATTGACCACGGAGGATGATGCCTGCGTTGGATTTCTCACCGTTTTTGCAGACACTTTGGTACGCTTCCAGGCCTGGACTGGCTGGACACATACATGGTTCATCTGGGAGAGATTAAAAAAAAAGAGCCATCTGTGAAAAATCTACAACTGCTACATGTTTATTCAAATAATTAGGCATAACCGAGAGATCTGGTGTGATCACAGTCATCCTGGCTGGATGATACACGTTCCAGGGTTCAGGCCTGACGTCGAAGTTTTTAAAAAAAAGTTTTCTAAATCATGACAATTGTCGGAAAGATCTGAGGCACATTTTAACGATTTTTCAAAAATAGCAGACCTGCAAGCTCATAGCGCGCCACCGAGTGGCGCGCTATGAGCTTGTAGATCTGCTATTTTTGAATAGCTAAATTATAACATAATGTTTAAAACACCAAAAAGGGGTTCCCGCACAAAATGGGTTAAGGCAAGTATATATAGCGGATCTTATTCACTTTCACTGGGACATTATTTGGATTTTACTTTATTGAAATCGACACGACTTGACTTTCAGAGTTTCAAAGATTAACTCAGAAGCTGGAAAATGTGGATACGTGTTTATATATGCATACACTGTAGAGGATTAAATTAGCTTAATATTGTAATGATAACCTTTCGTAAGCTTAATTCCATCACAGGACGGTGAGTGGAGAGCTGACTAAATACGAGGCCGAGGGATTGAGTCGTGCTCAGGAAATTGTTCCGATTCTGAAGATTATGGCCGGATGATATTGAATGACGAAATGCAGGAAACCACATAGCCCTCCAATAACCTGGCAGGGGACCATGAGTGACAGCTGTTTTACCCATTTAGGGCTTCGTTTATTGGAATAAGGGCCTTTTTTCTTTTTTTTTTTTACAATTTGTGGTATGAAGGAATCGCCTGCCACACCAAGAATTGAAGATGTAAAAGCAAAATGTGCACTTCACACCTGGACTAATAAAAAACCATGTCTCGATATGTAATTATTCTGAAGGCAAGCTAATGCATTCTAACTAAATACATTTTCTCTACCATATGCGTTATGCAATACAGTAAATATAAATGACGCGCGCGCACACGCACGCACGCACGCAATGGGCAACTTAAAAAATAGAAGAAAAAAAATACACCATAGTAGTGATGTCATGGATTGGTCTCCAAATTATCAAGTTGTCTGCGAGTATAAGTAAATAAATATTTGGCCATATTTAATTTGGCCTGTCAGGGTGCCATCAGAGGACCCAAAAGCAGTACGACCAAAAGGCAAGATTCAAAGTTCAGGATGTTTATTAAATTATAAACTTAAACGTCCCATAACATGGGGAAGGCAAAACAAGGACACAGTAAACACTCTGACATGGAATGACGAACTGACAAGGGACTGAACAAACTGGGGTATATAAATAGACAAAGACTAACTAGACACAGGTGAACTCAAAATACAATCAAACACAGGATAGGCTAACAGGACAAAGAGGACACAGGTGAAAACACTGACACATCACAAGGTAGGTGAGACAAGGTAGGGAACAGCAACTAGGCAGACAGGAAACACTAGGGACCATACTACAAAATAAGATACACAAAACCAACCGGGTAACAGAAAACCAAACAGAACAAGACATGGCAAAATACTGAACATAAAACAACCACATAACCATTAAGGTCAAGCCACATATTAGTCCAGTGGTTTGGACCTAAGTCAATGCTCAAATACAAAGGCAGAGGAGCGAGGCGTGACATGGCCAAATATTGGACGCAACGTCAGGGGCCGGGCGAATGGGCAAAATATACCTACTGTATATGGCTTGGACATGGTCCGATGTCAGTGCAAATTGGTGTTCTTAAAGCCATAACCACACCAAAAGGGTCGGTTACCCTTTTGGTGTTAACGCTAAAACCGTCTGGACACCCTTGGTGTGGTTTTGGCCATTGGATTCCATGCGTTGAATCACTAGTAGGGACAACGGGCGTCAACGTGCAACAGGACACATATCACACAGTCGCAGCGGCGTGCTCAGACATTTAGAGGGGCAGGTGCTCAAGTGAAAAAAGGGCACCTTGTGTGCAGCGCGTGGAACCGGGCCGGTTGCCTTAATATAGTGTGAGATTTATAGATTTTGGGGCATAAATAATATATTAGAAGATTTTTTTTAATCAAGAATTGATCAATGTCACCATGGTCAACATATTGTACAACACTGTATACAAAAAAAGGGGGAGTTTTTTGGGGGGTGTTCCCCCAAAAGGGCACATTGCTGTCCAGAGGGCAAGGGCATGGTGCTCTAGCACCCCCTAGTGTCTATCTGTGCACGCCACTGCCGCAGGGACTGCGCTAAAACCGTCTTGACCCTTTGGTGTGGTTAATGCTTCAGGCAACGCGCAACATCACATCGCCACTGTTAGGCTATATATGGTTCCTGCTGTGACGTCAGTCACCGGGCGGCAGTGCTTAGTTTTCTGCTTGTGTGTGAGTGTGCGTGCTTGCATGCATGCGTGTGTGTGTGCGTGCGTGCGTTGCTTGTGTATGCCTTTACCCTGTTCACAAGGCTGGGACATACATGTGGTCACAATGAATCTGACCTTTGACCTTTCTTTAACCAACTACTTCTAATCCACCTCATCCTTGAATGCAAGTGGACCTGTGTGCCCCTTTTGGTGTTTTACGCGTTATGTTATGCTATTGAAAAATAGAAGATCTACAAGCTCATATCGAGCTTGTAGGTCTGCTATTTTTGGAAATATCATGAAAATGTGGGGTCCTTGACATGAAATATTGAGAACCGCATTGTCATGATTTAGAAGACATTTCTTATTAATTTCGTCCAAGGTTAAGATCACAGTGACCTTAACCTTGACCACCCATTTTTTATCCGTGGAGGATGAGCTGAACTATTTCTGTTTAGGTACGTAAACACATCCGGCTCACCAAATGCTGTCGGCCGTGAGACCAAAACCTGTAGGCATGATTTGAAACTACATGATTCATTCTTTAAATTTGTCATATTTTATCTTAACCCCTTTTGGTGTTTTAAGCGTTACGTTATACTTTAGCTATTGAAAAATAGCAGATCTACAAGCTCATAGCACGCTCATGGCGTGCTATGAGCTTGTGGGTCTGCTATTTTTATATTATTTTATAATATTTGCTTCTGGGGGGGGGGGGGGGGGGGTCCCTGGAACTTCATATTTTGAGATGGGGGGTCCGTGGCCCAATGGAGATAATTCTGGGGGTCCTTGACATGAAAAAGGTTGAGCACAACTGACATAGAAACATGGGTTTTTCAGAAAACTATTAGGATTCAGAATGCTTTTTTTTATCGACCTCAGTCCAAAATGGGTTAAAAGGCAATATTTCTCTCTATGTGTGGGATCCTGTGTGGCCGCTCGCTGACCGAGACACCTGCAGATTCATTCACTGAATGCTAGTTCAGTAGTGTCTCCGTGTGTCTCAGTGTTTCAAGAAAGCACACATTAGCCAACACAGCTCAGTATAATTACATGCAACTCAGGAGGTACAGTACTGTCTTATTTATATCTTGTTATAATGTTTTATTTTCTCCACCAGGCCGAAGGCATGGGGGGAGAGTATGTTTTGCACTCCGTCTGTCCGTCCGTCCGTGTGTGTGTGTGTGTGTGTGTGTCCGTGAGCAGCTAATCTCGGCCACCGTTAACCCGGTCGATGCCAAATTTTGCACACACACTCCCTGGATGCCAAAGATGAACTTCTGCCCCAAACTTTCCAGAACGGCCTGTTATAGCGCCACCAGGAGGCCGCTTTGTGCAAAACAAGTTTTTGCACAGTACACCTACAGATTTTGTCCAAACATCACGCAAATTGGTACACAGTCTCTCTAGAGCCATTCAACGAAACCGGTCTTTCAGATTTCTCAGACTCCATCCTGATTGGTTAAGATTGGCTTCCAAAGTTCACAGGAGTGCTCAGTTTCAAACAAAATGCTGCAAATCATGAACACATCGCGTGATTTCCGTGAAATTGTGCACCCACATTCCCACTAGGCCGAGGACGGAAATGCCACATGAACAATTTCAACTCAGCCTCAAGGTGGCGCTATAACTGGCTGAAAAGTGTTTTTACCTCTAACTGCACGGATCTGTGGATAACTTTGTATGCCAACTCCCTAGAGGCCAAGGAAAAACCTTTGCCTGGAATTTTTCACATCTGCTCTTTATAGCGCCACCAGGAGGCCGACATATGTAAAACATTTTTTTTTATACTTTTGTTGCCCTTTTATCCAACCACCAGATGAAGGCAAGCTGCAATGTCCTACATTCCTATCCTGGTGGAGACCTGTGCCCAGAAGGGCACTTTTTCTAGTTGTATTTTATATTATAGGTATAGAGGCCCAGGGCTTCTTGCCTCCTCCTGGCACTTCCCCTTTTGTTCTTTTCATGCTTCAATGTATTGCTATATACCAAGGGTTCTCACCCCCCAAATTAATTTGGGGGGTCCCCAAATAATTAAAAAAATAATAATAATGAATGGCTGGAAAATGGAAATTGAGAGTTTACATGCATGCATAAAATGTCCTTAATGATTATATCTGGTTCCAGTATTCATTTATGATATATATATATATATTATTAAGGTTATTTTTGCAGTCAGTTTGTATTGGTGGTGGGGAGGGGGGCGGGGCGGGGGTCGCGAGACATGGCCAAAGCATTTCCAAAAAAAAAGTTGAGAACCCCATGCTCTATACTGTGCTAAAATAAATAAATAAAAATCTAATCAAACTGTCGCGGCTAACTCAATGTAATCACTGCAACTCAGGAGGTACTTACTGTCGCGGCTAACTCAATGTAATCTCTGCAACTCAGCAGTGTTGTTTTTGGCAGCAAATTTCCATTTTAGTTTTAGTCATTAGTCTCTTGAATAGTTTTAATTTAGTTTTAGTCAGATTTTAGTCACCTGGAATGTTTTAGTCTTAGTCTAGTTTTAGTCAACTAAATATCATACGATTTTAGTCGACTAAATCTACAGTTGATTTAGTCGACTAAGATGTATTTTGGCGGGCCTTGTTGCCGTTGTAATGACAGGTTTTACACTTAAATAGCAGATCTACAAGCTTGTAGAAAAATAACGTAGAAACCGTCTTCCAGTGACATCATCGATGGGGAATACAAGCTAATAAAAACTGCAGGCTTTTTAGTCCTGAAAAGTTTCAATGCGAAAATGGAAGCCATCGTTCTCACGATAATGAAAATCTAAACAAATCTTGTTTAAAAAAATCTGCCTAATGATGATGTCACTGGAAGACGGTTTCTAAACTGCCCACAGCCCTCCTATGAGACACAGACTGAGTAGAAATAAATCGTGCCATTTTATCATGATTATTAGTGAGGACCTATTATAATGAAGATAGGTTGAAAAGTGGTGAAGTGGTCCTTTAAAACCCTACAGTATTATACTCTATTGTCTGACAAATATCGATGATTTGAAAACTTTGAAACGTTTGCACCACTACTTTGTTGATAAAACAAAATATTATATATATATATATATTATATTTTGCGTATAATGAAATAGATATAGGCCAGGCTTGAAAGAATAGTCAATAACGGGATACCCGCCTTGCTTCAATTCATTCTTTTGGCGAATGAACTATCTTTTTGAATCATGAAGTGTCGTGACCTCGAAAAGCACGTGTTGCTTCACATAGAGCTGCGGGAGGTGGCCGAGCGCACAGATATTCTTTGTTGCACTCGGCAGCGTGACAACATTATGAGAACTCTTGCAACCCACACGGCCTGTGCTGCTTTCAGAGCAACGCTGACCTGTATATACACTACGTCCAACACTAACCTCACTAGCTGCTCCCTTCCCTTCCCGCACCCCAGCACCACTACACCCCACCCCCACGCCCCACCCCAAACCCCTCTCTCTGGGCTGCGTGCCGAGATGTACACCTGCATGTTGGAGGAATACTATAGTATTCCCTGTCAGATGAGCTGCCTTGTGAAAAGCTCTCTAATAAGGCGTTTGTCTAACCCGTTCTGGTCGGGAGGGAACCCCTCTTGGGGTTTTTTTAAGAATGATATCCTTTACCTATTGAAAAATAGGAGTGAACTACGAACTACGAGCTTGTGTCGCTAGTGTCAGCAAATCTTTGAATATAATATTCTTTCAGAGCGAACGTTTTTAACTCAAATCTTTGCTTCTGGGGGAACAACATATTTTCAGATAAGGGGGGGTCGGTGGGCCAAATACATAATAATCTTTGGGGGTCCTTGACATGAAATATTGAGCACCACTGATATAGAAACACATATAGGTATTTCACCAAACGGTCATGATTTAGAAGACCTTTCTGTGAAGTGTCGACGTCAGGCCTAAATGGGCTAAGACACAGCCCACCCTCACCCCCGTGTCTCAACACAAAAGAGTGCAAGAGAACATGGCAGCTGGCTGCAATATAAAGAGAAAGGCTCACTTCCTGTTTCATCTGCTGCGTTGGTGCGGCGCAATCTGGTCCGTGTCAGCGCTACATATGAGTCTCATTTAATGTGTCAGTCTCCTGACAAATTGCCTACAGTGCTCGGGCTAATAGTCGAGTTATCCGTCATTACATTAAAACTGTTACTGCTGCTTATATATATACGCCAAGATATTAAAACTAGCTCTTTTTTCTAATGTAATGTCAGATCATGGCATCAATATATCTGTATCAACAACGGCAGAGAAGTAGCGCTTAAATAGAAGTAGAGTAAAACAAGATCAATGCAAAATATAAATGTGTGTATGAGTTGTCGAAATGAGCGCTGCATTAAAAGGCCAGCGTTGACTTGACTACAACTCAATGAAGTAGAGGAACAACTATGCTTCCAGATTTACATATCCTCTCATCCATGCGTACGTTTCATGCCATTATTTGCCAAAAGAAACACTGAGACAAGATGGCTGTTTGTGTCTGGGGGGCGCTCCAGTGTTTTTTCGCTCTGCAGACTGATGCAGTTAATAGTTATAGGGGGGGAGGAAAAAGGATTCACACAGCATTAAGCATGGAAAGAAAAGCAAGAAGCGTTGAGTATACCATCATCAATACAACAATGGGGCCTGATAACTTCTATGATATATTGTGCTAATGGCTTCTTCTTACTCAAATAAACAGAATTGCAGCTGATTTGTGAAGCCAGCGGGTGTGTTGTGGTCGGAGGTGGCTTAATTTCACATTCACTATCCTACACACTAAAATCTGGAGTGCTATAAAGTCCATTGACTATGCCTATAAGTTCCATTATTCCAAGGTGTAGAACGCAATCGAATGACTGATCATTAAAATAAACCACGAATGCTTTGAAGATTTTCAAGCGGGACCCGATCCAGAGAATGTAGAGCACCACTTTGCTGTAGTAGGCCCTATACAGTTTGTTTTTGGAGGAAGCCATTGGATAATACATTTATTTCAGCACGTTATGAAAATCAACTTGCAGACAACATAATGTGTATATGTGTACATTTACATGTGTATAGGTATGTATGTGTGTATGTGCGTGTTTGTGTATATATATGTATATATATATTTCTTCCATTATTTTACTACTATGTTTGTTTTAACCTGATTGTTTTATATTGTGTCACTGTTCAGCACTTTGTAACCTTGTTTCGAAAAGTGCTCTATAAATAAAATGTACTTACTTACTTACTTACAACTGAAGCTGGGCTGATAGGTCACGTGAAATGATACTGGTACCATTATTTGTCTTTGTAAAAGTTATGTTATTGTTGTATTTCAATGCATTTTAAAATGCAAATTGACTTGGAAAGTCCCTGGGGAAATATTATTGATTCACTAACTAAATTAAAACACCCACGACTTCTTAACAGTGCAGTGATGTTTAGACAACAATGACTCAGTCATTCGTATAAGTCTGATAATATTTGAATGACTTTGAAGAAAATTTAAATACTCTAAATAAAAAATAACAACAACAACTTGTAGATCAGCTTTTCTGCGACTGTTCACACCAGAATAGGGACACTATAAGGGTCAATGTGGTTAACAGAAACATAATGTGCAATGTTTTTGTACGAGGGCCGGAGCTGTGAATGAACAACGATGTGAATGGATGGATGGCCGGTCTGGACTTTTAATTTTAAACTCTGAATGTTTGCAAATGGACCCATAAGGCTCACTATTGCACAGCACTGTCTGTGTGTGTGTGTGTGTGTGTGTGTGTGTGTGTGTGGGGGGGGGGGGGGGGGGGGGGGGGGAATGGAACACACAACAGGTTTCCTTCTGGTGTTGCAGTCTTTATATAGATCTATCTGGTATGTTTCTGTCATCTTTTCATCCAGGTCTCCTGGATGAAAAGAGTAGGTCTCCTACTCTAGTCTGCAGCTCTGTTGCTCTGGCAGTCGGTCTCTACGGGTGGAACGCTCTCAAGACGAAAATGCATACAAACGTTTTAGTGGATTTACAAAAGGAAACTATGATTTACAGCCCCCCCCCCCCCACCCCCACCCACACACACACACACACACCAGATGGTTTAGCGGCACCAGATGTTGAATTGCGAGCACGTCTCGTCGGCCAGGTTGTCCGATACCTGCGTGTCGTCTGTACAAAAGACGACATAAATAATTGCGATGTTAATGTTATCGCGGTGGGGGGGGCGATGGGGAGAAATGCAGCCTATGTATGCGGTCGGGTGTCGGGAGCTGTTGTTGCCTCAGTGTGTCTGCAGTAAAACCCGACCGATCTTTGGGCTCCAAAGTCGATCCCGATTTTCCTATACGACTCTTATTATCACCAATGTTTTGTCCAATTCCTTTTTTTTGTATCAAGTAATTTAAGTGCACAAGTTTTTAATACATGTCTGAAAATAATAAACAAATATTATTTTTCATAGATTTTTCATTTCATTTTCATCTAAATATAATATTTAACTTTAACCTATTCATTGACAAAGCAAACCACTATAAGCCCTACTGAAAATCTCTGTTTTTTTTGCGAATTGAGATTACTTCTGAGCTTGTATAGTAGATTGAAAAAGTAAAAGGGGACACCAGGTTGAAAATGGTTAAAAATCTTCACATGTTATATCATCAAAAAAGTAAAATGACCGATATGTCGGCTAAACTGATATGTTGGTCGGGATCTAGCAGGCCTGTGCACCCATAGACATCAAAGGGGGCTTCATTCCCTGCCCCTTCACCCGTCTGTAAAACAACTGCCCTTTCCAGACCACGAATGCAGCGTTTACTACACGGTGAAAGAAATGCAACATTTTCTCCGAAGTCTCCTAAACATTTTTTTTCCCCTAAATCCATGCCGTTACACACCGCATATCCGGCAGATAAAGAGTTCAGGGTTGCGCCCCGAAAATAGCTGATCTACAAGCTGATCTCTCAACGCGTCGCAGCGCGACGCGTTGAGAGCATGTAGATCTGCTATTTTGGGCCAAAATGTCAGCCCCCTGCCTCTCTAACACTCTCTGCACGTGCCTGGGATCTAGTGAGTGGTTTCCTCATATGTCTGCAGCCTATACTAGATGCCCGAAAGCCGATCAGCCAGGAAATAATCTCCCAGTTTTATAGAAGCAGAACAGTTTGACATTTATGCGGTATAGCAAAGATATGATTTTCTGGTGGGGGGGATGTTACATCTTGTTCATCTCTTGACACAGAGCTTGTTTACTCTGATTTACAACACTGAATCTTCCTTCAAAGTCACTTTCCTGCTGCGTTTCCAGGGTTTTGTTCTTCGAGTAAAAGCTTGGGGATATTATATTTAGAAAAGGAAGCTGACCTATTTAAGTATAAAAATAAAAAAACGAAAGTAATTCCAGCGATCCGTAACATATTCATAGACAACTATGTCAACCACATTTTCCGTGGAAGTCCCACAATATCATTAGATTATGTTTATATTTTTTTCCCTTTTTCTGGGGATTTCCAGGTCTTCCCTCTTCCAGAGGGATATATCATTTCGCTCCGCCATACTTCATTCAGCTCACTGAACTCAGCTGTGTGCCTGTTTAATTTGCAATTTTCCAAGGTTTTGGTTTTCCAGTCATCGGGACGTTATATTCTAGCGCTTCCTTGATGGCCGTCTCTGTTGCAGCTTGACGTGCCGCATGCTGTCATTGCCCCGTTGGCTTTTTCCAACCACCGGCGTTCCTGACAACGCACCAGCGGGGCCGTCAGGACTTTTTGGACGACGTTCCGTTTCCGCGAGGACCACAAATAACCCGACACCGCGGCACGAGTGGACTTTTTACTTTTCTCTTTCCCCTCCCGCGTGCACCCTTAAGCATTGCATTATACTTTAGCTATTGAAAAATAGCACATCTACGAGCTTGTAGATCTGCTATTTTTTTTTTTTTTTATCGTGATAATGTGCCGCAAATCTTTGAATATATATATATTCTTTCAGAGTGGAACGTTTTTAACTCAAATCTGGAAACATCCCTGGAACAACATATTTTCAGATGGGGGAGGGGGGGGTCGGTCGGCTGCCAATTACGTATGTATATGTATGGTGGTCCTTGACATGAAAATATTTGACAAACATTGTTTTTTCAGAAAACTTATTTTAGAAGACATCCGTAGAATCGTCCTCATGGGTCTAAAGGGGTTAAGGACAACGTGCATATATGGCAGATGATCTGTAATAACCGACGTATACTGTAGCCTACTGTACCGTAAATACAAATATTTTCAACAGATGCCAAAACATCCATGAAATGTGCAGCGATAAAGAAAGCAATTAGGGGGGGGTAAAATAACAAACACAGACGGAAGGCTATACGGAGGATACGGAGGTTAAATACAAGGCCCATGTGGTGAAGCAGAGACTTGCGGCGAGGCGACGGCTGGTCCTTGGAGACTAAATAAAGCAGGAGAAGAGAAGGAGGGAAGTGAAGGGTTGCTGAAAGACAAACCCGAGTTCTGGCCCTCCATCGCCGTCCACACACACACACACACACACACACACACACACCCTCCTCTCTCTCTCTCTCTCACACACACACACACACACACACACACACACACACACACACACACACACACACACACACACACACACACACATGCACACACATACACACCCTTGCCATCCTCTCTCTCACACACACACACACACCCTCGCCATCCTCTCTCACACACACACACACACACACCCTAACCATCCTCGCGAGTAACGTTATGCCTGCCTGCAAGCCTGTCACATTTAAAGACAAACCCTTTCTTCTGTCCAGGCCTCGCCACTCTCTCTCTCTCACAAACACGCACACACACGCACACGCGCACACACACACACACACACACACACACACACACACACACACGTGCACACACACACACACGCACGCACACACACACACACACACACACACACACACACACACACACACATTTCTGAACATCCATGAAGAGTGCCCTCTTATGGGATTTCAGGCCCTTCCTCTCTAAAGCAGGGATTCTGTCTGGGAAAAAAGAGCTAGAACTTTAGGGTATACCGGTATAGGATATGAAACTTTCTGATTTCTATTGAGTGTCAAAATTCTCAATATATACACTAATATAAAACTACAACCAATAGTATTTGGTAGTAGTTTATTAACAGTTTGCAGAGTTACAGTACATTTCAAGCACAACTCAATAGAGAAAACTGTCAACTGTGAGTGGACGACACCATAAAAGCATTAAACGCGTTCACAAGAGGGTCCCTACGCAAAGCATTTGCCACCTTGCAATATGGTAGTTTGCTCATAACATGCTCACAGTGTCCAGATGCAGAGAGAGTTGAACCCATATGCAGAGTCACACAGCTAACAAGGGCAGATTTCAGAGAAGTTGAACGCAGGACAAAATCAGGAACACAAGAAAAAAATACAAAGCAGTCAAACACAGGACCTACTCGAAACTAGCCCAAACATTTAGACTCTCGTAGAGGTTTTTTTTTCCCGATTCTGACGAATCTCTCTACGTTTGTGCCTCAAAATCACTCTTACCTTGTGCAAATGCAAAATCTAAGCTGCTTTTTCGTTTGCCCCACTTGTCCGGTGGGTGTGCGTCAAACAATTACACACCGTAGGACCGTAGTTTTCAACAAAAAAGGTATTTTTATCCACTCTGTCCATACTCTGTCTCGGAATCTGGCGGCCATCTTGGTTTTCTCTCCATTGTAAATGCGCAAGAGAACCCTGGCCGCTAGGGGCGCGGGCAATGTTCTGTTGCGCATTTACCGCATTCACAATGGGGGATTCCGAGACAGAGTGGATTAAAATACCTTTTTTATTGAAAACTACGGTCCTATACGGTGTGTAATTGTTTGACGCTTAGATTTTGCATTTGCACAAGGTAAGAGTGATTTTGAGGCACAAACGTTGCTCGCTCGACCATATTTGGGGGTAAATCTTTTAGACTCTCGTAGAGAGATTCGTCAGAATCGAAGAAAGAAAACCTCTACGAGAGTCTAAATGTTTGGGCTAACTCGAAACCAGGAACACGCATCGGTGACACCAAACTATCAACTGACAAAGAAGGTTTGCAATGAGCTGCAGTTATATTACAGGGGGGCAGGCTGATTGTAGAAGTGTTCACAGGTGGGCTGACGAGGGAGTTGGAGACAGGTGAGTATATGGGACTGCAGTGTGGAGGAATGGAGGGTGGGAGTGGCCAGGGCTGGCTTGGGGGGTGCTTTCGTTATTCTACCACAGGTCGTTTCGAGGAAGCAATCTGATTGGTTGAAACAGCCTTCTAGCCGGTGGTTAAACCAGCACCGTTCACCACCTAATCAAAACAAAGAATTCAGCCGCTCTGTTCTCCCAGGGCGCTAGCAAACTCGGTGGCTAGGCTAGCTAGTTTATTGGGACATTTGTGGTCGTAGTGACTACATCTGTCACTTCAGTGATGCTTGCGGAACTCGACTCTGTCTCGTTCCTGACCACATCCCTGTCGTGGCAATAATCACGTTAACCCACACCCTCGAGTGTAATATTGCTTAAATGCGCACCGGGAGCGCACTCGCCTGTTAGTTTGCATTGCACAGTTCGCTCATAGTGCGCTATTTCCGAACGCGCCCGTGGTCTGTGGAGAGACTATAGACCCTGACACACATTATGCATTATACCCTATCACACCATGACTAATGCTTAGACTCTTAGGCCCTCATTTATCAATCGAGTGTAAAATCTGCCACAGATTCGAGTGCAGGTTTCGTAGTACACCCACGTCGCCACGGCATTTATAAAGTGATCGCAAACAGCTGATCCTTCCTTAATTTTGTTCTCACGTTAATAAATGTCACGGCTGAATTTGATCTGGCACGCCCTAAGAAATCAAGCCTCGCCCTCGTTTTTGCGACATGAACAACGGCAATACGTTTCCTGAAACCATGGTTACATGAAAAAATAGGTTTCTCCCGTGCCTTGCTGCCCGCCTCTCCCCCTCTCTCATACACACGCACAGCACGCACACGCAACTTGCAAGCCCAACTAACTGGTGTGTTGTTAAACAAATAAAGAACGAACACCTGCATGAATTAAATAAAGCGTGCGTGCGGGGGGTGAGGCGGGCAGCAAGGGAAGCGAAGCGAGAGGAGAAACAGACAACTAAATAAAGTTGTAGGCCTACCCTGTGACCAACTTTATTTAATTCATGCAGGGTCCCTGTCTGTTTCCCTCTCACCTCGCTTGCCTTGCTGTCATGCACGCACGCACCTACATGACACATTAAATAAAGCTGTCTGTTTCTCCTCTCGCTTCGCTTCCCCCTCACCCCCCGCACGCACGCACGCACATATCGCTATTTGCAACTTTAACTGTGTGTTGTTAGTTGTATATTAAATTATTAAAGTATTTTTAATTTAATATACAACAAGATATATTAGTGAACGAAAACCTGAACCTGTGAACCATAATTAAATAACAAATAGGCACACTGACACACACGCTGCTGTTTTACAGGTGCTCCTCCTGTCCTGTCTGTCTGTCTGTCTGTCTGTCTCTCTCTATCACAGTGGTCCGTCCGTGACCAACTGACCATGCACGTTCCGACGTTCGCCAGTCTATT
Organism: Protomyctophum parallelum; assembly: GCF_964188405.1. Classification (NCBI taxonomy): domain Eukaryota; kingdom Metazoa; phylum Chordata; class Actinopteri; order Myctophiformes; family Myctophidae; genus Protomyctophum; species Protomyctophum parallelum. Next base: position 17,968,577 of record NC_139697.1, on the reverse strand, counting down.
TAGATTGCCTCGCAGTCGTTAGTCACTGTTATATGAATGTGCAGCCAAAACCATAGCCTCATGTGGCTGGTGCATGGGCTGGCTGGGTAATATACCTATATATCCGATGCAGTTCCCACTTGCGCTGGGAGCCTGGCACGGTACATTTGGCATTCGAGCGACGCGTCGGGTTTATTATATTGCACATACCGTAAGAAAGACATCGGCCTTCATGCTGTAGATTAGGCTACAGTAGGCTATACCTGCACGTTGGGACTCCGCAGCTGAGCTGCAGCAGCTGCTGCACTATACTCTCCAACGTCCCGTCATGGAAATATTTCAGCACAGACAGCCCAAATCCTCGCATGTACGTATATGCGCTCATGCAAAACACTGTTTAAATGGCTTAAGCATCTCTTGCAACATTGTTTTTAATTGCGCGATTTTATCTCCTACTAATTTCATATGACACATGTATTCCTTAATATTTTTATTTTTATTTATTTTTACATGTAGCCCATATACATTATACATACCTTTTATATAAACATTTTAGGAGTGAATACATATATGTTTTGATGCCTGTGACAGCCTCTCAGCAGTTCAGACAAGGCTGCTCCGCTTGTGTAAAACAGAAAAACAGCGTACGCCAGCTCGCGACCAGACGTGACTATTTGTCCTACTCAAGTTCAATTTCAAGCTTTGCCGGAAATGTTAAATGCCGAAAATGTCGGTAATTTCGGCGTGCGCCCATATTTTGGCGTACGCACGGTTGATAAATGAGGGCCTTACTGTATGACGGTGTCACTTTGTGAAAACAGTCCATCAACAAGCTGACAACACGTTGTGAGCAAACTTGTACTGTAGGTCGGCTATTTTCGGAAAGCAACACCAGTGCTGCATGACAATGTATCATTTAGGCTTAATACCCATTTAGACCTTCTACAAATGCCTTCTAAATCATGACAGTTTTCTGAAAAACCCTACAGTATGTTTCTATATTAGTGGTTCTCAAAGTATTCCATGTGAAGGATCCCAGAAATGTTATGAAATTGGGACCCCCATCTGAAAATATTGTTCCAAGCAAAGATTTGAGTTATAAACATTCGCTGTGAAATAATATATATTCAAAGATTTGTGTCACGTTTTCACGTTTAAAAAAAAATAGCAGACCTACAAGCTCGTAGCGCGGTACTCGGTGCCGCGCTATGAGCCCATATGTACCAAAGATATTAAATGTTCCATGCATTATATACAAGTCTTCCATGGTGTTCTTCCATCTATTCCGTAACGTATACAGACACAATATTGTATTTCTGCCACCCGGTTTACTTCCACCAATTAGAACATTCTGTTAGACTATAGAGTACAGGGTGTGCTTCATCATCATCATTACATCTTTCATTAGAAGTGTGAGAAATTCTACACGTCCTTTCCATGTGTCGTCTTACAGAAAGTAACTATATACCCCGTGTGACACATCTGGGCCAATCACAAAATGCCACATTTGCATATATATATATATATATATATATATATATATATATATATATATATATATAGTGTATGTATGTACAGTGCGTGCATGTGCGTGTGCGTGTGCGCGTGTGCGTGTGTACAAGAGGATTGGATAGAACTCTCACACCTACTGTACGGTACTGTACGTGGCTTTCTCAGACCACACGTTGTCTATGTCTGTGTCCATTTTGTTTATGGTTACGTGATGACGTGGTAGTGTGATTACTGATTAGTGAGTAACAAGTAAGAAGAAAACAAAAACAATCTTAACCCATGGTGCATGAATGCCCCACCACTATTGTGTTGGGTGGGTCCATCGTAGATCTACGTTGAACCCACCCGACACAATAGTGGTGGTCCCCAGGCTGCTCAGTCAGAATGGTGGTCCCTGGGTCAAAACCAGTTGAAAACCCCTGCTGTATCGGATCGGCCCTTATTTGGTCATATCGGTTCACATCGGTATCGGCGAATATGCCAGTCTAACCAGCGATCCGACACAGGGGTAAGGGGTCGACACTATGCCAGTCTAACCAGCGATCCGACACAGGGGTAAGGGGTCGACACTATGCCAGTCTAACCAGCGATCCGACACAGGGGTATGGGGTCGACACTATGCCAGTCTAACCAGCGATCCGACACAGGGGTAGGTTGTCGACACTATGCCAGTCTAACCAGCGATCCAACACAGGGGTAAGGGGTCGACACTATGCCAGTCTAACCAGCGATCCGACACAGGGGTAAGGGGTCGACACTATGCCAGTCTAACCAGCGATCCGACACAGGGGTAAGGGGTCGACACTATGCCAGTCTAACCAGCGATCCGACACAGGGGTAAGGGGTCGACACTATGCCAGTCTAACCAGCGATCCGACACAGGGGTAAGGGGTCGACACTATGCCAGTCTAACCACAGATCCGACACAGGGGTAAGGGGTCGACAGTGACACTATATGCCAGTCTAACCAGCGATCCGACACAGGGGTAAGGGGTCGACACTATGCCAGTCTAACCAGCGATCCGACACAGGGGTAAGGGGTCGACACTATGCCAGTCTAACCAGCGATCCGACACAGGGGTAAGGGGTCGACACTATGCCAGTCTAACCAGCGATCCGACACAGGGGTAAGGGGTCGACACTATGCCAGTCTAACCAGCGATCCGACACAGGGGTAAGGGGTCGACTCTATGCCAGTCTAACCAGCGATCTAACACAGGGGTAAGGGGTCGACACTATGCCAGTCTAACCACAGATCCGACACAGGGGTAAGGGGTCGACACTATGCCAGTCTAACCACAGATCCGACACAGGGGTAAAGGGTCGACACTATGCGAGTCTAACCAGCGATCCGACACATGTGTAAGGGGTCGACACTATGCCAGTCTAACCAGCGATCCGACACAGGGGTAAGGGGTCGACACTATGCCAGTCTAACCAGCGATCCGACACAGGGGTAAGGGGTCGACACTATGCAAGTCTAACCACAGATCCGACACAGGGGTAAGGGGTCGACACTATGCCAGTCTAACCAGCGATCCGACACAGGGGTAAGGGGTCGACACTATGCAAGTCTAACCACAGATCCGACACAGGGGTAAGGGGTCGACACTATGCCAGTCTAACCACAGATCCGACACAGGGGTAAGGGGTCGACACTATGCCAGTCTAACCAGCGATCTGACACAGGGGTAAGGGGTCGACACTATGCCAGTCTAACCAGCGATCCGACACAGGGGGAAGGAGTCGACACTATGGCAGGTAAATATAATGTTGGGGCACGTGGAGTTTGCTTTGGAGTTGCCCAAACTGCAAGTGCACTTTTGAATACGTATTTGATCCATGAAAATCCCCCTGAAAATAGTTCCGTGGGTTGATGTCGAACCGGAAAAATATGCGACCGTCGCGACGCGGAACAACAACAACAACAAGCAGTGAGGGCTGCTTGGAGTGCAGTTGAAACCATACAGTTCACTTGAATTTGAACTCATTTTCCCAGAAGCCCTTGCAGCCCAGAGCATTTCCGGTTTCGTCATCATAACAACGCGACGGCCTCGTCACCACCAGGTCCGCGGTAAATCCGCTATTTCTTTTTAACTATCAAAAAGAAACGCTGAATTAAACACATAAAACAAATAGCGGGTTTTATAGCGGAAACATGGATTAAATAGGGTTATGCAGCAGAACTGTTAATGTGTACAGTGTGGCGACGTGTGCCGACGTGGCACATACTGTCTGCACACGTGTACGCATAACAATTATGACACATAGGCCTGCGATATTCAGAATTTACAGCAAGGGATTGCTTGAAAATAATAAACAGCCAAAACCTAAGCCAAATAAATGCAAACTGAGGGTTTAAAGCTTTAAACCCTTGCAGTAATGTTGATGGTTTAGGACTTTTGGGGTTATTTTATTGACACAAATGAATAATTTGTTAATAACAGTGACAAGGACCGTATGTGTCACTGTTATTCACCGTTACCCCTTTTTTTTGGGGGGGGGGGGGGGACCTGAGCTTGAGCCTCTTCGCGGTCACGCGGACGCTCAAGCTCAGGGGCCCCCCCTAGCTCAGGGGCCCCCCTGGGCCTGGGCCCAACAGGCCCCGTTGGATGATCCTCCCCTGACCACGAGGGTTTGAGGACAACCCATTAAAACAACACGGTAGATGGAGATGGACAAGCTAGGACTCATGGGGAAACTGCAGGCAGCGAGCGTTTCCAAAAGGCCCCTAAAAACAGGTGCGTCAGTCAGGCCTTCCCTTCCTGACGTTTGAAAGACCAGCAGGGAGGTTTCGGAGTGAGAGTCGAGAGCCGTATTAAGCGGTGGCGGGCACGCAGAGGAGGGACTATAAACAAGTTCCACGGGAAATATAACGTTGAGTGACCAGGAGGAGTTCTATACACACATGGAACCACAGAACCTTTAACCACTTTACAGCCTGCTGGGGGAAACGTACACTATAGACAGCCCCGGGTGGATACGACTCATTAGAGGAAGGTTCACCTGGAGTGTGACAGATCTGAAAAAAGTCACAAAAGCTTATTTTGGGGGGGGGGGGGGGGGGATTTGGTTATAATGGTGATCCATTTTCTAAAATGGATTTTACAGTATAGTCGACGTCCATTTTGGAATTCATGGCGTACGTCCCACATTTTAATCAACGGAATGGAAAAACGCTACCATATAGTTATAACCCGAGACGTACTCTCATCCATTTCGCGATCAGGAGAAAAAAAAGAAGAAGGCTATGAAATTTGTCCATTTCCCCCCCCCCCATCTCAGGAAGCAGTAAGTCATCCGAAACGGGATATAGTAAATATATGGTGGACTTATTGAAAAAAGTGACCCCTCAATCCCTAACCTTGCGGGTTCATCCTCCGTAACAAATCACGTTGAATATACCATCGACAGTCCAAGACAAACCAAACGCAGGGAATCCATACACCTGTTTCTGCAGCAATTGTCCTCCTACATCAGCAACCGCAATTGGGCCTTTTAGATAAATTGAGGCCTACGCTAGCTCCTTTCAAAGTTTAATAACCAGATATAAAGTACATAGGAAAGAAGCACATGTGCTAATGGCCATCTCTCTCGCTCTCTCTCTCTCTCTCTCTCTCTCTCGCACATGTTTTGACCGGTCTTTCATCACTTTCTCCCTCGCTCTCTCTCTCTCCCCCGCACACATTTCTGAAAGAGGTCTGGCATGTGTTAAACCATTCTGGGCGGGAACCCCCTTTTGGTGTTTTTCTAAAGCATTATGTTATACTTTAGCTATTGGAAAAATAGCAGATCTACGAGCTTGTAGATCTGCTTTCTTTTATCGTGAAAATGTGGCGGAAATATTTCAATATTTATTCTTTCAGAGCGAACGTTTTTAACACAAATCTTCAGCTTCTTCTGAGGGGATCCCTGGAACAACATATTTTCAGATGGGGGGTCCGCTGGCCAAATACAGATAATTCTGGTGGGGTTCTTGACGTGAAAAAAGGTTGAGCACCCACTGACATAGAAACACGAGGGTTTTTTCAGAAAACTGTCATGATTTAGATTTTTTTTTAAAGAATGGTCCTCAAGTCAAAATGGGTTAAACTGTCCGGAATATGAGAAAGAGAAGGAAAGACGACGGCGTGGGGGGGGGGGGGGGGAGTGGAAGAGAGAGAGAGTGAACAAATGCGGGCCAAGGTGGGTGGGAAGCGTACAGAGAGAAAATAAGAGTGAAAAACGAACGGAGGAGGTAGAGAAAGCACAGGTCCAGATTATGAAAGTATAAAAAAATAAAATAAAATAAAACACGACGTCTCAGGCCTTTTTGGTCAGCGTTGCAGTGTGAATACTGCACTGGGCTTGAACCCTCTCATGTTAGCGCCACGGTCAACAGTGTATAATAAACTACAAAGGTTCTTTCACTGCGCTGCTGCCCACGCCGACACGCTCTGCGGGCGGCGCGGTGGTGTGGCGATGTGGCGGTCCCGGTCCCTCTGTGGGCCGCGACGCTGTGATCACAGCAGAGGAGGAGGAGGACAAACAACCATCCAGACCCGTCCGGTTCTGAGCCCTCCATCACGCTGCTTTCCACCTAACTCTCAGGATGATAGTATACGCTGTCTCCCCCCTCCCTTCTAGCACTGTCTCTCTGGCTGGATGTTATTGTTTAAAGAATAAACCCCCATATCCCCATCCCCTCACCCGACCCCCGTCCCTCTCGACCCGGGTGCAGGGGGGTGGTGTGGGGGTGGGGTTTGGCTCAACTCCCCCCCCCCCCCCCGACAGTGAGGGCTTCATAAATCTTCGCTGTGACTGGAAGTTCCTGGCTGTGCAGGTTTGGAGGGCGGACAAAAGCACCAAACGCGGTCAGGAAACGGCACTGCGGCAGCTAGCAGCATGCCCGAGGGGCCGTGGAATAACATCAACATTGGCCCCTGGCTGGCCGCGCGTGCGTGCGCTCACGTGTGTGTGTGTGTGTGTACCGACGGGGTCACGGGGGGTCGTGTGACATGTGCAGACAAACGTGGATGACTATAGGGGACAGTGGTGTGAAAAATGACACGAGGAGCGAACGGGAGTGTGAGGTGTTGTTGGCGCACGGAAGCTGCAGAAAAGCCCTGCTAATTGGTGGCTTAACAGGGGGGGGGGGGGGCTGTTCTAGAAAGCTGTTGCTGTTGCTTCTGCACTGTTGAGTGTCTGTCAACACACCAGCCTGACCGGGCATCGAGCGTTTCAACACACCAGCCTGACCGGGCATCGAGCGTTTCAACACCCAGCCTGACCGGGCATCGAGTGTTTCAACACCCCAGCCTGACCGGGCATCGAGCGTTTCAACACACCAGCCTGACCGGGCATCGAGCGTTTCAACACCCCAGCCTGACCGGGCATCAAGCGTTTCAACACACCAGCCTGACCGGGCATCGAGTGTTTCAACACACCAGCCTGGCCGGGCATCGAGCGTTTCAACCATAGACTGTGAAAAATATGGACAAAGTGCTCCCCGGGTCTAACATGGACGTAAAATGAAGCCTGTAAGTGTAATTCCTTGCACTGTAAGTCGCCATATTTCTAGATCCGTTTGGGCCCAGCTGGCCATTGGCTGGCTCCATTTGGGCCCAGCTGGCCATTGGCTGGCCCAGACAACGAGGCGGGACTTCTCCCCTTACTCTTCGTTGGTTTTTATTTTGACTGAACGGGGGGTGGATCCCGTTCATAGACTGTAACGTTAGCCACGCCCCTCAGAACATACGCGAATTTATGGTTATTTTTTAAATAAATGGGACCATAATTTTCCAAAAAGAATATTATGACATGAGAAATGAGACTTTAAACTAGTGAATGGAAGCAGAAAGTATTCATGACCATGTTTATTAAGGTAATACAGTCTAGGTGAAGTTGGGCCCAAATACATGGGCTGTTTTGGGCCCAATGACAGCGCCACAACAGGCCATTATATGAACTTTCAGGATGTCCCGATTTCCTTAGTGGCTTCACGAAATATCTGTCTGACTGCCCCCCTGGTTTCAACCCCAGCCTGACGGGGCATCGAGCGTTTCACTCTCATGCATGCGTAGCTTAGACTGCCCTCATGTGCTCTCTTCCCAGTGTGCCTCCTGCACTGCAAAAGTGTTCTCTTTTGTGTGAAGCTCCAAACAGTGTTGAACAGTTTTCATTTAGTTTTATCACATTTTAGTCACCTGGAATGTCTTAGTGTTATAGTCTAGTTTTAGTCGACTAAATGTCATGCGATTTTAGTCGACTAAATCTACAGTTGATTTAGTCGACATCAAGGCGGTGCCTTGATGCCGTCGTAATGACTGTTTTTACACTTGCTGAAAATAGCCGATCTACAAGCTCACAACGACGGTAAAATGACTCTCTTGTCCACTATCCCTTCCTAGCATTTTTTTGTCTAGTTTTTAATTATTGGCGAAATTGTCAGTATATTTAGTCTTCTTTTTGTCATCATAGCTTAGTTTTCATGTAGTTTCCATTTAGTTTGTCAGTGAAAAAAGGTAGTCGACGAACATTTTTTGCGTCTTAGTTTTAGTCGACGAAAACAAACACTGGCTCCAAATGGACCCCTCCGTTTGGTTCCGTTTGTAGCACACCCTCAGAGCTTGTATTAACACTCAGGACTTTTATATTGAGTGTAGGATGAAAAACGATAACAACTGAGGAAGGCAGCATGCTGAGAGAGATTACTCTTTCATATTGACAGATCTTCAATCCACAGAGAAATGTTTCTATTGTCCAGATTTGACGAGTTTCAAATTTATTTGGAAGTTTTTAACAATGACATCAATGGCAGACAATAATCGTTTTATTTGACCACATTTTAACCACATCCAAGAAGTACGGAGAGAAAAAACTGCAGACTAATTCTGAATTCACACAGCCGTCATTTCCTCCTTTTGTTCCTTTGTTTGACGATACACTATTTGCGTTTTACGAGACCTTCGGCCTGTTACGAGAGTTGTCAATATTACATATTAACACGGCAAATCCCCGTTGCACCTCAGCATGCACAGCTCCCATTTTTAAAGAGACTTTGCTGGCTCTCATATAGCGCGCGAGAGCGAGAGCCATATCCCAACAACCATGGATGGAATATGCACCATGTATTCTTGGGCCAGGAGGACAGGAGGAGGATGGAGGAGACGGTGGCGTGCAGAAAGTGTTGCGATGACAGAGAACGGTTTGTCCGGTGTCCTGGGGCTTAAGCCTCTGTTTGGGTTGGCGGCCCGTATACTGTGCGGCTCTCACGTGCCAAATACCAAAAGGCTCTCTCACACCCCATTGATAACATGACTGACAGGGTGTCCAGTTACCCCAGCTAGACTGCAAATCAATGCCTCATTTAAGAGCCCACTGCACGGTGACTGTCTGCGAGGAGGGAGGGAGCTCGAGGCGAACGCGATTAGTGGGCGACTTTGATTTCCGTCATTTACAGCCACGCTCTTTGGAGATAATGCCGACGCGGCATGTGTGCGCAAAACGGCGTGAGCGAGTGCATTTGGTGTTGGATTCGATTGTTGCACACTTGGAGCTCGTAGATTTTTCTTTTCTTTATTTCACGTGGCCTGGAGCGTGGCTCAGCGGTCCAGGCACCTTGGCTGGTAATCCAGTCTGGTAGTGTGCCCTTACTGCGTGTCACTCCCCCATCTGTCTCCCCATTTCCTGTCAGCCTACTGTCTGTCCCTCTATAAAAAAATATAAAATAAAGGCGGAAGCCGCAAGAAAATACATAAAAACTGAAAATCTATAATTTCTTCCTTCCGAGAGTGTGGCATTTGGTCTCCAGTAAAGCCCAACTTATGCTTGAATAAACTAAGCATAATTCTTGCAGCTCACCTCACATTATCTGCAGCTAAACTCCACTCTCCAATGCAGGCAGACAGCGTGCTGCAGCAGATGATGATCTGTGGAACTGAAGCAGGCAGACAGTGTGCTGCAGCAGATGATGCTATATGTGGAACTGAAGCAGGCAGACAGTGTGCTGCAGCAGATGATCTGTGGAACTGAAGCAGGCAGACAGTGTGCTGCAGCAGATGATCTGTGGAACTGAAGCAGGCAGACAGTGTGCTGCAGCCTGCAGCAGATGATCTGTGGAACTGAAGCAGGCAGACAGTGTGCTGCAGCCTGCAGCAGATGATGATATATGTGGAACTGAAGCAGGCAGACAGTGTGCTGCAGCAGATGATGATATGTGGAACTGAAGCAGGCAGACAGTGTGCTGCAGCAGATGATGATATGTGGAACTGAAGCAGGCAGACAGTGTGCTGCAGCAGATGATGATATGTGGAACTGAAGCAGGCAGACTGTGTGCTGCAGCAGATGATGATCTGTGGAACTGAAGCAGGCAGACAGTGTGCTGCAGCAGATGATGATATGTGGAACTGAAGCAGGCAGACAGTGTGCTGCAGCAGATGATGATATGTGGAACTGAAGCAGGCAGACAGTGTGCTGCAGCAGATGATGATCTGTGGAACTGAAGCAGGCAGACAGTGTGCTGCAGCAGATGATGATATGTGGAACTGAAGCAGGCAGACAGTGTGCTGCAGCAGATGGTGATCTGTGGAACTGAAGCAGGCAGACAGTGTGCTGCAGCAGATGATGATCTGTGGAACTGAAGCAGGCAGACAGTGTGCTGCAGCAGATGATGATCTGTGGAACTGAAGCAGGCAGACAGTGTGCTGCAGCAGATGATGATCTGTGGAACTGAAGCAGGCAGACAGTGTGCTGCAGCAAGATTCAAGATTGCTTTATTTGTCATTCTTTCCAGCAGAAAAAAAAACGAAATCCATGTTTCTCCTAGTTAAAAGACAACACAGGCTCTTACAAGAATAAATATGTCAAGTGCAAGACAATACTCTGAATATAAATACGTTCTAAAAACGACAGGAATCCATGAAGAAAAAGCACAGCCAGATAAATAGAATAAAAAAAACATTTTAAAAACTGAACAGTTCATGTCATCAGTTCATGTCCTATATCTGCCAGGGAGACAACCAGTAGAGTTCAAAAGTCTGATCGCCTGGGGAAAGAAACTGGTGATGATGACATGTAGAACTGAAGCCTTGGACAGCCTTAATTCCAGTGACACTCCACACATCAATCAGCCATTCTAAACCCATGCCTCTCCGAAGAACACTTTCAACTTTTCTGTTGTTTTAGAGAAGGTTGGCGGGAAGTTTGTTTATTATGTGCAGATATGAATGGCAGTGAGTGTGTGTGCGTGTGTGTGTGCGTGCGTGCGTACACACACACACACGCACTGGTTGTTCTGACCCTGGTGTTGGGAAGGACACCTACTGGCTGTTCTGACCCTGGTATCGGGAAGGAAACCTACTGGTTGTTCTGACCCTGGTGTCGGGAAGGACACCTACTGGTTGTTCTGACCCTGGTGTCGGGAAGGACACCTACCTACTGCTTGTTCTGACCCTGGTGTCGGGAAGGACACCTACTTGTTCTGACCCTGGGGTCGGGAAGGACACCTACTGGTTGTTCTGACCCTGGTGTCGGGAAGGACAGCTACTGGTTGTTCTGACCCTGGTGTCGGGAAGGACGCCTACTGGTTGTTCTGACCCTGGTGTCGGGAAGGACAGCTACTGGTTGTTCTGACCCTGGGCGACTAACGGATAGAGAAAGCATAGTGAAAGGATATGGTTGTTCTGCCTGAAACCGACGAGTGCATCATCTCCCCTGGCCGAGCGGGGAGGCCGTTTGGTCTCTCTTAAATACGGATTGCAGCTTTATAAAGACTGCTAAATGGTCTCTGCGTTTCTGTGGAGGGCTGGCAAATGTTAACACCACGTGGCCTTATAGCGGGGCAGAAGAACAACTGAAGATGATTCTTTGTCAGCAGCTCTTTGCGATTTTCTTCTTGCTCCACCAAAATACTCGAACGGCAGCCAACGTATACAATACTCGGTAAACATATTTCAAAGCCACGGGTTCAGCCATTCGGCTGCTTCTACTTGGCTGGCAGAGACACGTCTGTGTATTTCACTTGGCACGCACGTCTCCGGCTGAAATTCCCTGCGCAGAGAGTGGAATAATTACAACAACAACGACGACGACAAAGATTCAGCAGTCTTTTATTCGTCTTGCTGTTTTGATAAAAAAGCACAGGCTGGCATTATACAATGACTTTAACCCATTTTGGGCGGGAACCCCTTTTGGTGTTTTTTTGAGTATTTATGTTATGCTTTAGCTGTTGAAAAATAGAAGATCTACAAGCTCGTATAACGCAGCACTCGGTGCCTTGCTTGTAGGTCTGCTATTTTTGATAGATTGTGAAAATGTGACGCAAATCTTTGAATATATATTCTTTCAGAGTGAACGTATTCTAAGTCCCTGGAAAAACATATTTGCAGATGGGGGGTCGGCGGCCAATTACATATATGGATCCCTTGACATGAAAATGTTTGAGAACGACTGACATATAGAAAACGGTCAGGATTTTAGAAGAAATTTTGTAGAATCGTCGTCAGGTCTAAAATGGGTTAAACAGACGAAACAGAGCCTGTTTCAACATCCTGTGTGGCCCTAAGGTAGAGATATAAGCCTCTCTGGGTGCCTTTATGGTGTCAGTATGAAGCTATAGATGACATTCTGTATAGATGGGAGGGTCTGGGGGGCAGTCCTTCTGAGAGTCAACAGCTATATGTTGACAGCGTATAGCAGGGTGCTGGAGCGCTGCTTTGGGTGAGGACCAGTATAAGCTTGGCATATCAGGGACGTGCACACATAGACATCAAAGGGGGCTTCAGCCCCCCTGCCCCGTCTGTAAAACAACTGCCCTTTCCACTAGACCACAAATGCAGCATTTACTACATGGTGAAAGAAATGCAAAATGCCCCTCCTTTCCATGCCATGCCGGAAGGCAGCATTCAGGAGAATTGCCCCCCCCCCCCCCCCAAAGTCTCCTGAACTGGCATTTTGGCGTTGAACTAATTTGTTTCTAAATCCATGTCGTTACACACCGCATCTCCACTATAGCTAAAGAGTGCTGGGCTGCGCCCCGAACATAGCTGATCTACAAGCTCACAACGCGTTGCGCTGCGCCGCGTTGTGAGCTTGTAGATCTGCTTTGTTCGCTACTTTTGTCCAAAAGTGCCCTCTTCCGGGATTTCAGCCCCTGCCTCTCTAACTGGCCCCAGGTTTACTTATCTGTGAAAAGAAAAGCGTGGTCACAACGTATAAGACGGATGTGTCCTCCGGAACATCCGTCAGATGTGTTTCCCCCCGGATTTGCTGTCATTTCCTTGGGCGATCGATACTTCCGCTAAAAAAGACTCCATGGCAGGGCTTTCTTGTCGCAGTTACTGTAAAAAACGTATTTTATTTAAAATGCCACAAAACAAACGAACAAACCGTTGGCAGAGCCACGCCGTAAACAATGTCAGGTTGTCACCTTAAGGCTTCACTCACACTGTCACAACAGAATGTTGTATAGCTGATGCATGAGACTTGTTGACTGTTGATTGGGCAGCGGTGGCCGAATGGTTTGCGGAGCGGTCTTGATATCGGAAGGTCGCTAGTTCATATCCCCGGACCGGCACGTTAAAATCACCACCGCTGAAGTGCCCTTTGGACAAGGCATTGAAGTTCTTGAGCTTAGTCCAGTTACCCTGGGTAAACATAGTACCTTTCCTTTGTAAGCTCACAATTAATTTCCAATGGAAGTCATGTGGTTTGAAGAGACAAACGTGTTGGATACATCAGCTTGTAGGCAAAAATGTTGTATCAAACCATGTGACTTCCATTGGAAATGCATTGGGGCGGCCATGAAACTTACATCTTGCTTACATCTACCATGCAACATTGTTGTATGCTATACTGTATAGGTGTGAGTGAAGCCATATTCATCCTTTTAATCGTGGTTTCCTGGTTCCTCAGTGGAAAATGATTCTTGAGTATTATGGTGAGGAACTCTTGAGTCTGTGTACCGATTCAAGATTCAACAAAAGTTTATACAAAATCATGATCACACTTAAACTAGACTCTTTAGACGGTTTACATTTGGCTGCACACGCTGCAAATGTCCACGCCTGTTTTCTCTCAAAACGGTAAAAAGGATTAGCCTCAAGAGAGTAAGATTACATTTGTTTATTCATGGCCACTCCAACATGCTAGACAATTACAATGAATCGCAGGTCAAGGTTTTAATAACAGGTTAAGGCTTTAATAACTGATTTAAAATCAAGCGGTGCAAGACAACTTGAATTCAGATAAAAACAAATCCTTGATTAGTCCTAAACTGTGCATAATTGAAGCCTTTTTTTGGTGCAACCCGGCCTTATTTACAGTGAAGTGAATGTTCCCTCTGTCATTAGTAGTGTTAAGTAACAGCGTCAGCGTCTATAAGCGTTAACTATGCAGGCTTATCTGTGTGTAAACAAGCGACCAGTTGTGGGGCTGGACCTTGTACAGTACAGTACAGTACAGTACAGTACAGTACAGTACAGTACAGTACAGTACAGTACAGTACAGTACAGTACAGTACAGTACAGTACAGTACAGTACAGTACAGTACAGTACAGTACAGTACAGTACAGTACAGTACAGTCCTGGACCCAATCGGGTCAAATGACATAAATGCAGGCAGCATTATTTGCAGACATTGTTGTATGGAGAGGTACATTGTAAAAAAGACTGTTGGTTTAACCACCCCCCCCCCCCCCCCCCCCCCCCGACATTTCCTGCATGGCTGCCTGGTGGAGTGAGAGAGAGGGAGAGAGGGAGAGAGAGAGAGAGAGAGAGAGAGAGGAACAGTGATCCCCATGAGCGGCTCTGGTGGGAGTCTTAACACATTTTGACCTGAGAACGATTCTTAAAAAATGTCTTCTAAATCTAAAAGTTATCTGAAAAACCTATGTTTCTATGTCAGTGGTTCTCAAACCATATCATGTCAAGGACCCCCAGAATTATTATTATGTGTAATTGGCCGCCGACCCCCATATGGAAATATGTTGTTCCAGGGACCCCCCCCCCCCCCCCAATAAATAGCAGACCTACAAAGCTTGTCTGTAGCGCGGCACTTATACGGGCTTGTATATCTGCAATAATTCTTTGAATAGCATAAAGTATAACATAATGCTTTAAAAAAAAAAACACCAACTGGGGGTTCCCGTACAGAATGTCTTAATGGTCACTGGGCTACGGTGAAACCTGTGTCTCATGCTAACATGAAAACAATGAGTCTTTTATTGTTGCACATGAGAAGCACACCATAGTGTGCTCTTTCATTGGAGTGGGTGTCCATATCTGTTTTTGTAGTTTGTTTCTCAGCCAAAAGGGAGAGAGCTGCTAGCTGCCTTTGGATTTACAGCCCCCGGGCTTTATCACGCAGGATGCTTTCTATAATATTAATCATAACTGTAACAGTTGAGACGGTTTATTGGTTGAGATTTATGCCTTCCTGTCTGTTCAGATGTACGGAGTACTGGCGACGCTTTTCTGAATGTAATGTTAATGTATTGTTAACGCGTTCTGAACGAGAAACCCTTTTGGTGTTTTAAGCATTGTTGTAACGGCGAACGTTTTTAACTCAAATCTTTGCTTCTGGGGGGAGGGGGGGGGGCTCCCTGGAACAACATATTTAGATGGGGGTCGGCGGCCATTTACATAATATGCTGTAATTCTGGGGGTCCTTGACGTGAAAATGTTTGAGAACCACTGATATAGAAACATTGTTTTTTAAGAAAACTGTCAGGATTTAGAAGACATTTGTAGAATCAGGTCTAAATGGGTTCAAATCTAATGTAATGTAATGTATATTATTAATACACAACTACTGGTTGTGAAGCAACATTTCAACTCCCAGTTCTCAGCTGTAATATTGGACTGCGTGACTACATTCTGATGTGTATTTGCCGTATAGATGGATGGAAAAGCAAACACTTAAACACAACACTAGAAATATAAGAAATACAGGCTCTTTTGTAGCCTATACACCAGTCTGTTCTGCTTCTAAACCAAAATCGGCACACACAAATTCCTATTTGTATCCTGTAATGTATCTTTTTATAATACTAGCCCTTACCCGTTCTGAATATTATGAACACCAAATGATGTACAGTGTGGGTAATGCGATGTAATAGATCACATTACTGATTGGGAGGGAATTGTCCTGTTGTGTGTTGTAGTGCAGCAGCTGCAGGGTCCAGGCGTTGGTGGTGATGATACAAAAATCCTCCACAGTCTACTGTGAAGTTGTGAACCCGTAGCACTGATGCGAGGTCCGTGCCATGGATGGTCCAACTTGTACGGCAGTTGCTTTAGCCAAGCGCTGTTGTTTGGCGTGTGGCGTAAGATAGCCGAGGGATGTTTCTTTTGTGCTTTGGCATGACTTAAACTGTAGTTTTTGGTGGTGGTATAGAAAGAAGTGACTGTCCGTCTCTGTGTTGTTGCGGACAGGGATGGAATGTTGTGTGTGTGTGTGTGTGTGTGTGTGTGTGTGTGTGTGTGTGTGTGTGTGTGTGTGTGTGTGTGTGTCTCACAGCGTGGGGCTGGAGGTGCGGTCACAGTGGTGGGGACAGATGTTGCACTGAAAACTGTGTGCCAATATTAATCTGTTGCCGTCCCAAGATGCATTTCAGTGGTGACACTGCATGGTGGCACGTGATTTCCGGGGAGATGAGTTGTTTTTGACGCAAATTAATTTAATTAAGGTGATTGTTAGAATGTTTGGCGTGTGTAATGCGGGGCAGATTGAGGTTGGACAGGGCTGTGCGGCGCTATAGGTTCCGTGAGGCTGTCCGCGCGTTGTGGCGTTGTGAGGAGGCACTTTGCTCTATGCGGAAGTGGACAGACACACACACAGCGGTGCTTGAATTTAATAATGATATTGTGTCTGTCTTGTCTGTATCTTGAACGGTGACGTCATGGACGCAAAACAAATTTCAATGCAAGCTGACAATAAAGTTGTATTGTATCGTATGTGGAAGTATAGATTCATACTGTAGTGTAGGTGATGTAGTGTTACATCAAATAAATACCGGTATGCAGTATCAGAGCCTTGACAATTTATTGACACTTCTGGGCACTCTCATATTTTGGACAAAGAATTATGTTTAGGGTTTAAGGATGTCAACTTTGAAATGTGTCGAGTGCCTTTGAATTTATGATTTCATATTTCAATCGAAAGTATGAATCATAAGTGATAAAGGGATATTAAACTAGAAAAAGTGCCCCTCGGGGCACAGGTCTCCACCAGGGCAGGTCAGGTTGTGGCCTCCTGGAATATGAAATATCGGACAGATCCGTCTTGAACACATGACTATAGAGATAGTGTGTAACGATTTGCGGGATCTTTGGACAGAATCTGGAGGAGTAATATAAAAAAATGTGTTTTTCAAAAGTCGGCCTCCTGGTGGCGCTATAACAGCCCGTTCTGGAAATGTTGGCATCGACCGGGTTAACACATTTGATGCTAAAGACGAGTATATGTGTCTTACTCTTACTTTTTTCTCGAAACGACCCGGTTGCCAGGCAACGCCTTGCTAAGCCCCGCCTGCAGGCCCGGTTTCGTGCGCACGCAACATTCACTTCCTTATTTTAGCCCCATCTTAATCCATTAAGACCTGACCTGAGATCAGATTCTATATAATTTCTTCTAAATCCTGTCATTTTTTGGATGTCGGTAGTTCTCATACTTGTCAACGACAGGAGGAGTATATCATGTTTGGGAAATATGTGTGTTTGGAGTGGCTTGTTGTAAGCCAAGTTATTGTCTCCACCAGGCCAAAGGCATGGTGAGAGAGTATGTTTTGCACTCCGTCCGTCCGTCCGTCCGTCCGTCTGTCCGTCTGTGAACAGCTAATCTCCGGCACCGTTAACCATATGGACCCGTCCCTATTCTGGGAGTGAGCATTAGTCGAAAATAGCCGCTGTGAGCTTGTTGATGGTTGTAGAGGGGGAGAAAGGAGGGCGGATAGCATACACCTAATATAATAACCAATACTTAATAGGAGGGGGAGTCCAGCCTGGCCAGCATACACCATAAATGACGTCCTAGCACACAAACCAGTGTTGTTTTTGGCAGCAAATTTCGATTTTAGTTTTAGTCATATAGACTTCTGAATAGTTTTCATTTAGTCTTAGTCACATTTTAGTCACCCGGAATGTTTTAGTGTTAGTCTAGTTTTAGTCTTAAATATCATACGATTTTAGTCGACTAAATCGACAGTTGATTTAGTCGACTAAAATATATTTTGGTGGGCGTTGATGCCGTAGTAATGGCTGATTTTACACTTGCTGAAAATAGCCGATCTACAAGCTCACAACGCGTCTCAGCTTGTAGATCAGCTATTTTCAGCATGCAACCAAGTGCAAAATTACTTATAATGGATCTCTTGTCCACTAGTCCCTTCCTAACATTTTAGTCTAGTTTGTATTTGTTGACAAAATGTACAGTATATTTAGTCTTAGTTTTAGTCATCATGGCTTAGTTTTCATTTAGTTTCCATTTAGTTTTTGTCAGTGATCGTCATAGTTTTAGTCGACAAATTCAACACTGACATAAACCCTTAATGCCTTCTACCCAATGTATCATAAATAATCCCTACATGCCATATTGGTCTAATAATTATGGCACATAATAAATTACACGTTCCGGGCATCGCTGATGACCCAGATAGCCCATAATATAATTGCACGAAACCTTCCAAGTGATCAACTAGATATGGGAGACATGGCCACTGTCTGTGTCCCTTTTACATGACCATATATGGAGATCATTGATGACCATGACGTCGATTTTTTCCAAATCGCCCAAAACACTGAATGCTTAGAAGATGTTTAGAAGATTTAGAACACTTTCCTGGGGGTCTTTATGTGTGTAATATGTGTTTTTTAGATATTTTAGATTTTTTGCAGTGAGCCCTGCAGTGTCTCTGATGTCATCGACACTGGGCTCACTTGGACTATGGACTAGAATTCCCATAATGCTTTGGTGCACTGCTCCTCCTCCTCCTCCTCCTGCGACTACAACATATATTCCATGCAGGAAGTAAATGACGGCCAAGCTACACCAGGCTTCTCTCGCGCGTTTACTACATCGATCTGTCAGATGCGCGGCAGGTTTGTGCGGGACCTTCCGGGAGGATATATAGATACTCGCGGAGTCGCGCATGGGGGCATAAGCACGTAAACATTTTTGAACCGATCCTATTTTTTGAGCACGCGTAGGATGGCCCGCTGTATCCGTGCGTCTGGTGTAGCTGGTATCATTGACATATATTGGTCCTATCCACACGCACTGTACGCACGCAAAATTGCCTGGTGTAGCTTGGCCGTGACACTGTAAGAGACACTGCTGGACTCACTGCCAAAATCTAAAATATCTAAAACCATGCACGTATTGCACACACAAAGACCCCCAGGAAAGTGTTCTATAAATCTTCTAAACGTCATTAACATATATATTTTTAACTTTCCTCGGCCGCGCACACGGTTGTTCAGAGAGGTTGAGGTGCGTGCTTCTTTTCTTTAACCCATTTTGCGTGGGAATCCATTTTGGTGTTAGCATTATGTCATGCTTTAGCTATTGAAAAATAGCAGATATACAAGCTCATAGCGCGCCACCGAGTGGCGCGCTACGAGCTTGTAGGTCTGCTATTTTTGAAAAATCGAAGAGCGACTGACATAGAAGACATTTTTTAGAATCTGATCACAGGTCAGAATGGAAAACTGTCAGGATGTAGAAGACATTTTTAGAATCTGATCTCAGGTCAGAATGGGTTAAAGATCATAGATATTGTAGTACCGACATCATACACTGACTAGCCTCATGCGTATTACGGTAATGGGTCCACATTTGACAAAATCTTTATTTTCATGCATGACCTATACTCTGTCGCAGTTCCAGTTTAAAACTATTTCTTCCCATCACTTCGCAGGGCCATAAAAACATCCACATTTGTTGTTTGCAAACCTGCAAAGCAACATGTTCATGTACGCAGTGTCTGTGCAAGTGTAACCTATACAGTATGTCCACAGTATATTATGCAAGTATGCCAGCCTGTGTGTGTGTGTGTATAGCACAGTGGTTCCCAAAGTGGGGTCCGGGGACCCCCAGGGGTCCTTGAGAGAGTTCCAGGGGGTCCCCAGCTAAATGATAGTTAGGAACC
Source organism: Protomyctophum parallelum (assembly GCF_964188405.1). Taxonomy (NCBI): domain Eukaryota; kingdom Metazoa; phylum Chordata; class Actinopteri; order Myctophiformes; family Myctophidae; genus Protomyctophum; species Protomyctophum parallelum. The sequence goes on along the minus strand of NC_139697.1, from coordinate 17,948,961 downwards.
AGATGGACCCTTATGGGGCTGTAAGTTAAATTAACATTGATTTTGCAATATAAATTGGGGGTCCGTAGACTAATGCATGTCAAACTGGGGGGGTCCTGGAAATTAAAACTGGTTGAAAATCAGTGCTAGAGCCGTAAAAATCCTCTTATGGGGGTCCTTGGCATATAATTCTAATGGGGGTCCGTGGGCTAATTAGTGTCAATTTGGGGGTCCTTGGTTTGGTTTGGGAACCACTGCTATAGCATACAATGTGTATACACGTGCATGGCGTTGACCATGGGTCGGTTCCAGCCAGTGTTGATTTCGTCGACTAAAACTAAGACGGAAAATGTTCCGAAAACTAAGCTATGATGACTAAAAATAAGAGTAAATATATTGACAATTTTGTCAACAAATAAAAACTAGACTAAAATGTTAGGAAGGGACTAGTGGACAAGAGATCCAGTATATAAGTCATTTTACACTTGGTTTGCGACGCGTTGTGAGCTTGTAGATCGGCTATTTTCAGCAAATGTAAAATCAGCCATTACGACGGCATCGAGGCCCGCCAAAATACATTTTAGTCGACTGAATCAGCCGTAGATTTAGTCGACTACAATCTTATGATATTTAGTCTACTAAAACTAGACTAACACTAAAACATTCCATGGGTGACTAAAATGTGACTGAAACTAAATGAAAACTATTCAAGAGACTAAAACTAAAATCTAAATTTGCTGCCAAAAACAACACCGGCTCCGGCAAGGAGGGGCGATGGAGCTTCTGACCGAATCCAATTCAACATGATGTATCACTTCAGAAGCGGAGCGCCAATTGACCGTAAAATTGACGTGCTGTTCCGTAGCGGCGCGGTGGCAGCGCTGAGCGGCCTCTCATTACTCGGGTTCCCTCCTAAAAAACCCTGCCATCCCGCATCTGGAGTCAATTAAGGGTGTCTGCCACTAACGAGGGAGTGGAGGGAGGGGGGAGCTGATGGGATTCACACGTGTGTCTGACGGCCGGCCGGCCGGGCGTCTTTTTTCTTTTATTGTATAGTGCAGCACATCTGCTGGCTCAGGTGGGGTTTCACCAGGGAGCCTCATCCTCCTCCCATTGGGGTTTATATAATACAACACGCAATTATATCAATCCAAATTAGGCCAGGATTACTCCATTTTTTAGGTTTTAGATTATTTTGTGTGGCATAAATCAGTGCCAACTCCCCCCCCCCCCGTCAGGTGTAAAGGAGCAACTTGGACACTCACGAAGGAAGCATGAGAGTTCCATAATGGGACTAGGTTGGCGGAGGGTGTGTAGAGCCCAGGATCACATTAGATAACTGACACAGGGGGGTCAGTTACAAAATGGGTTACAAAAACGTGGGATAAAAAAAAGAGGAAAGTAGCAAAACCTCTTAACTCCATTGGACCCTCAAACTGTCTGCCACCACCTCTCCCCCTCTCATGGAAGTAATTGACAATATATAAAGTCACCACACCAACTTTGATGAGGCAGTATTGCTTTGTTTTAAAAATATATGGTTTTCTTAATTTCCTGAAAAATGTACATTTTTATTTATTTATGAGGTTTCCTCCCGACAGCAGAGATATTCATGTTTTATTTGTCGTAAAAGCCAGGCAACTAAAATATTTGCGTTGGAGTCTTACACGGTTCTTAAAGTACTGTAGACTTAACGTCTTTGTAGTAGTAATAGCAGACTACTAAAACCTTTAGAGTTAAATCTTTTAGTTATAGTTGCAAAATCCGTAGCCTATACTTTTGATGTCCTATATATCCGGGATTTGAATTGAAACCTGGTCTCCCACGGGGCCGTGTGGAGACTAGGGGTGCACGGTTATGAAATTATGACCGATATCCGATATCCGGTTCTTTGCAGGGTCATATCTGCCGATACCGATTCTGACCGATTCCGATGTTATACAGAGGACCACAATGGAAACAATCCTTAATAAAGTATTCAATCAATTAATATAAGTATATACGCTTTTCCAAGTGTCTGTTTTCACAACTGAATGACTACTGAATGAGATAGTGCACAAATTAAATGTAGAAAAATGTACACTTTCTTTTTTACTTAAGATTGTACATCATGTGGCTTTTGTTCTAGACTAGAGGTACTAGACACTTTTGATTTATATTGAACTCATTGACGATTCTTTTTTACATTTTTCATTTAAAAAACAATTTGCTGGTGAAAACCGCTTCTATATTATTATTGAGACCGATCCGATACCAATATGTCATTTTTATGGTCGATCTGGCCGATTCCGATTATATGCTATACCGATTAATGCTGCATCCCTAGTGGAGACCATGCACACATTGATGGATGGGCGATGCCCGCTTGATCAGGGAAAATATACTATACTAGCACTCGTGAGCTTCAGGCGGTTAGTTTTCATTTCAGTTTTCATTTAGTTTCAGTCACATTTTAGCCACCTGGAATGTTTTAGTGTCAAGTCTATAATCTACAGTTGATTTAGTCGACTAACATGTATTTTGGTGGGCCTTGGGTGCCGTCGCAATGACTGATTTTACACTTGCTCAAAATAGTCGATCTACAAGCTCACAACATGTCGCAGCGCGATTTTAAGCATGCAACAAAGTGTAACATCACTTGTAATGGATCTCTTGTCCACTAGTCCCTTCCTAACATTTTAGTCTAGTTTTTATTTGTTGACAAAATCAACAGTATATTTAGTCTTCGTTGTAGTCATCATAGCTTAGTTTTCATTTAGTTTCCATTTAGTGTTTGTCAGTGGAAAAAGGTAGTCGACGGACCTTTTTAGTCGACAAAAACAACACTGCCAGTGAGTGTCCTATACTCCATGCCAGGGTGTACATTTCTCAATTGAAGAGCAGGGAGACCACCTCCAACTGGACTGCATCTTTTTAAGTCTAATAGATTATCGTGGATCATTGTCAGGAGGCCATGATCGAACCTTAACCTGACTCCGCCAGATTGCGGCAGTATTGAGTTCACACGTTCCCTCCTCCTGCCTGCATCTGGGATCTCTCGAGCAGAACCCGGAAGCAGCGGGACAAAAATCGGATATCATATCTCCATAATAATCTCGAGTTGTAGTCCTGTTAGGTGGAGTTTACATTTGCGCTGTGGTGGCAGCGCTTCGATATGAGCGTCACAGTCCCGCCCCCTTTCACGACGACACCACCAGGCCCAGGAAATGAATCGCAATGCATTTTTCCCCATAGACATTTCAAAAAGTATTTATTTAAAGACCTTTTAAGCGTCGTAACGAAGCCAACTCGAGTCGTGACAAATCATGACAACAAACACAATATTTTGGACCAAACAAATAATTACAAAAAAGAAAAACAACAAAACAAGTGTTGTAACCTGCCGTTTTCTTCTGCTTTCTAATTCTTTGTTCGGCCCAAAACATTGTGTTTATTGTCATGATTTGTCACGACAAGAGTTGGCTTTGTCCGGGGCGTAAACGTCTCTAAATAAATACTTTCTGAAAAGTCTATGAGGAAAATGAACGGGGAATTCTTTCCCGGGTCTCTCGAGGGGGCGGGACTGCGACATAAGTCTCGCGTCGATCCCGCCTCTAGCGGCCGCATATCGCTCCGGAGTACATCGTCTCTGCCCGAGAGACACCAGACGCTCCCATCTGGCACAATGCAAATGTTGTCCAGCAGGGGCAGTGGTTCCACCAGGCTAGATCGAACCCCCATTTCAAATGATTCTACATGTGCTTATGCTTTGGTTAAATTAAATGGTTCAAATGTCATAATAATAATGAGTATATGAAAGACTCAAAAGATGAATAGTGGTGATTTTGAAATGTTTACATTAGGAGTCACACCACAATTTGTTATGTTTGTATTGTAAAAAGCTAAAAAGCAAGGCTTTTGCACACCTACAGGACAGGCGACAGGTGCGTAGGAGAGGGTACGGTGCCCCAAAAATGTACGGTGCCCCCAAAATGAACCTATGCGGCCTTCATCAGGCTATCTTTGAAAGATAGCCTGATGAAGGCCGCACGCATAGGCCGAAACGTTGCTATTTCCCTAAAAATAAAAGTTGGTCACTGCATTTGAAGACAGTGTGCGGTTGTTTTCCTTGTTCTTTTTCTTTATTGTAAAAAGCTAAAAAGGAAAAAAATAAGCTCCACAGGCCTCATGAACAAGGAGGTTGGGGGTCCCCAGCCCTCCTGAACAAGGACCCCCATCTGAAAATATGTTGTTCCAGACAGTGACCTCCCAGAAGCAAAGATTTGAGTTGAAAACGTTCGCTCTGAAAGAATATTATGTTCAAAGATTTGCGCCGGATTTTAAAAAATAGAAGATCTACAAGCTCGTAGCGCGGCACTCGAGCTTGTAGATATTCTATTTTTCAATAGCTTAAAGTATAACATAAATACCTTTAATGTGTTTCTGTTACATTCCCTTAGTAGGTCTAGGGGTATTAATAAGGGATGCAACACGGCTGGCACGAGAATTGTGATTTATTCAACGTTTGTGAAAAAGGTATATATAAACAATAAAGAATACAACTGGAAATGCAAAACAAAAGACAGGCTATATGGGGCAACTCAAATAAACCATCAGAACTATCTAGCCCTACTCTAAAGGATCACACAATACTCTGACCTAACTCTAACCAATAAATGAAATGAAAAGGGTTACACAAATTCAATCTACCTAAACTGTCTACACTAACAACTGCCCTAACAAAGGTTTACAAAAAGTAAGCACCCATACGCCGTTATTTATATATATTATATTATATACTATATATATCTCTCTATATATATATATATATATAACTATAATATCAGTTGTATAACTTTAGTTCAGAAATCACAGATCACTATATATTATATTATATACTATATATCTCTCTATATATATATATATAATTATAATATCAGTGGTATCTTTAGCTCAGAATCACACAGAACACAGAGTATATGGCTCAGGGGACTCCACACAGGTTTAGCCCCTGGCCTATATGCTTTAAACAATGGTTTTACCCTCGAGCTTTAAGCTCCTACATGGACAGAGTACTTCACAGTATGAATGACTGAGAGACAATGCCAACGAGTGCATGTCACAGGTGCTGTTAAGTAGGGCTCCCAAGCTGGTCCTCTGAGAGCGGATTGGTTCCTGGTGACGAGGGGGGGTGGGTAGACAGAAGGGAGGTTGATGATTCGTCTCCGCCTCCACGCCCCACAGCAGACCTGTGACTTGAAAGGACTAATCAGTACTCTATTCATAATGTACCCTACTCTTACTCGTTGTATCCTAAATAATATATATATATATATATATATAGATATGCACATAACCACGTTATCATATACCATACACACATATATATATAGGCCTACTTGAACACCATAATATATATACACATATATATATATGCATAACCACGCTATCATATACCACATATATATATATATATATATATATATATATAAACATAATCCCCGATTATGTAACAGTTTCATTTACTTCACTCAACAACCACTTCAATTGAAGTGGAAGGCGTGGGAAGGTCCGGCCAGTCGCGCTGCCATTTATCTAATGGTTTTCATGGAACAGGACCTTAACGATCTAATGGTTTTCACGGAACAGGACCTGAATCGCTGAGCATCGGAGAACTTGTTCCCAAGGTTGTCGAAAATAGCACGTTAACGATACAACATCCAGATTCTGACGCGAATGCCCACGGCTTAACCCATTTTGGACTGAAGTCGATTAAAAAAAGGCTTCAAAAACCTAACATTTTTTTTACATTTATCAAGGAATTATCTGTATTTGGCCGCAGACCCCCATCTGAAAACATGTTGTTCCAGGGACCCCCACAGAAGCCAATATTTTTGTTTAAAAGTTTCGCTCTGAAATATATACAGATTTGTGCCACATTTTCACGACTTTTCAAAAATAGCAGACCTACAAGCTCGTAGCGCGCCACTCGGTGGCGCGCTATGAGCTTGAAGATCTGCTATTTTTCAATAGCTAAATTATAACATAATTCTTAAAACGCCAACAGGGGGTCCCGCCCAAAATGGGTTAAACCGAGCAGGGGGACGTTTTGAAGTCGTGCCAGTCGATTAACTGTGGCTTACAGCTGCGGACCCGTGGAAACGGAATTTAATTGCGTTCGTTATATTATAAAGAGTGAAAAAGTAAGACGGTGTAGGGCGGTGAATTAATGCCATGCCCCAGCGTGTGATATATGGCTGCCTTCAAAAGTATACTATAGTGGAGGTTTTTCTCGAGCAAAAAAGCTATGGGGTCTGGATTGTTAAAACCCCTTGTGACAGACATCTGCTCTTGTGTCGTGAAGGACTGTGGCAGTGCATGTGAACATGCATGCATGGGAGACAGTTATGGTGTTTCTCATTATGTCTGGCTGACTGTAAGCGCCGCGGTCTTACCACCGTATCAGGCCTTTCTTCTCACCGTGTGCATTCGTATTGACGCGGTCAGACATGCATTTGTGTTGAATTTGTCTAGCCTTTAATTGCTGTGACGTGCGTGCGTGCGTGTGCGATTGTCTATGCATGTCTATAGGTCTATGTATGCACGCACACACACACGCACAGTCGCACACACACACCTGTGTCCGTGGGAATACGTGTGTCTCTGATTTGTCTGTATAATGATGTAACACCTGGCCCCCGTGTGGGACGTTTGAAGGCTATAAGCATGTCCCACAGTAATTATTACCCAGCAGGCCCTGCAGCATGATGGCGGCGGCGTCTGGCCTGGGTCCCACCAGTGAGGTCACCACCACCACGTCCGTGGTGGTGGTGGACAGCCAATAAAAACGCACCTGCCTGCATGCCTGGCTTCTACAAAAGCCTCCCATGCACCGCATGCTGAAACCGCGGTGGTATTCTAATAAGGCGTGATTGATGAGGCATTATCTGGTGCAGGTGAGGTACGTTAGCCTGATTGTCAGACTCTGACCAGCTGCTCTGCAGTCGAGTGGGCGGGGTCTATGGGCTGGAAACCAGGCTAGGTGAGGTACTAGTGTATACAGTATATCCCCAGTTTGTAATATCACAGGGACAATCGTTTACAGGTCATGCTGCCAAAGACTATAGTCATTGGTTAGACATGGGTTAAGGTTAGGTTTAGGATGAGGGTTTGGAACCGGGTGCAGTACTTAATTTAGACAGTTTTTGGTTTAGACTAGTCATTGGTTAGACCACTCATTAGTCCTACAACTACAACCTATGGGGTGCATACATAGTTTAGCCAGTTTTTGGTTTAGACTAGTCATTGGTTAGACCGGTCATTAGTCCTACAACTACAACCTATATCTCAAACCCTCACCCTAAACCTATAACCTCCCACGGGGCAGCACACCTAAACCTAACCTTAACCCATGTCTAACCAATCACTAGTCTAAACCAAAAACTGTCTAAACTAAGTATACTGCACCCGCCAAGGCGATAAATGCGTTCCGATGTCGTCGTTATAATAAAGCGAGATAGGGTTTCTACAACCCGTTCTGGGCGGTAACCCCTTTTGGTGTTTGAAGCATTGTGTTTCTGGTGAAAAATACCAGATCTACTTTTGAGAAAAATGCCGAAAATGTGGCGCAAATCTTTGAATACCGTCGTATATGTTCTTTCACAGCGAATTAACTAAAATCTTTGCTTCTGAGGAGCCGTGGATCAACATGTTTTCAGATGGGGGCCAAATACAGATAATTCTGGGGGTCCTTGGCATGACATAGTGTGAGAACCACTGACGTAGAAACATGGGTTTTTCAGAAAACCTTTAGTATAGACATTTTTAGTGTAGACACATCGGCCCCGCAGGTCTAAATGGGTTAATCCATTCTGGACGGGAACCCCTTTTGGTGTTTGGAAAAATAGCAGATCTACAAGCTCATAGTGCGCTCATAGTGGCGCGCTACGAGCTTGTATAGGTCTGCTATTTTTGAAAAATCGTGAAAATATTTATTTCAGAAAACTGGAGGATTTAGAAGAAATCTTAAACATTTCGAGGTCAGGCCAAAATGGGATAATCGTAGGCATGTAACGATACACTCAACTCACGATACGATACGTATCACGATATGAGGTTCACAATACGATTTTTCACGATATTTTCAACACAATGATTTTCCAGACAAATTACTTTTATTTTTTATTTTTTATGATTTATCTTCCCCCCAAAGCTTTTTTCACAATTTGTATTTAACTACATTGCAAAGATAATTGCCTTCCTTGATGTATTAATGAGCATCAATAACGACCATCACCTGGGCACAGTCACAGACACATATACAGCTCCCCTCTCCAGGCCTCTACTGTCTCATTTCTATCCAAAATAATGTGAATATGATGGAATATGATTACAGCTGACATTTCTTATCACACACTAGCCCCCCCCCCCCCCCCCCCCCTAAAAAAATAAAAAATAAAAAGAAAGTTTTTTTGTTTTTGTTTTTTTTTATCGATACATATCGTCGGGATATAATATCGATATATTGCGATATACGATATATCGTTACATGCCTAGTTAATCGTGGTGCAGTTTGTCTTGAATGGCATGCTGTGCCGTTTCATTCAGAACACTATCATACTCTATAGCTGGCGTTCTTCCTTCATACCCCTCGACCTGCTACGGACGGCTCTGGGGCTCATATATCATCAGCCGTTTCATTACGGCTCTATAAAAAATGCTGGGGGACTGCAATTAATGGCTTTGGTGTTTCCTCTCCAGGAAAAATAATGTGGAGGGTTTTTTTTTACGGAAAACATTTTGCACGTATAGCTATAGCTCTTTTTCCGGGCCCTCCCTGAGCTTGGCCCTCATGGGGGGACCATCTGCTGACAGGGCCACAGGGGGCTAAGGGCCAAAGGGGGCTATACGGGCCACAGGGGGCTAAGGGCCACAGGGGGCTATACGGGCCACAGGGGGCTAAGGGCCACAGGAGACTAAGGGCCACAGGGGGCTAAGGGCCACAGGGGGCTAAGGGCCACAGGGGGCTATACGGGCCACAGGGGGCTAAGGGCCACAGGGGGCTAAGGGCCACAGGGGGCTACGGGCCACAGGGGGCTAAGGGCCAAAGGGGGCTATACGGGCCACAGGGGGCTACGGGCCACAGGGGGCTATACGGGCCACAGGGGGCTATACGGGCCACAGGGGGCTAAGGGCCACAGGGGGCTAAGGGCCACAGGGGGCTATACGGGCCACAGGGGGCTAAGGGCCACAGGGGGCTAAGGGCCACAGGGGGCTATACGGGCCACAGGGGGCTAAGGGCCACAGGGGGCTAAGGGCCACAGGGGGCTACGGGCCACAGGGGGCTATACGGGCCACAGGGGGCTATACGGGCCACAGGGGGCTAAGGGCCACAGGGGGCTAAGGGCCACAGGGGGCTAAGGGCCACAGGGGGCTAAGGGCCACAGGGGGCTATACGGGCCACAGGGGGCTAAGGGCCACAGGGGGCTAAGGGCCACAGGGGGCTAAGGGCCACAGGGGGCTAAGGGCCACAGGGGGCTATACGGGCCACAGGGGGCTAAGGGCCACAGGGGGCTAAGGGCCACAGGGGGCTAAGGGCCACAGGGGGCTACGGGCCACAGGGGGCTAAGGGCCACAGGGGGCTATACGGGCCACAGGGGGCTAAGGGCCAAAGGGGGCTATACGGGCCACAGGGGGCTAAGGGCCACAGGGGGCTATACGGGCCACAGGGGGCTAAGGGCCAAAGGGGGCTATACGGGCCACAGGGGGCTAAGGGCCAAAGGGGGCTATACGGGCCACAGGGGGCTAAGGGCCACAGGGGGCTAAGGGCCACAGGGGGCTAAGGGCCAAAGGGGGCTATACGGGCCACAGGGGGCTAAGGGCCACAGGGGGCTAAGGGCCACAGGGGGCTAAGGGCCACAGGGGGCTAAGGGCCACAGGGGGCTACGGGCCACAGGGGGCTATACGGGCCACAGGGGGCTAAGGGCCAAAGGGGGCTAAGGGCCACAGGGGGCTAAGGGCCACAGGGGGCTAAGGGCCACAGGGGGCTATACGGGCCACAGGGGGCTAAGGGCCACAGGGGGCTAAGGGCCACAGGGGGCTATACGGGCCACAGGGCGCTAAGGGCCACAGGGGGCTATACGGGCCACAGGGGGCTAAGGGCCACAGGGGGCTAAGGGCCACAGGGGGCTATACGGGCCACAGGGCGCTAAGGGCCACAGGGGGCTAAGGGCCAGGCAGCTTAGGGTAGAGTGTTTATTGCTTTTGGGGCCACGGGTCAGTGGGCTATGGGTATGGCATGAGAAAACATGGGCCAGCCAGTCATGCTCCTGTAGGGGAATCCATTCCTCTCCTCTGTCCGACCTCTCCCCTGCATGCTGAGATTATTCCCACTGACTCCTTAGACACATGAAGACTCCATTAGTACTCTACTATAGGCCTATACTTGACATGCCGTGTGCACTGACTGGTAACACTTTAAGCTGACACTTTAAGCCAGTGTTGTTTTCGTCGACTAAAAATGTTCGTCGACTACCTTTTTTACTGACGAAAACTAAATAGAAACTAAATGAAAACTAAGCAATGGTGACTAAAACTAAGACTAAATATAGACACTTTCGTCAACAAATAAAAACTAGACTAAAATGTTAGGAAGGGACTAGTGGACAAGTGTAGTTGCATGCTGAAAATAGCAGATCTACAACGCGTCGCAGCGTGGGCTTGTAGATCGGCTATTGTAGATTGGCTATATCTATGTGTGTGTGAATGGGTGAATGTAATGCACAATCTATGTAAAGCGCCTTGGATAAAGGCACTATATAAATGGACCATTTACCAAATATTGCCATTGATCATAATTATCTGTTCTTCTTTGCTTCTATTTGTATTGTCTCTCTCTCTCCAAGTAACCTGTTGTCTCTCTCTCTCTCCTATAAGTAACCTGTTCTCTCTCTCTCTCTCTCTCTCTCTCTCTCTCTCTCTCTCTTCTCTCTCTCTCTCTCTCTCTCTCTTCTCTCTCTCTCTCTCTCTCTCTCTCTCTCTCTCTCTCTCTCTCTCTCCCTCTCTCTCTCTTATAAGTAACCTGTTGTCTCTCTCTCTCTCTCCTATAAGTAACCTGTTGTCTCTCTCTCTCCTATAAGTAACCTGTTGTCACTCTCTCTCTCTCTCCTATAAGTAACCTGTTGTCACTCTCTCTCTCTATAAGTAACCTGTTGTCTCTCTCTCTCCTATAAGTAACCTGTTGTCACTCTCTCTCTCCTATAAGTAACCTGTTGTCTCTCTCTCTCTCCTATAAGTAACCTGTTGTCTCTCTCTCTCTCTCTCTCCTATAAGTAACCTGTTGTCACTCTCTCTCTCTCTCCTATAAGTAACCTGTTGTCACTCTCTCTCTCTCCTATAAGTAACCTGTTGTCACTCTCTCTATCTCCTATAAGTAACCTGTTGTCACTCTCTCTCTCTCTCCTATAAGTAACCTGTTGTCACTCTCTCTCTCCTATAAGTAACCTGTTGTCACTCTCTCTCTCCTATAAGTAACCTGTTGTCACTCTCTCTCTCCTATAAGTAACCTGTTGTCTCTCTCTCTCCTATAAGTAACCTGTTGTCTCTCTCTCTCTCCTATAAGTAACCTGTTGTCACTCTCTCTCTCTCCTATAAGTAACCTGTTGTCTCTCTCTCTCCTATAAGTAACCTGTTGTCACTCTCTCTCTCTCTCCTATAAGTAACCTGTTGTCTCTCTCTCTCCTATAAGTAACCTGTTGTCTCTCTCTCTCCTATAAGTAACCTGTTGTCTCTCTCTCTCCTATAAGTAACCTGTTGTCTCTCTCTCTCCTATAAGTAACCTGTTGTCTCTCTCTCTCCTATAAGTAACCTGTTGTCTCTCTCTCTCCTATAAGTCGATATACTTCGATTCTTGAAATTAAAATAGATTTTTCGATGCAGTTACTATATCGTTACACCCCTAGGCTTAACCCATTCTGGGCGGGAACCCCTTTTGGTGTTAGCACTTTAGCTATTGAAAAATAGCAGATCTACAAGCTCATAGGCGCGCCACCGAGTGGCGCACTACGAGCTTGTAGGTCTGCTATTTTTTTTAAATCGACTGACATAGAAACATAGCTTTTTCAGAAAACTGTCAGGATGTAGAAGACATTTTTAGAATCTGATCTCAGGTCAAAATGTCTCTGTGCTAATGACAAAGCCAACGCTGACATGAACCTTCTCATACAGGTCAAGGAAGCTCTGAGAAGGAAGAGAAGTGGTCACGTGACTGGGCTGCGCCATGACACTTTCATGGACACTTTCATGGGAGCCAAACTCACACCCGAAGTGCAATGAATACATGGCAGTGAATGGAGCCGGCTGGACCAGCTCATAACAAACCTTATTTATGAATAATTGAGACCTTTATCATATAATCGGTTCACACACAGGTTGTTTTATAATCACTTACTTTTCCATGTGCACAGAGTGCACATGCAGTATATAATTTTATCTGAGGATCTAGACAGCAGCAGGTATCGTTTCTGGCTTCGAAAGTATCGCGAGATTTGGCTGCCAGACAGGAAACGGTGGGAAGTCTTGTGATACTTGGTACGGCAGAAAGGTACGTTGTGCTCTTTAGATACCATACCTCCATACAAATTACACAGTGTACACATCGAAAAGCAACACAGCAGACAATGTATTACAATGTCTTCTGTTATTTTCCAGAAGTGATTACTTTACAAAAGGTCTCAGTCATATATAAATAATGTTTGTTCATGAGCTGGTCACTATGAGCTCTCATTGACTCCAGTGCATTCTGCCAAACTTCCGGGTATAGTTTGGCTCTCATATGAAAGTGTCCATGAAAGTGTCCTGGCGCAGCCCAGTCACGTGACCACTTCTCTTCCTTCTCAGAGCTTCCTTGATACAGGTACCATAATAGCAAAGGGTCACTGAGTTGCAGTGAGTTCTGACAATCATGTGGAGCATCTAGACCTCCATGTTTGTTTACCTGTCAGACCAATCGACGCGGGTTCTCCATCTCCACTCTCCGGGGAGGGACAGGACCAGTGGTAAGACTGGGATCTTGGTGGAAGCTCTCATGCTGTTGGAAGGCCCATTAAGCTGAGAGGATGCGGTCATGGACAGCCGGGTGTGTCGGTGTTGATCTATGCGTCCCAGGAGCAGCACTGCATGCTGCGGGCTGGAGCTGTTGTGATGACTGGGGGCTTCCTCCTGACTTCCAGGGTGGCTTCCGGTCAAGAGAGGCTCTGGTATAATTAGTCTGGCTCTCCTCCTCCAAATACAGCTTAAGCCATTCTGACCTGAGATCAGATTCTAAAAATGTCTTCTACTTCCTGACAGTTTTCTGAAAAATGTTTCTATGTCAGTCGTTCTTCGATTTTTCAAAAATAGCAGATCTACAAGCTCGTAGCGCGCCACTTGGTGGCACGCTATGAGCTTGTAGATCTGCTATTTTTCAATAGCTAAAGCATAACATAATGCTAACACCAAAATGGGTTCCCGCCTAGAATGGGTTTTAATGGGTGAAGGACAGTGGTGGGAAAAGTGCTCAGATGTTTTACTTAAGTAAAAGTATGAATACCGCAATGTAGATGTACTCCGTTACTAAATAGAAGTCCCGTATTAAAAATGTACTCAAGTAAAAGAACAAAAGTATCGGCATCGAAATGTATTTAAAGTACTAAAAGTAAAAGTACTGATGTTGCAGAATGTCCCATTTATTTCACATGTTCAAAATGTGTTCAAAATCGTTTGATAATGCTATTTTCACAAATGGCCGAAATGTATATATCATATGGTTGAAGTGGTTAATGTATGTTTAAGTAACTACTAACGTTTTCAAATAATTGTAGTGGAATAAAAGTAAAACTTTCGGCTACGGTAAAGTAGGCTACAAGTACCTCAAAAGTGTACTTATAAGTACAGTACAAGTAAAAGTACGCCTACTGGTCCTATAAGGAACAACTCATATCGTGCAGAGTCACCTGAAAATGGACACACACACCCTGGACTTCCACTCATCAGGACAAAAAAAAAAAGAAAAGTATATTGCTTTCTGATGTGTGTTGAATGTGTGTGTTTTTTTTACTAGAACACCGGGGCCATAAATCAAGATGTGCTCGCCCCCCTCCCCCCGTCCCCCGTCCCCCCTTCATTTGCGCTAAACACACCACCAACGAACCAACACACGCAAATATCCAACGAATGCACACCCTCACGCAAGCAATCAGACGAGAACGGGGAAAGCAGCACACACGACCAAAATAGCCGACATACAACGAGCTCGTATAGAGCATTGTGGACGTTTCGCGTTGTGAGCTTAATTGTATATATGTGTGCTATTTTCACGTGTGACAGTGTCATACAACAGAGCATAAATTATGAATTAGGGTTTACATAGCCACTAGAGGGTGACTATATGCCTTTGAAACCCTGCGTGTGTGCGTGCGTGCGACCGTGCCGTGCCGTGCGTGCCGTGCACGTCTGTCTGTGCACCAGATGTGGAGCAGTGAGAGTCCCTCGCTCGGCTCTGTAGGTGGTGGGTGTTTCTGAACGTGTCGGCAGCCATATGGACAGAGGGAGGGTTTGGAAACATCCCATTACAAGTCGTACATCAGAGGCCTGACAGGCCCCCGATTCCGGCCCTGTTTTGATTTCAGTCACGAGTGCAGCTGCTCCAGAGCCTTTTAGACTATGTTTTTTTTTTTCCCCAAGTCATTTTAACCCCTCGCAGGCCACGTATACGCCACAGCCTGGGCTATAGACCTGCAGGTGGTCCTGCGGGACACCAGTGTGAGATATTTAGCAGTATGGGCGTCTGGTCTGTTGCATGCATGAATCTTTTTTTTTTTTTTTTTTAATACTTCTGTTGGTCAAAGATTTGTCTTTGTGTGCATTCCCACGTTTAAAAAAAAAAAAGTCTACATGCGTGAGCTGGTTTAGAACGGACAGGGGCCGTTGAGCCTACTGTGAACTCACCGTATGTATGAGGCCTAGTATAGCCTACTGCGAACTCACCGTACTGTATGTATGAGGCCTAGTATAGCCTACTGCGAACTCACCGTACTGTATGTATGAGGCCTAGTATAGCCTACTGCGAACTCACCGTATGTATGAGGCCTAGTATAGCCTACTGCGAACTCACCGTACTGTATGTATGAGGCCTAGTATAGCCTACTGCGAACTCACCGTACTGTATGTATGAGGCCTAGTATAGCCTACTGCGAACTCACCGTATGTATGAGGCCTAGTATAGCCTACTGCGAACTCACCGTATGTATGAGGCCTAGTATAGCCTACTGCGAACTCACTGTATGTATGAGGCCTAGTATAGCCTACTGCGAACTCACCGTATGTATGAGGCCTAGTATAGCCTACTGCGAACTCACCGTATGTATGAGGCCTAGTATAGCCTACTGCGAACTCACTGTATGTATGAGGCCTAGTATAGCCTACTGCAAACTCACCGTATGCGCCCAGTTCCTTCGTTCCTGTATTGTTTATTTTCTATGAAGGGGGGAGGGGGGGGGGAGTTAAAAGTGCAAAATGAAATATTACCAAACGTCCTGGCCATGAGCGATAATGTGCGAGAATAGTAGAGTCTGTCTCTGAAGCGCAGGGAATTGTCTCAACTTCCAATACAGAGACACAGTGTGTGTGTGTGTGTGTGTGTGTGTGTGTGTGTGCGTGCGTGCGTGCGTGCGTGCGTGCGTGCGTGCGTGCGTGCGTGCGTGCGTGCGTGCGTGCGTGCGTGCGTGCGTGCGTGCGTGCGTGCGTGTTTGCGTGCCGTGGTCCGACATTTACAATCCCCACAATGCCGCGGGACATAATATGCTAACACAGCCATCACTTCCCTTCCATTCGCAACAAGGGTGCATAAACAAGAACTGGGTTAAGATTCAAACATGACAAATTATAGCTTTTCCTCGAAACTAAACTTTTCTTATCTCGCTCAGGGGAACGTCTCGGTCCAAGAGCAGAAACTAAATATATTGGCTGTTAACTCCCTTCAGAAAACGGAAGACACCGAATAAAGACTCCAACCTTTCTAAATCAACTGTTTGGTTGTGAGTAGAGGCTCCCTCTGGGAGGGATTGGTTTCTCCCTCCCAGAATGCCACACCTCACACTTTCCTAAGCCGTCCTCTCTCTGGCGTGACATCATAACTGATGGCCTATCCTGGCAAGTGTCCTTAACGAGGTCCACAAGCCAGTGACTGACACATGTGTACACTCACACACACATAAGCATGCACGCACACAACGTCCGCGCGCGTGCGCACACACACGCACGCACACACACACACACACACACACACACACACACACACACACACACGCACACAGGGTTCCCCTACATCTCCTGAGTGGTCTTGGCAGCTTGCGAAGAATATAGAGTTGGAGAACCACAATGAGAAAACCCAGGGAGGACCACTGCTCTTCATCTGGGGAAACAAGACTTGACTCCTGGCTCAGTCGGACCATCCACACTGGGCTATTTAGAGTTTTCTACTAGCGCTATCCGTCTCTCAACCTTTGTTATGCTTGGTGGGGATACTGACAGGGTCGAGGTGAACTATGGGGGAAGTACATTGAATCTTGTTGAATAAAATGCACGCAGGCCGTGCCTTATTGGCGAAAGATTATTCAGAGAAAAACAATATTTGAATTATCTAAAGATAGATGACCGACGGGGCTTATATTCATCCTCGTTGTGACAAAGAGAAATAGGCCTATAAAACCACCTAATGACAGTCGTAGTGTGCTGTGTAATTATAGCATTATCCCATTAATTGTTGTCAGATTGTCTGTCTGTCTGTCTGTCTGTCTGTCTGTCTGTCTGCCTGCCTGCATGCCTGCCTGGCTGCCTGTCTGTCTGTCCTAAATATGGACTTTACTACCTGTAGGTCATCAATCATCATTTCATAGGTAACCGGCCGTCATTATCATATCAGACTTTAACTAACTGTAGATGATTGGACAGCGTTATGATCCATTTAATTTACCTTGTAATCAAACTGCAACAGGAGTTTGACTATTAACTCCTGTTGAAAAAACCAAATCAGTGCCAAAATCAATTGAACACACAATTCAATCATACAGCTGATCAGTGACAAAAAACAAAACAAAGTTTCTCTGATCTCTTGACTGGATTAACAGCACCACCATCTGGAGCCTTCAGGAACTTCTGTTCTCACGTTAAACAAAATACTTTCTAATGACAAATTGACAATGGAACTGGTAGTTTAATATAAATCAGCTAGTCTCTATACATTACGGCATTTTACCTGAGAAATATTGGCTCATACAATAATTGGGCATTCCAAATTCCATTATTTTATGGTTTAGAAGTTCTACAATGAGAACAGATATGAGTGGTCTGGAATTCCAATGGTCTCTCTTCTTTATATGTATTTAATATTTTCTATATTTATTGTCTTTATACATTTCCAATGAGTTTAAGAAGCATAGACTCAAGGTGTGAGTTTAGCACTGTCTGTTTTGTCTATTAACTTCCCAGGCACTCTAGGGGCCGGCACCATATTTAGTATGATAGCTCATTGTGATGTATTCATATTTTACTATGTACCTATTTATACTCGCATGATTTTTTATCCTGTCTTGGTACCATAATTAGTCTTTTTTTGATACTGTGTAAGAGGATAACAGTTGACACCTGACTTGAATTACTTACTGTTGATTGTATCTCACATATTATATAAAGACCTCACTTCCTGTTATCTTGTCATAACGCTGACGAACGCGTTCATTATCAACTCTCGTTAATGGTAAATAAAAAAAGTGTGAAAAGGACATACAATGAGTGCTGGCATTTTCTTCATTTCAACCTGAGAAATATGCCACTATTAAGCTGTGTTGTTTTCGCCGACAAAGAACTAAGACGAAAAATGTTCGGCGACTACCTTTTTTCACTAAAGAAAACTAAATGAAAACTAAGCTACAATGACTAAAACTAAGACTACATATGTTGACAATTTCGTCAACAAATAAACTAAAATGTTAGGAAGGGACTATAGTGGACAAGAGATCCAGTATAAGTCATTTTACACTTGGTTACATGCTGAAAATAGCCGATCTACAAGCTCACAACACGTCGCAGCGCGACACATTGTGAGCTTGTAGATCGTATTGACTGTTAAAACAGTCATTACGATGGAATCAAGGCCTGCCAAAATACATTTTATCTAAAACTAGACTAAACACTAAAACACTAAAACAGGTGACTAAAATGTGACTGTTCACAATCACTTGCAATGTAGGCTGGCGACAAACGAGGAAATGACAGTCAGAACCAGCAGCTAAAACCATCAAAAAGAAAATACACATTGGCGTTTGTGCATGTGATGTTCACATCCTTGTACCATGCATCAGCATGAATTGTGGTAACACTCGGTGCAGGAAGTGCTTCAAAATAGGAGCTCTGGGTGGCCGGGGTTGTCTCAGCGCTTTTACTCTGAAAGCCATGACCCAGAAACAATCTACTAAAAAAAGTTGACTTTACATTGCTAGCTTACATTGCGATCATTTTAATTCATACGATATATGTTCATATTTTGCGGGAGAGACGGATGAGGAGCAGAAATGAAGCGCCAGCATATCGATCCGTTCATAACCACGGAGAGCGCCCTGGATTAGGAGATATGAGTCATTCTTTCCGCCGCGCTAACATGTAAGTCAACAGTAAGCTAATAATTGCCCAGAGCGTAGCATACGGCAGCCAAAAAAAAATGAATAGTCTTATCTTGCCCCGTATCTTTGAGGGTGCCTTAAGACGTCTACAGACGTCGGATGTACAGTTCGGTTCGAATCCCTAAGACGCTTATAGACGTCCTATGTGCAGTTTGTGTTAAGGAAGTATTTAGACAGGTACATGGGTATCTTGGTGGTGTATCGAATCTTGTGGACCAGACCCATTGCAAGATGCTGTACTCTGTCGTCGACCCTAAGCCATTCCAGCCTGTCAAAGTAGGCAGGGGTGAGGTGGGTTCGGGGGGTGAGGCCAAGTAGGAGCCTGACCAGTTTGTTTTGGGAGGTCTGGAGCCTTGTTTTTAGGGCTTTTGAGGTGTTGTGTTACCATGAGGTGCATGCATAGTCAAAGAAACCTTGTACAAGGGCTCCTGTTAAGGTCTTCAAGGTGTTTTTGTTGAGGATCTTGTTCTTTGATTGACTTTTTTTATTACGTTGGTGGCCATTTTATCACCGGAAAGATTAGCCTCCAGGATGGAACCTAGGTAGGTAATTTCATCTTTTTGTGTGATAATATTGTCACCCACTCTAACCAAGAAGCCATCTGCCTGAGATTACTATTTGATCCGAAGAGAATGGATTCAGTTTTTCCCATGTGTAAGGATAGTTGGTTATCAGCGAGCCAGGTGCAGATTCTACCGAGTTCAGAGCTGAGGGTCTTTTCAACCTGCAGTTTGTTCCTGTCCGAGACCAGCAGTGCTGAGTCATCTGCGAACAGGAACAGGTTGCAGTCACAAGCTGATGTCATGTCGTTTACATATATTAGGAACAGTAAAGGCCCTAGTATGCTTCCTTGTGGAACGCCACAGCTCACTGGGAGGGGGGGGGGGGGACAGTGTTCCGTTCACCTCCATCTGTTCTCTCCCCTCCAGGTAGGATTGCATCCAGCTCACTGATGTGCTATCAAAACCAATAGCTTTTAGCTTGTTAACCAGTATGGAGTGGTTCACGGTGTCAAACGCCTTTTGGAGGTCCAGCATGACCATGCCGCAGTATTTGCCAGCCTCCACCTCATGTTTGATGTGGTCGCTCAAATAGAGAAGGCATGTGTCAGTGGAGTGGGATGTTCTGAAGCCAGATTGGAACTCGTACATTCATTTATTTGTGGCAAGATACTTTTCAACCTGTTCATAGACTATTTTTTCCATCACTTTCGAGATGGAGCTTAGAATAGAAATAGGGCGGTATAGTTGCCGGGGTCTAATTTACTCCCTTTCTTGTGCAAGGGGGTTACTTTGGCCAGTTTGGAATCTTCGGGGACCTGTCCCTGTTTGATGGAGAGGTGTACTATGTGGGTGATTATTGGAGCTATTGAGATGGCTGAGTCTCTGAGGAATTTGGAGGGAATATTGTCATGGCCAGTGGCCTTGTGGGGTTGGAGGGCACTCAATTTCATCGTACCTCCTCAGTTGTTAACATAACTAGTTTAAAATCGTCTTTACAAACACCTAGGTTTCTAGAAGGTTGTAATGTGCTCTACACCAAAGAGCCCAGAGTGGGAGGGCAGTTTGTTAACCAGAGTTGTTGCTATGTTTGTAAAGAAGATGTTCAAGTAGTTGGCCACATCAAGTTTGTCAGTGATGAGTGTGTCGTTCGATTTGATGTTTATGTTTGAAAACCTGGTTTTTAGTTTCTGACCACAGCCAAGTTGATTGTTTAGTAGCTTCCAGAGCTCACGAGGATTGTTTTTGTTTTCCTCTGCTTTATCATTGATGAAGTTACTTTTAGCTGATTTAGTCATGGTAGGCCTACACTGTTTCTTAGCTTGTTTCGTTGGGTTTTTAGGATGTCCAGTTGCGTTTGGAGATCACTGTCGGAACGCTTGGCTAGCTTGGACTTGCATTTAAGAAGTTCAGATCATTTTTTGTCTCTGGCTTTCATTGCAGTCAGTATGTCCGAATTCATCCATTGCTCCGAGCGGGATTTGACCCTAATGGTTCTCAAAGGAGCCATGTTGTTTAGTACTGATGTAAATTTGGTTTTGAAGCCAAGCCATGCTTCCTCAACTAGTGAGCTCCTGAGCTCATCGGACCAATCCAGTTTCTTCAGTTCCAGGTTAAAGGCCTCGCTAGAGTAGGTTTTGAGGTCCCTAGATATGACTGTTTTGTGACAGTCAGACTTTAGTTTTTGTTTTTTGCGGGTACAGAAAATCATAAAATTATCACTAAGCCCACATACAATAACCCCTTTCTTGGAGATTCTGGATTTGTCCGAGGACAGTATGAGATCAATGACAGTTTGAGTAGAATTGCACACTCTCGTAGGTTTGGTAATTAGCTGACTGACACTATGTATAGATCACAGAACTTACTGAATGACTTAAACACAGGTGATTCCTTACGTTGCATGCAGTGGCGGTTCTAGGTGATGTTGGTTGGAGGGGCTGCCTAAGAAATCTTATGCTACGGGCCAATATACGATAGTATATGCTGATTGATTTATTAACAGTTTGCAGAATTACAGTACATTTCAAGTACAACTCAATACAAAAACATGCTATCCATTGTTCACCCTATACTACAGCATGTTCACAGAATACTGGTCTACAGCAACAACAGCATCAACATCACATTCCACAACAACCCAGCCAGTACCCATGCAGTGCTACTCAGAAAATCTATTACACTATGCTACCCAACTAGTTCAACCTGCAGCAATAGCATCATATTCCAGATATCAAAGTACAGCAATGCCACTATACTACAGGCCTATACTTTGTTACAGCAAATGCTCCACAACAACAGAAGTGCATGCCCACAACAAACACTCCACTGAACATTGTTTGTATTTGTATGTACAGAATAGATAGCTGCTCTTATACTGTCATTAATAATAACAGTACGCATGCACGCACACACACACGCGCGCGCGCGCGTCGGTGCCGTTTCGAAACAAGCAACTTGCAAGGCACGCACGTGCGCACGCACACGGCACCGAAACAACACTAACACACGCACACAAACACAGCCTCTCTCTCTCTCTCTTCCCAACTCAATGAGAGCTCGAGCCACTTTCAATGTGATTAAACCAGCGATTATGTTTCTTAACTTTGTGAGATGAATAAAGCAGACCACTCTACCTTTCTGTGGGTCCGTCAGTGTGCGGTCAGCTGTCTGCCCCAAGCAAGAATGTCAAACTCACAAAACGTATTCTTCGTCTCCTTTCCTTTTGTTATATCCAAAATGGACGATATGCTCCCAGTCTCTTAACTTAATTTTCCCCTCCACGGACACGGGACAAAACGGATTATAAAGTAAATAATAAACTTATTTCATTTAAAATAGGCTACTTCTTTCACATCATAAACAACCACACACGAGCAGGTGGCCAGGTGCTGTGATTGGTCAATAGCCAATGACCTCACGGTCTGAGGCGGGCATTAGGGCTGAGCACAGCCCTCTATTGGCTCTGTAGACTGGGGCTGAGAGATTTTAGCCCCAATGGCAAGTAAACCAAGCAGGCGTGTCTTGGCAGCTGTCAATCATTCAACGCAATGAAAGCCAATGGAAGCATTTTGGGCTGTAAAAAATCAGCCCATTTTGACCTATTTTGTGTTTTTCTTGTAACTATTTGATGCTGTTGCTGCTTTAGATTATGCCAGAATATAAAAGTATCTATTCTAAAACATTTTAATAATAATTTCTCATCTTTACTCCATAAGATAGGGGGGGCTCAGCCCCCCTTGCCCATAGATACGAGCAGGCCCGGCGCCAGGATGAAATGACAGAGGGGGCAATCGGGAGCAGGTATTGGACATGAAGACAATGCGCCACATTTGCATATCTATAGAGGGCGGAGGCGCACGATTTTGTTGGCTTCCTTCCAATGCCTGGAAATGTACCATTGTTTTGTCTGTAACTATTTGATCTAAGGGGGCAAAGAGGTTGATTTAGGGGGTAAATAACCCCTTTGCCCCCTCGTGGCGCCGGGCCTGGATACGAGCCATCCCTGGTTGCATGTCTGTATTGTAGTTGCCGATCAGGATTTTCTCTACACATTCCTCCCCAGCTAAGAACCCCTCAAGTATATCATAGAACCCATGTTGGTCAGGTGGTCTGTAGACGGTGCCCACTAATACCCTAATAGCATTTTTTTAACCCACACAGTTTCAATTTCATCATGCTGTAAGTCAGTACGAGTAACATATTCAGTGCCGTCGTCCAGGTTTGTAGGTTCTGGTAGTAGGCCTGGAGTGCGAAAGTAGGCTATTCTGAGTGTCCAAAGAGCATTGAACACGCCTCCAGGTCTTAAGTTAAGTAATAAGACCTGGTAGGGGAGAGCCGCCAAGGATGTAACATTTTGCCCGTTTCATTTTTTTACTCAGAGATCCGTTTATCTACACATGTAATATTTTCAGGCAACGGACCTACACATGTCTGCTACCATAAACCACTTCAAGTTATTTTTTTGATGAAACAGATCGGGAGTTATTAAACCGAACGTGGACGCTGTTTCAGTGTTACATTTGCTGCGCATATCGGATTAATTGTAACGGCATGCATGATAAATGTAACAACGCTAAAAAACACCATTAAACATATCGTTTTCAGCTTAAAGCAATTATATTTCATTAAAGCAACTCCTTAGCATTGTTTTCATACCATGGATGTGATAAGAAAATGTATCAAAAATAAGGGAAATATTAAATAGTATCGGGTGTACCAGTTTGGGCTTTTTTTTTTTTTTTGGTCAGTTCAGTGGGGAAATACATTGATTAAACAAACGTTTGATTGATTGAGTTGTACAATGTTATACAACCCTACAATAATTTTAGAATACACTACACAATACAATACAATTTTAGAACATATAATATTGGCCAATATGTCAAATATGTAAATATTACATATAATGGTATTTAATGGAAAGCGGACCATTTGTAACATGTTACAAATGGCCCACTTTTGCAAGTTGTTCTTTGCCGTTGCTTACAGACCAGAATGAACGTGAATTCCGTCTAAACACGATGCAAACTAATGAAGAACATAAGCATGAAGACATCCATGTGGATTTTTATTCACCAACATCAAAGAAAAAAATTGTAGCACACATATACTCCAGGTGTAAAATTATACGCCTTTTGAAAAAAGTCAGTTTTTCGCCAATAACTCCCCGTAGGATAAAGGTAAACACTTCAAACTTCCTGGGCACGTAGAGTACGTTGCTGTACACATACTGACGCGATGGCGTCATGGTGGCGTTGACCAATCAAGAGATAACGTCCATGTTACAACCGTGAAGCGTTACAATCGTGGCGGCTCTCCCCTACTTAAGACACTGCCCATAGACTGGGCAGGCCTGGACTGGTGGCCTAGTCTCTACTACCCACTCAATCTCCCACTCGTCACCATGTCGAGATCCTGACATAATACAGTGTGCAGGGCTGTTAAACCGTAATTCCTTGGGTGTGCCCCCGTAGTAGTAGCAGACAAGATAGTGTGTCGACATCATAAACGTTAACATTCCACGTTTTGATTCGTGCTGCAGAACCTGTGATGCATGCCCTTCCCTTTATGCCTGCCTGGCCTGCGGTTTCCTGTGTCTCATTTCCCATCGAAATGAAAAGAAACGCAAAAACAAACACTAATTCCTACAGGCCAGCGGTGGGAAAAAGTATACTCAAATGTTTTACTTAAGTAAAAGTACCAATAGTGCAATTTAGAACTATAGTAAAAGTACGGAATTGAAAATGTACTTGAGTAAAAGTGCAAAAGTATCGGCATCAAAATGCTAAAAGTAAAAGTAGGCTACTCATTGTGCAGAATGTGCCATTTCACAAAAATGTGTACGAAATGTATTGAAATTAGCCGATCTACAAGCTCACAATGCGCCGCGTTGCGACGCATTGTGAGCTTGTAGATCGGCTATTTTCAAGTGGCCGAAATATATAGGGTTGAAGTGGTTAATGTATGTTTTCTAATCAAAATTAAAATAGCCAAAGTAACTAGTATAGTCTAACTAAAGTTTTAAAATAATTGTAGTGAAGTAAAAGTATAAATGTTGGCTCTGAGATGTAGTGGATTAGAAGTAAAAGTACTGGAAATTGGAAATACTCAAGTAAAGTACAAATACCTCACAATTGTACTTAAGTACAGTAAAAGTACTTAGTTACTTTCCACCGCTGCATTTTACCTGATAAATATGCCACTATTAAGTTTATTTTCAGTGTCATAATAAAGAGCTGCTTGCATTTCTCATCTATAGCCACTAGGTGGCAGGATTGCCTTAACAGTCAACAAGCTAGTTGGTTAACGGTGTAGTCAGCATATAGTCTAAAGGAATGTAGACTTTTCAACAGAATATGCTATAAAACTGATTGCTGACATCCGTGTAAACTATATGGAATATTTCTGAAGATTTATATTTTTGAGGGGCCCGGCGCTATAGCCCCTCCTATGAACAGGTTTCATGTTTGTCTTTAGTTGACAATGAAGGGGAAATTTGAATGAATGAATGAATGAATAACTTTATTCCGAACATGATAAAATTAGACAAAAAAGTCAAATAATTAAAATAAGTGCAATATAGAGCCAATACAATAATATTCCCAAAACACTGGCCAAAAGTATAATATTGTTTTTTCCTTTATATTAGACAATGCGATGCGTCGCGACGCATTGTGAGCTTGTAGATCAGCCATTTTCAAATGGCCGAAATGTATAGGGTTGAAGTGGTTAATGTAATGTTTTGTAATCAAAATGTAAATCGCCAAAGTAACTAGTAACTGAAGTTTTCAAATAATTGTAGTGAAATAAAAGTACAAATTGTGGCTCTGCAGAGATGTAGTGGAGTATAAGTAAAAGTACTGGAAATTGGAAATACTCAACAAAAAGTACAAATACCTCAAAATTGTACTTAAGTACAGTTACTTTCCACCAATGCATAGCACTAGGCTTTATCTGTAACTGTCATGAATCATTTTATTTTTGTTTAATTTAATTTAATTTTGTTTGTAATTGTAACTGCACCGGCTGTACATCTCTTGCACTTTCCAGTGAAGATTACAAAAGCAATCCACTGAAGATGTAACGAAATCTCATAATTCTTTCGTCAAAAATAATAAATAATAAAATAGCCATCCAATTAATTGGTGTAGGCCTAATCCAAGAAGCTTTCAAGTTGATGATTCAAACAAAAGAGGGGTTTTTCTTTTCCCTGGTCCAGTTCAACCATTTCCAGCTCCTTTTCTATGCTCATATGAAAGCAGGAGGAGGGGGGGGGAGGGAGGGAGTGTGTGTGTGTGTGTGTGTGTGTGTGTGTGTGTGTGTGTGTGTGTGTGTGTGTTGGGGGGGGGCATTATTATGTTGGGTTTTCATTACCGGGGAAGGAGAAAACAGTCGTCCTTGTCCTCTCTCTGACGAAATGGAAGGATATGATCCCTTAATCCCATACGGCGTCTCGTTGTTTGACCCGAGGCGATGATGATGATGATGATGATGATGATGATGATGATGATGATGATGATGATGACGATGGCTCCCGCTTCTCTCTGGAGCTCCCCGCGTTTAGAGAACAGGACATTATGTTAGCAGCGCCACACGGTGGTGACCAGAGATACATTAGAGCAGCGCTTCTCGGGCTCATATTTTGAACTGGGGATCGCCCAAAATAATCATATTTTGAACTGGGGATCCCCTAAAATAATCATATTTTGAACTGGGGAGCCCCTAAAATAATCATATTTTGAACTGGGGAACACCCTGACAAGTGGGTGCCAAAATGAGTGGGTTGGCTGTGGCTCAGGAGGTATAGAGCATGCAGGTGGATCAGTGGGTCGGCGGTTCGAATCCAGGCTCCTGCTCCTGTCCACATATCGAAGTGTCCTTGGGCAACACACTGAACCCTACATTGCCTCCAATGAGTCGGTCGGTGTGAGCTCGCCACCATCGGTGTGTGAATGTGGGAAGTGAGTATAGGCTGGCGTCGACTGTTCACCGCTTCACCTCTCAATGTATGAATGAATGAATGAACCGTTGTAAGTGACTTGTTCCACAGATAAATATTGTGAAAATAGCCCCCTGGGGGTCCACACACACACACACACACACACACACACACACACAGGTTAAGAACCATTGCATTAGATTGTTAGACATAATTCATTTATTTATTTTTTTAAGTTTGAAATGCTGTTTGAAATAACTTGCCTACCGACGATGTCACATGTTTCTAAACTGCCCACAATCCTCCTCTGAGACACACAGACCAAATAGACAGTTTAATGGTGACCTCGTGAGTGAGGACCAATTGTGTGAAAACAGATTGAAAATGGGTGGATCCGTCCTTTAAAGTAATTTGAAAGAGATGTATCAAACATGTCAGCGACAAAACAACCTTTGAACTTCGCTTATACGGGAAGTGAGTGTTTTTAGTTTTTCCAGTAGATCTCCAGCAACAGATTTATACCGGTACACATAAGTCACCCTCGTCTGCCGTCCGCTGACATGTGTTGGCGATTATCTGTTTCCATTCTGCCTTCCCCTTCTTCCCCTTCTTGTACCTGCGTGAGACTGTCTCTCCTTAAACCCTCCGTGCCAGTGGACAGGGCTTGGCGTTTGAAGCCGAGCCCGTCTCTGATTTATGTAGAGCGTGTGTGAAATGTCACAGCGAGATGCTGCCAGCTCATATCATCATGTTGGAGACAGACAGACATGGACGGACGGACGGACGGACCAGGGGCTGAGACCAAGATGAATGAAGGCAACAGCTCAAGCGGAGTGCCATATATACTGTTCATCTCCAAACTCTTAGAAAAAACAGTGGCCAGTCAACTCAGCATCATATTAGATCAACATAATATCTGCGACAAATTTCAATCTGGATTCCGTCAAAAACACGGAAAACAGAAACAGCCCTTCTTAGAGTCACGAATGACCTCATGATGTCCTCTGATGTTGGTGACTGCTCCATCCTGGTACTGCTGGATCTCAGCGCGGCCTTTGATACCGTGGACCATCGCATTTTGGTCGATCGGCTAAATAAGTGGGTGGGGGTCACTGGTAGTGCCCTAGATTGGTTTCGTTCTTATTTAGCAGACAGAAGCTTCTCGGTGGCCATCGGCCCCTACTCCTCGGAATCCACAACCCTAACATGTGGTGTTCCACAGGGTTCTGTGCTAGGCCCACTCCTGTTTGTCCTATATTTATATGCTTCCCCTCTGAACCATTATTAAAACCTTCAAAGGAATCTCCTATCACTGCTATGCTGATGATATTAAATTATACTGTTCTTTCAAACCAGACAAAATGGATAATATGATCACCATACTCCACGAATGCATTACTGCCATAAAAAATTTGATGTCGAGCAATTTCTTGCAGCTGAATCCAGACAAAACGGAAGTCCTAATTGTTGCCCCAAGTAGGGTTGCTGAAGTCATTGCAGATCGCCTTGGGTCACTAAAACAAAACATATCCACCACCAACCCCAGAAACCTTGGCATTATTTTAGATCAGTCCATGCTTTTGGACAAACATGTAAACTCTGTATCGCGCACCTGCTTTTTTCACCTTCGTAACATTGCCAAACTAAGATCAGTTGTTTCACACCCGGAGTTAGAAACTATTATTCATGCATTTGTGTCATCACGTCTTGATTACTGTAATTCTCTGTTTACCTGTCTGTCTAAAACCGCATTAGGTCGCCTACAACTGGTTCAGAATACAGCTGCTAGGTTGCTGACCAGGTCCAGGAGATCCTGTCATATAACACCCGTCCTTGCCTCCCTACACTGGCTCCCAGTTAATTACAGAATACATTTTAAGACTAGTCATTACACACCGAGCCCTCCATGGCCAGGCACCTCCTTATCTCTCTGACCTGCTCCAGCCGTATGTGCCCAACAGGTCACTGAGATCCACATCACAGGCTTTGCTGGTTGTTCCTCAGACAAAGCGGAAAACCAAAGGCGATCGAGCCTTTGCAGGTTTTGCCCCTAGGCTATGGAATGAGCTTCCACTCCACCTAAGAACTGTGGACTCTGTGGACATTTTCAAAGGATTGTTAAAAACTCACCTTTTTAAACAGGCCTTTCCATAGCCGGCCTGGTTAAATGTTGATTGCTTTATTTTTACTCTACTTTTTTGTCTATTTGTCTATTTGTCTATATTTTGTCTTACTTTATTAATGACTTAGTTCTTAACTTGTTTTATTGACTATTGACTTGTTTTCATTTTCATTGTCTGTGAAAGGTGCTCTATAAATAAACTTTACTTACTTTACTTACTTACTTACTTACTTACTGTTCTATGGGTAATAATGGCAGCCACCAGCCAGAGCAGGTAAACATGGGAATGAGCTACAGTAAGTGTGCACAAAAAGGTGGAAGACTATGGAGACCGTTCATAATCACTGCAGATGTGAACAGTTAATATATTGTATTTATACGTCAGTTTGATTGAATACTTTATTGAAAATACATTTCAAAAGGATAAATTCACAAGAAAGCTGTTAGGCTTGTTTCCAGTGTGGTCCTCTTGGGGAAAGGGGAAGGGGAGCAACAGACAATAACGGTACAATACAGACAAAAACAGGAGGCAAAAAACAAACATAAAACAATAAAACAAAAAAATCATATAAACTGACCAATAAAACTGGATTTATTTTCTTTTTTCCCCTTACTTTTATTAATGTTTTTTTCATTTGTGCCATTTATCTATTCTACACTATATTTACACTATGTTTTCGGCCAACCATCTTTTTAAAGTGGATTTAAAAATATCAAAGGAACTGGTCACCTTGAGACTGGAAGGCAAGCCATTCCACTGAACTGCTGCCGAGTACAGGAATGATGTTTTTCCCATATTGTTATGAAAAAGGCAGGGTTTAAAATCAGTAGGGCTCCCTCTGGTGTAGTGCCTGTGAGTATCACTAACTGTTGCAAAATAGTCACTGAAATATTTGGGTGCTAAATTATTTCTGATCCTGTGAACTAGACACATTTTAAATTGCGATACTCTCTCCTCCACTTTAAGCCACCCCAGACTGGTGAAGTGGGCAGGGAGAAGGTGAGTTCTAGGATGCAACTTCAGGATCACTCTAACTAGTTTATTTTGAGAGGTCTGGAGTTTCTTCTTGAGGGTCATAGAAATGCCAGTATACCAAGATGTACAGGCATAGTCAAATTGACATTGTACAAGAGCCCCAGCCAGGATCTTTAGGGTGTTTGTATCTAAAAGGCTAGATATTCTAGCTAAAAATGTTGTTCTTTGGCTTACCTTTGAAACTACTTTTTGTGCCATATTTTCTCCTGAAAGCTTGTTGTCCAAAATGCACCCCAGGTAAGTAATGGATTCCTTGGCTGCCACTTCCAAGTCCCCCACCACTATTTTAAACCCAGGAGACTTCTTCAGTTTATCATTTGACCCTTTTTGATTGATTGATTGAAATATTTATTAACAGTTTGTAGAATTTACAGTACATTTCAAGCACAAACTCAATACAAAGACTGTCAACTGTGAGTGGACGACCCAATTAAGCATTACACTTGTTTACAACAGGGTCCACATTGTTCAATTCATCAAAACATTTAAAGACATACACCCATTTAGAGACATACAAATAGACATTTCTATGTAGCTAAAGAACAGAACAGGAATTCATCATATGGGAAGCAAAAAAGGGAAAATATACAAGCACTGGGAAAATATACAATATACAATATACAGTGAGGGAAATGGGGTGGGGGGGTGGGGGGGATTCAGATTTTACAGAGGCCAGTTTCGAATTGCAGCCGTCCGTAGGTGCCCTTTGAGAGCGGTTTTGAAGGAGTCAAGGGATTCACATGTCTTAATGACTGTTGGTAGGGCGTTCCACATTTTGGTGGCATAGGAGCGAAAAGAATTTAGTCCCTTGTTTGTGCCGAATCTGGGTTGTACATGGTTTGTTGCACTCCCTCTGGTGTTGTGGGTGTGGACTTCGTTTACATTAAGGAAGTATTTAGACAGGTACATGGGTATCTTGGTGGTGTATCGAATCTTGTGGACCAGACCCATTGCAAGATGCTGTACTCTGTCGACGACCCTAAGCCATCCCAGCCTGTCAAAGTGGGCAGGGGTGAGGTGGGTTCGGGGGGTGAGGCCAAGTAGGAGCCTGACCAGTTTGTTTTGGGAGGTCTGGAGCCTTGTTTTAAGGGCCTTTGAGGTGCTGTGGTACCAAGAGGTGGATGCATAGTCAAAGAAACCTTGTACGAGGGCTCCTGTTAAGGTCTTCAAGGTGTTTTTGCTGACCAGTGAGGAGATCCTGTAAAGGAATCTTGTTCTTTGATTGACTTTTTTGATTACGTTGGTGGCCATTTTATCACCGGAAAGATTAGCCTCCAGGATGGAACCTAGGTAGGTAATTTGATCTTTTCGTGTGATAATATTGTCACCCACTCTAACCAAGAAGCCATCTGCCTTGCTGAGTTTACTATTTGATCCGAAGAGGATGGATTCAGTTTTTCCCAGGTGTAAGGATAGTTTGTTATCAGCGAGCCAGGTGCAGATTCTACCGAGTTCAGAGCTGAGGGTCTTTTCAACCTGCAGTTTGTTCCTGTCCGAGACCAGCAGTGCTGAGTCATCTGCGAACAGGAACAAGTTGCAGTCACAAGCTGAAGTCATGTCGTTAACATAAATTAGGAACAGTAAAGGCCCTAGTATGCTTCCTTGTGGGACACCACAGCTCACTGGGAGGGGAGGGGACAGTGTTCCGTTCACCTCCACCATCTGTTCTCTCCCCTCCAGGTAGGATTGCATCCAGCTCACTGATGTGCTATCAAAACCAATAGCTTTAAGCTTGTTAATCAGTATGGAGTGGTTCACGGTGTCAAAAGCCTTTTGGAGGTCCAGCATGACCATGCCGCAGTATTTTCCAGCATCCACCTCGTGTTTGATGTGATCGCTCAAATAGAGGAGGCATGTGTCAGTGGAGTGGGATGTTCTGAAGCCAGATTGGAACTCGTACAGCAATTTATTAGTGGCAAGATACTTTTCAACCTGTTCATAGACTATTTTTTCCATCACTTTCGAGATGGAGCTTAGAATAGAAATAGGGCGGTAGTTGCCGGGTTCTAATTTACTCCCTTTTTTGTACAAGGGGGTTACTTTGGCCAGTTTAAAATCTTGGGGGACCTGTCCCTGTTTGATGGAGAGGTTAACTATGTGGGTGATGACTGGAGCTATGGAAAAGGCTGAGTCTCTGAGAAATTTGGAGGGAATATTGTCATGGCCAGTGGCCTTGTGGGGTTGGAGGGCACTCAGTTTTTTAAGTACCTCCTCGGTTGTTACCATTGCCATTTTAAAATCATCTTTACAAACACCAAGGTTTTTGTAGAAGGCTTTGATGTGCTCTACACCAAAACGCCCAGAGTGGGAGGGCAGTTTGCTAACCAGCTTTGTTGCAATGTTTGTAAAGAAGATGTTCAAGTGGTTGGCTACATCGAGTTTGTCAGTGATGAGGGTGTTATTCGATTTGATGTTTATGTTAGTAAACCTGGTTTTTAGTTTCCGACCACAGCCTAGTTGGTTGTTTAGTAACTTCCATAGCTCCCGAGGATTGTTTTTGATTTCCTCGGCTTTATCATTGATAAAGTTACATTTGGCTGATTTGGTCATGGCAATTACACCGTTTCTTAGCTTGTTACACTGGGCTTTTAGGTTGTGCAGTTTGGTTTGGAGATCACTGTCGAAGCGCTTGCACTTGGCTAGTTTGGACTTGCATTTAAGAAGTTCAGAGCATTTGTTGTCTCTGGCTTTCATTGCAGTCAGTATGTCCGAATTCATCCATGGCTCCGAGCGGGTTTTGACCCTGACGGTTCTCAAAGGAGCCATGATGTTTAGTACTGATGTAAATTTGGTTTTAAAGCCAAGCCATGCTTCTTCGACTAGTGAGCTCCTGAGCACATCGGACCAATCCAGATTCTCCAGTTCCAGGTTAAAGGCCTCACTAGAGTAGGTTTTGAGGTCCCTAGATATGACTGTTTTGTGACAGTCAAACTTTAGTTTTTGTATTTTGCGGGTACAGAAAATCATAAAATGATCACTGAGCCCACATACAATAACCCCTTTCTTTGAGATTCTGGATTTGTCCGAGGTCAGAATGAGATCAATGACAGTTTGAGTAGAATCACACACTCTTGTGGGTTGGGTAATTAGCTGACTGACACCATGCAGATCACAAAACCGACTAAATGACTTGAACACAGGAGCTTCCTTACGACGCATATCCGTATTGTAGTCGCCAATCAGGATCTTCTCTACACATTCCTCCCCAGCTAAGCACCCCTCAAGTATATCATAGAACTCATTCTGATCAGGGGGTCTATAGACGGTGCCCACTAATACTGATTTAGCATTTTTGAAAATTAATTCAACCCACACAGTTTCAATTTCATCATGCTGCAAGTCAGTACGAGTAATGTATTCAGTATCTTGGTGAATATACATGCACACGCCACCACCATGTCTGTTTCTGTCATTTCTAATGACTGAGTAATTTTCTATTTCAATCTCTGGGTCTTTAGTAGACTCATCAAGTTTAGTTTCAGAGAAACACAGTATGTTTGCCTTACCGTTTTGGAACAGATGTCTGATCTCAGCTAGTTTGGGACTCAAGCTATTCACATTCAAATGAAACAAGTGAAGGCCGTTGGATGCGACGATTGTGTTAATTTCGTCGGTGTTGAAGTAGTCAGAGGTGTGACTGAGGATGGGCGGTGGAATGTCCGTGGCTGAGGTGTGAATGGGGAGGGGCGGTGGAATGTGGGTGTCGCCGTTGAACATGTCTGAACATGTCTGAACATGTCTGGACATGTCTGTAGGCCAGGTCAGATTCATCCTGATGTCTGGGTCCGTGGCTGGGGTGGGAATGGGGGAGGGTGGTGGTCTATTATCCTCTGTAGTCCTGGGTTGACTGTGGGTGTTGGGGAGGGGGTGGTGTTCCTCGTTCAGCTCCATGATCACTGCCGCTGGGGTGGCTTCGGCGAACAAGACGCCTGCGGTGTTATGTGGGGGTCCGCTGGCGTTGGTTGTCTGCAGTTCATGGGCTGATCTTGAAGTTGCGTCCGTTGTCCGTTCCGTGGGGGAGGCGCTCGAGGCGCTCTGGAAGGCGTGGAAGCCGTGGCGCGTTGCGATGGGAACGTTCTTTGTTTGCGGAAGCACCAGTTGCTGCTGTGAGTGCAGTCTCGCTTGTGATCGGGTAACCGGTCCAGGATTGAAGTGAATATCACCCGATAGTAACAAGAAAAGAATAATCACAGTTCTGCGATCCATCTTGCCAGTCGGGGGCTTGTACTTGCGATTCGGGTTTGCTGTTAACAGGCCATGAATCGCTGCTGACCCAAAAGAAATGTGCTTACTTTCAATGCCAGTTAGGAGGTAAAAATCGCTGTGAAACTCCTCCGCTTCGATTCCGTGACGTTCCATCTCTCCTTGGTGGTGTAAGGTCCATGTTGAATTAAAGTATGCGTCCGTAATCCATAGCATGAAGAGGAGGAAAAAGGCGGAAAAGGTTGAAAACATAGCTAAAAATCGCTGTTGTCTGGGGAGCTCTCTGAAGTGCGACCGATCCGTTCGAGGGTCAGCTCTCAAGTCTGAGAGAATGGACTCAGTTTTACCAAGATGGAGAGACAGTTTGTTTGTCTGATAGCCAGACACTGACTTTAAGGAGTTCAGCACTAAGTAGCTTTTCGACCTCTGCTTTCTCCTTATGAGAGTCTACCAGTGCTGAATCATCCGCAAAAAGAAGTAAGTTGCAGTCAACGGCTGACTTCATATCATTGACATAATAAAAATAAAAGTGAACCTAAAATGCTCCCCTGGGGGACCCCACTTGATAGAGTTAGCGGCGAGGACAGGGTGCCATTCATGTCTACCGCCTGTTTCCTTCCCATCAAGTAGGACCTCACCCACTGAAGTGATACACTGTCAAAACCCAAAGCCTTAAGTGTATTCAGTGGCGTATCTACAATAAGGCGAGGACAGGTCTGTCCAAATCCATTTCTGGCCTGGCCAAAATCCATACAATGAGAAAAAAAGAGAGGACAAAAACAAGACCTGAGAACTATTAGTGCCATGAGGCCCATAGGGGCAGGAGCCTATCTCCTGTTTCTGTAGCCATGAGGCCCATAGGGGCAGGAGCCTATCTCCTGTTTCTGTAGCCATGAGGCCCATAGGGCAGGAGCCTACCTCCTGTTTCTGTAGCCATGAGGCCCATAGGGCAGGAGCCTATCTCCTGTTTCTGTAGCCATGAGGCCCATAGGGCAGGAGCCTATCTCCTGTTTCTGTAGCCATGACGCCCATAGGGCAGGAGCCTATCTCCTGTTTCTTTTGCAGGTGATAAGGCAACACAAACACATACAAACAAACAAACAAACAAACACAAACCACTCGTTATCTATTTTGTGACTTGGTCTGTGGCCACGTTATGCCTCACTGCTCCAGAGTCCACCTGAGCCTGACCTCTCCTCACCTCTCCCAGGCTTCTGAATATCACTCTGTTGACGTTCTCACTCAGCTGGGGGAGTCACATTCACAACCTCACCTCAAAAGGTGACAGACCCACCCGGTGGCAAAAAAAACAATCTACCTGCACTACTGGACCATCTCAAATCTCAAAACATTCCGCATTGAGATACCTGACCAGTTTTCTACAGCAGTGGCTCCCAGACAGCACTGGTTGTGGCATGAGACAAGTCCAGTTGTGCCTCGGGACTTTATTAATGCAATATACAGTATACCTGTACTGTACAACTATGCCAAATGCTGCTATGACGACTTGACGTACCTTTTCATTTCACTATATCAGTATATCAGAGATTAAAATAGGGTGCATTTTGCATCCCAAAATGCAGTTTATAGTTAAGGGACGCAATAAAATAACGACCTCTGCAAGTCTGCATTCACGGGATGCACTACTGTACTATACTGTACTGTTTTTATTCTAGTTTATTTTGCTAGCTTTAGTTAAAAAAATAATTTCTTCTTCTGTTTTCTACATGAATATAACCACATTATTATAACCATATAAAATGAAATGGGAGTTAAATGCTGCAATTTGTTAAAAATGGCAAAATATGACTCCCAACGTCGTTGAAGTGGGACTCATAGAAAGTCCCTGGGAATTCTAAAAGACCATCCCTGCAACCCGGGACTCATTACATTGAAAACCTATTTACATCACTGGTATATGTGTGTGCACCAACAGATTCCAAAGATGATGTGTGGTTTTAACAAGCCTGAGATTCTCAGGCAAGCGGTTCCACAGCTCAGGCGCCCTGACAGTGAAAGCCCAGCTCGCCCTTTGAGCTTTTAAGGATTTATAAACATTAGGATGCTTTAAGACAGCGGAACCTGTTTGAAACCTGTCTGAAGATTAACTATACTCCACCTTTGCCCTTTTCGAGTCAAAAGCTAATCATCTCTTGGGGCAGCCGATATGCTGTTCATTCCCACCAGCAATGTTTTGGCAGCAATTTTCTATTTTAGTTTTAGTCATAGTCTTTAGAATAGTTTTCATTTAGTTTAGTCACATTTTTGTCATCCTGGAATGTGTTAGTGTTAGTCTAGTTTCAGTCGACTAAATGTCATGAGATTTTAGTCGACTAAATCTACAGCTGATTTAGTCTACTAAAATGTATTTTGGCAGGCCTTGATGCAGTCGCAATGACTGATTTTACACTTGTGTTGTTGTACGACGCGTTGTGAGCTTGTAGATCTGCTATTTTCAGCATGCAACAAAGTGTAGCATGACTTGTGTTGGATCTCTTGTCCACTAGTCCATTCCTAACATTTTAGTTTAGTTTTCATTTGTGGACAAAATCGACAGTATATTTAGCCTTAGTTTTAGTCATCATATAGCTTAGTTTTAATTTAGTTTCCATTTAGTTTTTGTCAGTGGAAAAAGGTAGTCGCCGAACATTTTTCGTCTCAGTTTTAGTCGACGAAATCAACACTGATTCCCACCAAGTCTTATCTGTTATCAAGTAATTTTAATTTCCTAACAGTAACACCTTTATTGTGACCTTGTGAACCGTTGAATCCTAAATGTATCTTACTTACTAACACGCACGCAAAAAAGAAACCTTGCATTGCAATGCTGCAGAGAGGGTATAATAATTATATATAAATAATCAACGTGACAGTAGAATCGACACAGTGGAATCACATACATATGTTTCTTTTCCCTTTTTGCTTCATTTATGATCAATTCCTGTTCCGTTCTTTGACTATATGGAAGTGTCTATTTGTACGTCTCTAAATGTTTTGATGAATTGAACATGGTGGACCCTCTTGTAAACAAGTGTAATGCTTAATTGGGTCGTCCACTCACAGTTAACAATCTTTGTATTGAGTTTGTGTTTGAAATGTATACTGTAATTCTGCAAACTGTTAATCAATCAATCAATCAATAAATCAATCAATCAATCAATCAATCAATCAATCAATCAATCAATCAATCAATCAATCAATCAATCAATCAATCAATCAATCAAACGTAGAAGCTTGAAGCAACAGGCAAGGTGAGTGGCATCACTTATTGCTTTCTGAAAAGGGGA
Source organism: Protomyctophum parallelum (assembly GCF_964188405.1). Taxonomy (NCBI): domain Eukaryota; kingdom Metazoa; phylum Chordata; class Actinopteri; order Myctophiformes; family Myctophidae; genus Protomyctophum; species Protomyctophum parallelum. Next base: position 17,911,698 of record NC_139697.1, on the reverse strand, counting down.
TTTCAGTTCATTTATCACATGCCCTTTAGTATAGTGTCTTCTACAAACGCATCGCTTCCAACCTTTGATGTCTGGCTCCATCAAGTCCAGCGTGTATGTGTGTGTGTGTGTGTGTGTGTGTGTGTGTGCCGTGAATTCATCCAGAGCGCTATGATTTATTATCAAAGGTGTGGGTTCTTCTCAGCCGAGGCAGACCTGCGTTGGGGAGACGTTGAGACGTGAGCGAGCGCGGCAGGGGAAAAAAAGAGAAAGGGGTTGAAGAGCGGGGAAAAACACATTCGGTACATGTTAACCCATTCTGACCTGAGATCAGATTCTAAAAATGTCTTCTATGTCAGTCGCTCTTCGATTTTTCAAAATTAGCAGACCTACAAGCTCGTAGCGCGCCACTCGGTGGCGCGCTATGAGCTTGTAGATCTGCTCATTTTCAATAGCTAAAGCATAACGTAATGCTAATACCAAAATGGGTTCCCGTTCAGAATGGGTCAACTGGTTGGTTCAGACCGTGACGCCTTGTGAGCAGTGACTGATTTTACATAGCAGATCTACAAGCTCACAACAAAGTGTCACATGACTTGTATCGGATCTCTTGTCCACTACTAGTCCATTCCTATATAACATTTTAGTTTAGTTTTAATTTGTTGACAAAATCGACAGTATATTTAGTCTCATAGACATCATAGCTTGGTTTTCATTTCGTTCCCATTTGGTTTTTGCCAGTGAAAAAAGGTATAGTCGACGAACATTTTTCATCCTAGTTTTAGTCGACGAAATCAACACTGGTTCCCACCAAGTTTCACGAAGGTCTCATCTGTTATCAAGTCACGTCATAAGCAATCCAACCGGTTGCTATAGCGCATTTTCAATGATATCAAACGATTTTCTTCTTTTCTTCTCTTTTATTTTCAGTTGGGACTCCATGGCCACCATGCTCTTCACTCTTCGCACATCCGCGGTCCCGTTCACTTCCAATAATGCCTCATATCTCCTAATCCATAGGGAGCTCTCCGTGGTTTTGATCAGACGGATATACTTAGCTCTTCTGACCTGCCTCTCGTTCAATAATATGAACGCGAGGGACGCAATCGAGCTATTTTATTGAAACGACAAGAAAGGTAAGCAAGCTAAAATATGTCTCAGTTTTTCCCCCCGAAGAACGGAAGGGGGGGGGGGGGAGACTTTACAGAGTAAAAGCGGCCATATCTTCCAGGCACCCCGTGCTTCTACTTTGAAGGAATCCCGGCGCTGATTGTGTTATTAAGGGTCTCACAGGAACCCGAGTCCTTTCCCTGCAGCGGGCAGTGAATGGTGAACTCGTTCGTCATTCACTGAGCCGTCTGTCTCTCACTCTCAAAGGCTCAGGTTCAGGCAGCCTGTCTGTCTGTCTGTCTGTCTGTCTGTGTCTGTCTGTGTCTGTCTGTCTGTCTGTCTGTCTGTCTGTCTGTCTGTCTGTCTGTCTGTCTGTCTGTCTGTCTGTCTGTCTGTCTGTCTGTGTCTGTCTGTCTGTCTGTCTGTCTGTATACTAGACAGACAGACAGGCAGCGAGCCAGGCAGACAGACAGGCAGACAGAAGTGTACTGTATACCTGACCCCCAGTCCTCCCACACGGCCCTGCATGATAACACAGTAAACAAAGGCCTATACAGTACATTGTCTGTCTGTTGATCTACTGTATGTGCCTCCGAGTGTCTCTCTCTCTCTCTCTCTCTCTCTCTCTCTCTCCACTCCATCTAACGCGTTTACATTCCTGGGCCTAATCCTCCTATGCAGGCAGGCAGGCAGGCAGGCAGGCAGGCAGGCAGGCAGGCAGGCAGGCAGGCAGGCAGGCAGGCAGGCAGGCAGGCAGGCAGGCAGGTAGGCAGGCAGACCATGGTTCCGTTATCCCCTATTAAAGTATCTGAGAGTGCATAATAATAAGTGTATAATAACACTCACTGGCCAAGCTAAAAATACACTCGAATATAAATATAGCAATAGACCCCGTAAATATAACCTCCTCCTATACTGCCTGTATAATATAAAATATAACCTCCTATACTGCATGCACCAAACGACCTTGGAAATGAGCTCGTCGGGAACAGGGCGTTCCTTCTGATTAACAAGAGGCCGTTTACATTTCTGATCTTGATCTCAAATTGTAGTTGATTATCGTCCCGACTGTGAGAGGAGATTGGTGTGCGTGTACGTGTGTGTGTGTGTGTGTGTGTGTGTGTGTGTGTGTGTGTGTGTGTGTGTGTGCACACGTCTTATCTCCTGTAAAAAATCCTGGGACACAGATGTATATAGTCTCCGTTTCCCGCCTGCCTGCCTGCCTGCCTGCCTGCCTGCCTGCATGCCTGCCTGCCTGCCTGCCTGCCTGCACTGCCGCCTGCCTGCCTGCCTGCCTGCCTGCCTGCCTGCCTGCCTGCCGCCTGCCTGCCTGCCTGCCTGCCTGCCTGCCTGCCTGCCTGCCTGCCTGCCGCCTGCCTGCTCCCTCTCACTGTTTTTGTTGTCATTTTCCGGCCTTGTCTTTTCATCTCCCTTCTCCATCTTTCTCATCCCTCTCCCACTGCCCCCCCCCCCTACCCGTCTTTTTCACATAACTTTGATGGTACCAGCCACAGTAGATCCAGAAGCCAGGGTTAGCAAAGTAACAAAGTATAGCCTATATTTACTCAAGTACTGTGACATTTTTACTCCTATAGACAGCTATGTGTGTATTGTGGTATTGCTATACTTTTACGTAACAATTAAAAAATTTTACTTCTTCCAACCACTGCCTGGCAGTGTTGTTTTTGGCAGCAAATTTTGATTTTAGTTTTAGTCATAGTCTCTTGAATAGTTTTCATTTAGTTTTAGTCACATTTTAGTCACCTGGAATGTTTTAGTGTTAGTCTAGTTTTAGTCGACTAAATATCGGTGGGCCTTGATGCCGTCGTAATGACGGCAGCGCAACGTGTTGTGAGCTTGAAGATCGGCTATTTTCAGTGTAAAATGACTTGGATCTACTGCATGGATCTCTTATTTGTCGACGAATTGTCAACATATTTAGTCTCCGTTTTAGTCACCATAGCTTAGTTTCCATTTAGTTTCCATTTAGTCTGTCAGTGAAAAAAGGTAGTCGACGAAAGATTCTTCGTCTTGGTTTTAGTCGACAAAACCGACACTGCTCTGAGGCGTTGGATCTGTGCTGAGAGAACATTCCGTCCACCTCGACATGCTGCAGCCGCAAATATGTCAGCCGTCAAGAAGTCCATAAACCGTTACACGGTAGTTTATGGCCGTCGAAAAGATCACGAGGAGTCATAAATCTGGAATGAAATATTACCCTAAAAGAAACTGTTCGTGGACTCGGGCGAAGAAGTATATGTTTGCGTGTGTCAAGTGTTGTTTTCGTCGACTAATATACTATGACGAGAAATGTCCGTCGACTACCTGTTTTTTTCCCACTGACAAAAAAACTACATGAAATAAAAACTATTCAATTTATTTGTATTTTTATGGAATAATTTAAAGGATTCATTGGGGTTGTGTGTACAAATACAAAACCCATCGAACAGACTTCTCACATAGTGGCAACAACAACACTATAGTGCTCAGCATGGATATCGCATCCCCTTTCTGTCGTCTACTGTTGAACCAGCGATAAGAACAAAAGGACAAAGCTAATTGTAGAGAGCCAAACAATGGCTGCATCCTGGTGGGGGGGGTGATAGCAGCGGCTGTGGGCTCATGCAGGAGTCGTGGAGTTGTGGAGGGAGGCTCGGAGAAAAACAAGCTGCCAAGAGTATATTGTTTACAGACGAGACGAGGGGGCCGTGTGGCTAACATCCCTAGGGGTCAGGGGGGGATCACGGCTACTTTAGGAGGACTAACAATACTGAAAAGAAACACACAATCACTATAGCATGCTCTGTGGGGTCCTTAATGGCTGCCCGGGGAGAAGGACGAGTTCCAAAACGGGAAGTGAATCATGGAAGTATGAAGGATCTTGACGCAGAGCAAAAGGGAATAACATGCCAAGCGCGGTCTGACATCATTCTTGTTATTCGTTGCTTCCCTTGAGAGGGGGATCCGACTGCAGGATCAAGGTCATTGTCGCTGCCCCGGCCTACTGAGACATCCACACAGCAAAGACATGATAACATCTTGGCAACAGGCTCTGCTTTAAACTTCATCAACCCATTTAGCCGGAGATGTTAGATGTTGAGATCCCAATCATCCCGTGTGTGTGTGCGCGCTGCATCGTATAAACATCCACTCTCGGGTGAAATCTGGGCCAGATCGCGGGGCTCACGTTCTCGGAGTGGCTACTAGCCAGCGATGGCAGCTTGACTCCTGCACTGCCAACTGAGACCATAAGTCACGACAGCAGCAGCAGTAGCAACAGCCTTTTAGGGAGATGGAAACAGCGTTTGAACTTTACCGTGTTTACACATGCCGAGGCCCAACAGGCACACGGGTTACGTAATTTGTGCGAACAAGAGTACCGACTTCTCAGAGAGATAGAGGCATGCAAGACAGATTACATACCTAACGTATATAGCTGTGGGTTTAAGTCCACTACTATATTTGTGTGTGTATAGGCTACATGTTTTCGTGTGCATTGTGTGTATGCTTAAGTGAGAGAGTTGGATAGAGGCAGTGTTGTGTACAAATTGAATAAATGGTTCCATTTGTACCAACTTTCGTGCGGGGTTTTAGTGTGTAATTACTGTTCAACACTACCTCGGCAAGAATACAGTGATGGTGGGGGGAAAATAATTCCGTAATCAATGGCAGATCTGGAGGGCACGGTGGCACAGTCGGTAGTGCTGTCGGCCTCACAGCTGGCTCAATTTCCCTGGGGACGCTGTGGGTGTGTTTCCTCCTCCATCAGTGGCCATACCCGGAGGCGGGGTTGGCGAAAGGGCCTTTCTGTGTGGAGTTATCAATTGAGTGTCAAATCTGCCCCAAATTCGAGTGTAGGTTTCGTAGTACACGCACGTCGCCACGGCATTTATAAAGTGATCGCAAACAGCTGATCCTTCCTTAATTTCGTTCCGACGTTAATAAATGTGACGGCTGAAATATATCTGGCACGCCCTATGAAATCAAGCCTCGCCCTCGTTTTTGCGACATGAACAACTACAATACGACCTGGAAACCATGGTTACAGGAAAAAAAAGTTTCCCCCGTGCCCTGCCCCCCTCACCCCCCTCTCTCATACACACACACACACACACGCACACGCAACTTGCAAGCCCAACTAACTGTGTGTTGTATCTTAAATAAATAAAGAACGAACACCTGCATTAATTAAATAAAGCTGTAGGCCTACCCTGTCTGTTTCCCTCTCACCTCGCTTGCCTTGCTGTCATGTCCACGCACGCACGCACACACGCACGCACGCACGCACCTCAAGGCTACATGACACATCGCATCGCCATGAATGGAATACGTTTGTAAGCTGGCCTATATTAATTTTACCCATTCGTGCGCAGTGCATGGCGAAGGCGATCAGTGAGACTGCACACTGCTGTGATAAGTCCTGTGGGTGAGTGATGTCCGCATGAGAGATAGGCTACCATGTTGTCAAGGCAGTCATAATCAACGTTTATGGAGTGATTTGATCATTGTTGAACGAATCATAAACATATGGATGAAGGCTTGCATGTGTGCTGGTATGTGTTGGCGACGCACGCCGCGGTCCCGTCCTCCCGACCCCCGAAAATGATCTCGCTTTTATCTGAACTGTCAAAGCACTTATTTAAATGGTGAATGATTAAGCCCCTTACGCCTATAGCCTGCTACAATTGCAAATAGGCAAGCTGTATGCTTGTCATTGTCACTTGGAAATAAAGGCGTGCAGTCCATTTATGCCCTTTTTTATAATATCACAGTGATTATATAGGCATCTGAAGTCACGCTCATGCCGCATGCGCTCCCAAATACTCACACAAGTGCGCTGGCATAACAAGGCCAGTAAAGGACTGTTTGATTAAGCACAAACTAATACATTGTAAACATGTTATATTGTTTTTAATTGCGCAATTTGAATTACTTGTAAAGTTGGAAATCTCAGTTTTATATTAACATTTTAGGAATGAAAACCTATGCTTAGATGCCTGTGACAGCGTGTCAGCAGTTCAGACAATGCTGCTCCGCTTGTGTACAACAGAAAAACAGCCGAGGACAAAGCCTACGACAGCTCCCGACCAGACGTGATTTTTGTCCTGTCCCTTTTTTTTATTTTTAATCATACTATCATTGTTGATAATGATATAACGCCATTTAGTATTATAACAATAATAGGCCTATAGCAGCGGGTAGCCTATTTAAGGGCCAGTCAACTGTCTCCCATGAGAATGTTAGGTTTTGGTACGATGATGCATAGAAGGAAGCATCAGAGGTCAGTCCACTGCCCCCCCCCCCCCCAGGTTGGCAGAGGAAGTGCAGCGCCCAGGATTACATTAGATAATAGACACTGGGTGAAAAAATGGGTTACAAAATCGTGGGATGAAAATAAATCAAATGGCAGATCTGTGCACTCTCGATTCAAACGACGCATGTTTCATTATTCAAGCAGAGCTGCATGGTGTGTGGCTCATTTCACAGTTGTTATAGGATCAATCCCTGCGCAAAACTAGACCAGAAGTATAAGTCGTTTTCTTTTTAACGTGGCAGTGCTGTGTTTGTTATGCGTATTACACAACTTCTGAATCCAGGTCATTCCCATGTATGTCTGAGCTGTGTTTACAAAAACTGCACCACGGTTTGCTGATCTCTTGCGCGTATATCAAAAAGCCAGATCTGACCCAACCCAGTTCTGTTTGCACAGAAATATGAACTGCCTCCAACTCAGCACCGTCCTATTATCTCAGTTCACACACACACACACACACACACACACACACACACACACACACACACACACACACACACACACTCTCTCACACACACACACACACACGCACGCACACACACACACACACACACACACACACACACACACACACACACACACACACACACACACACACACTTTTATGAAAGCCATGTGCACGGCTTGAACCGCACAATCTCACCATGTGAATCTGTGGTGTGAAACACGCACGCACGCACGCGCACACACACACACACACACACACACACACACACACACACACACACACACACACACACACACACACACACACACACACACACACACACACACACACACACACACACACACACACACACACACACACGCTTTTATGAAAGCCATGTGCAATTTGTGCATGCACGACGTCAACCGCACAATCTCACCGTCGTCATGTGCACCCATGGCCTCCATATAGCAGGGTCTGCTGGAGCTATGCAGAGCTTATGTGGTCACACGTTTGTTTAAGCACAGACTTATGTGTTACTGCATGCCGTAGGAAACCGATGGGGTGGCTATTATACCTCAAAGCGTGGGTGGCCTAGGAGATGTTGTGTATACCACTCTATATGCTCACACAGCGTGAGAGTGGAAGTTAACACACACCAGCCCCCTAGCAGAGACAGAGAGAGAGAGAGAGAGAGAGAGAGAGAGAGCGCGCACGGCGCTGGCCGCTGTGTACTTGTGGGCTGCCCGAGAATGTGTTTACTCTATGGAGAAATCGCTGTGTTTTATATCCTGCTATGGTATGCAACGTTATGCAACTCTCTCCAAACTGACTGTGGAACCAGGGAAAAACAAAGAGAATCTGCGGCTATAGCAGGTTAATTTCCCCACTTACCAGTGAGCGAGTGGAAGCCGAAACGTTCATGTATAAAGGTCTCGTAATATCTGGAAGCCCCCACACATGCTCATGGGTTCCATTCATTGGAGCTTTTCATTATAGCGGACAACCCACTGTTTAATCCATTCTGAACGGGAACCCCTTTTGGTGTTTTTAAGCATTACATTATATAGCCTACTTTTAGCTATTGAAAAATAGCAGATCGACAAGCCGCGGTGCCGCACTACGAGCTTGTAGGTCTGCTATTTTTTTTTAAAGCGTGAAAATGTGGCATAAATTTCGAATATATATTTTTTCAGAGCGAACATTTCTAACTCAATTCGTTGCTATACTGGGAGGTCCCTGGAACGACATATTTTCAGATGGGGGTCGCTGGCCCAATTACACATATAATCTTGGGGGTCCTTGACATGAAATAGTTTGAGAATGGTTTTTCAGAAAACTGTCACGATTTAGAAGACATTTTGTAGAATCGTCTTATCGGGGTCAAAGTGGTTTAATCCATTCTGGACAGCTTTCACTGGCAGCCTAAATATACAATACAGAAATTAACAGCATGGAATCACTGTAAGGAGACAGAAACACATTACAAATTCTCTGTAGCGGACAAAATGTACCAAGATCACAGCTGGCCGCACTGATGAATTCCAGACTTTTCATGTGCTCCATCTTTCTCCATTCTGTGATGCTATACAACACATATCGGGGGTTGGATTTCAACAACAACCCCCCCAATGTATAATACATTTGGAATCCATATGTTATAGTAGGCTAAACATTAAATACATAAAAGATACATAAAAGGGACAGAGTAATAATATAAAAAGCGACAGTGAGCATGCAGCCTCTGTTTTGTTACATTTTCTTTTTAAATAAAGAAAAAATATAAACGAAAGAAATGCAGGGTAAAGATGAGGTGATATTTTGGGTTACAAATGGGTCACTATATTGTGACAGTAATCATTGCTAGTGTGTGTGTTCAGTAACAGTGTTAAATAGCTCTATATTGTGACAGTAATCATTGCTATAGTGTGTGTTCAGTAACAGTGTTAAATAGCTCTATATTGTGACAGTAATCATTGCTATAGAGTGGGTGTTCAGTAACAGTGTTAAATAGCTCTATATTGTGACAGTAATCATTGCTATAGAGTGTGTGTTCAGTAACAGTGTTAAATAGCTCTATATTGTGACAGTAATCATCGCTATAGAGTGGGTGTTCAGTAACTGTGTTAAATAGCTCTATATTGTGACAGTAATCATCGATATAGAGTGTGTGTTCAGTAACAGTGTTAAATAGCTCTATATTGTGACGGCACTATGAGCTTGTAGATCTGCTATTTTGAATTCCGTCTGCTCACGTCTTAGTGGCACCACTTCCATTTTAATTCGTATGAAAAACGGTATTCTGTGCAATGTGTTCTCTCTCGTGATTGGATAAAATGGGTATCCCGACATGTTTACTAAAGAGCAGGAGAACTCTTACTTATAACAGACACTGTATAATCAGTGAGTATTATCCATGTATGGAGACATCTAACACTTATTTCAAGAAAAATAAATATCACTCACCCTACGTTTAACTATTAGACTATCTCTAAATGTGGTTGGGCACTGGACGCGTTTTCCGATTTTTAGCTGGGCTTTTCCGTCGGTTTTCCGGAAAAAACGTGCAACCACCTTAAGTGTCTGAGGATACAAACTATACTTTAGTTGAAATGCTATATGCAATTGCTGTAATTACATTAAGTTTTGAATTGAAATGGTAACTACTATTACTCATGGGCTGATTAGAAGAATATTGGTGGTCGACGGTCGTGATCCAAAAACCCACAAGTTCACCCTTTTGACCTCTATGGCTTAATTTATTCCCAGCATTTCACGAAGGCCTCAACATCTGCAATAACACAATAATCAATGCCGTGGGCTTCTACATAAGCAGAGAGAGAAGACCCAATTTAGGGACCCTACAAAGCGGCCTGTGGTTCACGCTTTAAAATGATTTATATGGTTCAGACCAGGTCGTCCATTTAACCCATTTTGAGCGGGGACCCCTTTTGGTGTTGTAAGCATTATGTTATGCTTTAGCCATTGAAAAATAGCAGATCTACAAGCTCGTAACGATCTGTTATTTTTGAAACATCGTGAAAATGTACTTGCAAATCATTAAATGTATATTCTTTCAGAGCCAACATTAACTCAAATCTTTGCTTCTATGGGGGAGGGTCCCTGGAACAACATATTTTCAGATGGGGGTCGGCGGCCAATTACATATAATTCTAGGGGTCCTTGACATGAAATAGTTTGAGAACCAATGACACACATAGAAACATAGGGTTTTTTCTGAAAACTGTCATTACATGATTCAGAGAAGACATTTTGTGGAATCGGTCTCGGGCGAAAATGGGTTAAAGTATATTGCGGTGAAAGCTCTATGGCTGCAGCCACTGAGACCATAATCAGATTAGGTTTGATTTAAGGGGTCGAGTTAGATAACCATAAACCTTGAGAGAGCTTCAATCATGGCCTGCGTCGTCTAAGGGGCCACGCTGATATGGTATGGTTTTACGTGGAATGCATTGTGTTTTTATTAAACACAGAGTGAGAAAAAGACACCAGCAGAGGCGAGTAAAAGAAAAACGTGCAGATTAAGAGCAACAAACCTGTGCTTTTAACCTCTTTTTTTTGTACTTTCAAATGTTTTGTTCTTTTTGGCCAGTATTAATTAATAAGCTCTATTATTATTATTATTATTATTATTAGTAGTAGTAGTAGTAGTAGTAGTATTATTATCTAGATTATTAAATAGACCTTTAGTTATCCTCGTGGGGAAAATGCAGGTGTTATCACTGCCCACAGTAAACCATGAAAACAAGTACAGAGATAAAACTAAAAATTAATAAAAAAATAAAAGTTGAATATTTCCAGTATAAAGATTTAAATGTATAGGTATAGACTTCATGTCTGATCTGTAGCCAACTGCTACAGATCACAATTGTTATTGACCACAATGGTCAATAACAACACATTTAACATTTAACAACACATTTAACGGCATAATGGACCGGCATGGGACCAGTGTTGTTTTCGTCGACTAAAACTAAGACGAATAATGTTCATCGACTACCTTTTTCCACTGACGAAAGCCAAATGGAAACTACATGAAAACTAAGCTGTGATGACTAAAACTATAAGACTTATTTGATGACGATTTCGTCAACAAATAAAAACTATAGACTAGGCCTGGGCCGTGGTTCAGCGGTCCAGGCACCTTGGCTGGTAACCCAGTCTGGCAGTGTTCCGCGGGTTCGACTCCCGATCCCAACGGCCTTTACTGCATGTCTTTCCCCCCATCTCTCTCCCCATTTCCTGTTAGCCTACTGTCTGTCCCTCCAAAATAAAGGCAAAGGCCAAAAACAAAAAAAAAGAAGAAAAAAAAAATGTTAGGAAGGGACTAGTGGACAAGAGATCCAGTATAAGTCATTTCACACTTGCATGCTGAAAATAGCCGATCTACAAGCTCACAACGCAATCTACAAGCTCACAACGCGTCACTTGTAGATCGGCTATTTTCAGCTTAAACACATTTTGCTCGACTAAATCAACTGTAGATTTAGTCGACTAAAATCTTACGATATTCAGTCGACTAAAACTAGACTAACACAAAAACATTCCAGGTGACTAAACATGTGACTAAAACTAAATGAAAACTATTCAAGAGACTATACGACTAAAACTAAAACGAGCTGACATTTTTATAATCTGATCTCAGGTCAGATTGGAAAACTGTCGGGATGTAGAAGACATTTTTAGAATCTGATCTCAGGTCAGAATGGGTTAATGATCTTTGCCATGCTGTTACAATACAGGCCCCTTTTCACTTTGACTGGAACAGAGTGCCTTGTGGCTCGGACCTCTTTTTATTTCCTCATGTCTGAACCCTCGCCAACGAGAAGCACCTGTTTTCACTTGTTTTTTGTCCTGTCTTCAAGGACCATGCCACGCGGCAGCGCTTCTTTCTTTCCTCTATCCAACAACATGGCGTTATTCCGCGGCCTGGTGCATGGTGATAAGGTCAAGGGGGTCACATTAGGCTCCATCATGGAGACCTTCCTCGTCCACTTTTAAGACAACAGGTCATCACTCTGGACACTTGGCCTGTCGGTACACACGCTCACTGCAGGGGCGTCCTCACCACGTACTAATACATTTTTTTGTCCACATAAGGGCATGTGGGGGGGGGGGGGGGGGGGGCATGTGTGTGTGGGGGGCATTAAGGGCTTATGTGAGGGGGCCAATAAGGACTTATGTGGGGGGCCAATAGGGGCTTATGTGAGGGGGCCAATAAGGACTTATGTGGGGGGCCAATAAGGGCTTATGTGTGGGGGCCAATAAGGGCTTATGTGAGGGGGCCAATAAGGGCTTATGTGAGCAATGAGGGCTTATGTGAGGGGGCCAATAAGGGCTTATGTGAGGGGGCCAATGAGGGCTTATGTGAGGGGGCCAATAAGGGCTTATGTGAGGGGGCCAATAATTTCCATTGGCCCTTCAAGACGAACATTTGAGACAAGTAATGATAATTCCACTATCATAATTAATTATACTTTTAATGTGCTGGCTGCCATCAGTCAGTTTTAGTTTCAGACTAATGAGAACGTATTGCTTATTGTTCTGTCCAATGGCATGAAATGGCACAAGGGACGGAGCCCACAAAAAGACCACCCCCAGGTGGGGTTTGAGCCCCTATAGCTGCCCCCTCAGTGCTCTCTGCATGGCCCTGGGCCTCACCCCCTGACCTCACGCTATCAGACCCCACCCCACTGCAAGGGGACAGGTGGGGTGGGGGGCAGGGGGTTGCTGAGGTTTCCAAAAAGCCCTGGGGGGTGGTCCCCCCCCACCTTTGTTCCAAAACATCTCTGATCAATATTTGATCCAAATGATCGATCCTATAGAGTCTGCTGCCCTGATGATCAATCCAAAATGTTCTTATACAAAGTTCATTCCAGTGTTGTTTTCGGCAGCAAATTTCTATTTTAGTTTAGTCATAGTCTTTGGAATGACACTTTATTTAGTTTTAGTCACATTTTTGTCACCCGGAATGTTTTAGTGTTAGTCTAGTTTTAGTCGACTAAATATCATAAGATTTTAGTCGACTAAATCTGCAGGTGATTTAGTCGACTAAATTATTTTAGCGGGGCTTGATGCCGTCGTAATGGCTGATTTTATACTTGGCTGATTTTATAGTTGCTGCGACGCGTTGTGAGCTTGCAGATCGGCTATTTTCAGCATGCAACCAAGTCTCTTTCTTGGGGGTCTCGAACTTCATCCAAAGTGACAGAAAATGTAAAAGTCACGAACAAAGAAATTAATATATAGAGCATTGCAGTCCCGCCCCCTACCAGGGCCCATGCAGGAAATGATTCCCCGTTCATTTTCCTCATAGACATTTCAAAAAGTATTTATTTAAAGACCTTTTAAGCGTCGTACGAAGCCAACTTGAGTTGTGAGTGACAAACACATTTTTTCGGGCCTGCTTTTTTTCTTCTTGTTTTTCTTCTTTGAAATTATTTGTTTGGTCCAAAATATTGTGTTTTATTGTCATGATTTGTCACGACTCGAGTTAGCTTTGTACGACACTTAAAAGGTCTTTAAATAAATACTTTTTTGAAATGTCTACGGGGAAAAATGCATTGGGAATTATTTCCGACGCTCTATAGCAACGCTGCCTGCCATACAAGAACCTGATAATCCCCTGTATGGTTCTTTGGTTATAGTACTGGTTCTTCATCAATTTACAATTTTTACAATTTAGGCATTTAGCAGACGCTCTTAATCCAGAGCGACTTACATTTAAGCAAGAACAAAAGCATGGGAATACATCACATAAAAGCATTTATCAATATCATGAAACATGCGTAAGCTAAGAAAGTAACAGTGGAATATCTATATAATGAAACTATACATACACTATACATATAAACTATACATATTTACTACTATGCTATACATATGTACTATGGCGTGCTATAACTATATACAATACAATTATAGTGCTGTCTACATAACATGCTATAAGTCTGTGTCAAATGCTATCTAAGCCAACAGAAATGCTATCTAAGGGGTTAGGGTAAGTGCTATGGGCCATGATGGAGTCTGAAAAGGTGGGTTTTCAGGCTACGGCGGAAGATTGGGAGTGATGCTGCAGTTCTGACTGCAATGGGAAGTGCATTCCACAGTTTTGGAGCCAGAAGGGAGAAGAGTTTGGGACGTGTGGAGCGTTGTCCCGGCGTTTTTAGTGAGGGTACTTCCAGTTTCCCTGCGTTGGCTGATCTGAGTGCGCGGGAGGGTTTGTAGGGTTCAATCATACTTGTAAGATATGGGGGAGCCATACCTTTGGTTGCTTTGAATGCCAGCATCAGAGTTTTGTATTCTGTGCGGGCAGCGACCGGGAGCCAGTGGAGGGAGCGGAGCAGGGGGGAGACATGTGAGAATTTTGGCTGGTTGAAGACCAAGCGAGCTGCTGCATTTTGGATCAGCTGGAGAGGCTTAAGTGCACATGCTGGTAGGCCAGTAAGGAGGGAGTTACAATAGTCAAGTTTTGACAAGACTGTTGTCTGGATTAGGAGCTGGGCTGATTCCTGGGTGAGGAACGGTCTAATTTGTCGTATGTTATAGAGTGTGAACCTACATGATCGAGTGACAGCTGTGATGTGAGCTTTGAACGAGAGCTGACTATCCAGGACAACACCAAGATTCCTGGCTGTTGGGACAGACGTTACCAGGGCGTTGTCTACGGAAATAGTTAGCTCCCGCATAGGGCAGGACTTAGCTGGGAAGAAGAGAAGCTCAGTCTTGTCTGGGTTCAGCTTGAGGTGGTTGGAGGACATCCACTGTGAGATGTCAGCCAGGCATGCACCAGGCATGCATCATCGTATAGTTTAGGCACCGGGTTCTGCAATACAGCACCATATTTGTTCAGTTAATCTCAAAGCTATACACTGATTGAATACTGATAAGGTGTATTTTCTTGGAATTATAACCACACTTCAGTACAGAGAAAGTGGGACTTGGGGAAAAAAATCACACCTGTGTGAAGTTGAACTGAGTGGTGCAACTCCCCTCTCCTCCTGCCTCTCTCTCTCTCTCTGTCTCTCTCTCTCTCTCTCTCTCTCTCTCTCTCTCTCTCTCTCTCTCTCTCTCTCTCTCTCTCTCTCTCTCTCTCTCTCTCTGTAATTAGCAGGAAACAGTGCAACACTATCTCCCTCTCTCTGTTTCTTGCACAACAGCGCCACTTTTGCCCCTACTGGTACTCTAAACATAGTCACATAGGTTAGGACATACTCACATAGCTTAGGACGGACATTGCTGTTCCTTGGAGTGGTTGCACCACTCAAAAACATGCCCATCTTTTTAGTGTGACCACAGCGTAACATGTGTGTAAACGCGCTCACAACAAACAGGTTTGTTCTATAGGATAAAAGTCACTGGTAAGGCATTAGGAAACAAAACATTGACTCATAGCCTAGTAGCCAAAAAGTGAACCCGGACATGTTGAGTACACCAACGTTTTATGTTAGAAATGTTTAGTATGGGTCGCCAGCATGTAGAAACTGCCGGATGCTAACATGCATATGTTGAGCAATTTTCATAATTGGCATAATATGTGACCATACCATTAACAACCTATAGAAGGCAAAATATTCAACATTAGTTTTGCAAAACAAACACTCATTGGTCTTAAAACGGCCATGACCACATGACCGTTTTTAGTGTGTTTTTTTGCAAGACTAATGCTTGGAATGGATTCAGCATCATGAAAACCCCCTAGTTTGACATGTCACATGCTACATAAAGCATGATGACATTTTGAATATTTTGCCTTCTATAGGTTGTAATTGGTATGGTCACATATTATGCCAATTATGAAAATTGCTCAACATAATTATGTAAGTTAGCATCCGGCAGTTTCTACATGCTGGGGACCCATACTAAACATAAAACCTTGGTGTACTCAACATGTCCGGGTTCACAATGGGGCTCTATATGGGCTGGCTACTAGACTATCATGTTGGTTATGAGAAACAAAACAGACATGCTATGCTCGTCGTCAGACATCGCCTGGAGAGAAAGATTTCTGCTACATCCCAGGGATTGCATTTGGTTTGATCTGTCAAGTATACGGCTTTGCTGCAAGAACATTACATTATTTATTAAATAAATAAATAAATCTCCTTATTGCGCATCATCTGTATTCGCTGCACAACTCCGCTCCTATCCACAGGGCGAGTGTGATATCTTCAAAGCCATGACATTCAAAACCTAAATGAAGGCTCTCTCTCTCCGGGAAGCCAATGAGTCGATTGTAAGTCGAGTATACAGATGGAGGAACGATGACCCAAAAAGTAAATTTTTGATTTATTAAAGGACCAAGCAGTCCTGAAAGGACTTGGTCCTTTATTGTCTTTGTAGTTTTTTTTTCTTCCGTCAAAAATAGCAGTTCTGGCTGAACCGTGCAGTCGGTTTTCGCAAAATCTGGAGATATGGTAGAAGTCCATGCCAAACGGTGTGGGGGTGCGAACCCCACAACCATTGGCCAAAGGGTGGCGCTATATTGAAAATACAAACTTTGACCACGCATAGCTCATGAACCGTTTGACCATCAGCAATGAAACCTCGACACACATATGCGTCTCCTCATGCCGAACAGGTATTACTTTTGACCTCTGACCTCTAGATCACCCGCCATTTTGAATGATATGAAAATCAATTAAAATGCATATCCTCCCAGGATCTTTTATCAAAATGCACGAAAACTTCTACACGTGAGCTTTGGACCTATACGGACATGGGAAAGTAGAATACTTTAAGTGAAAGAAATGAAGGTTTTATGAGCAATTGAAAATTGTCGTTTTGTGAAATGTTGTCTTAACTTTGTTCTGTTGTAGTGCCTGTGGCTTTGCTGACCTCTGCTGGTCTCAAATGCCTCACCTGTCAATCACCTGAGAGTTCTGGCTGCCACACCCTGTGTCAGCTGTTCTTGATTAGTTGCAGGCTATATAAGAGGACCTGTGGCCAGCACAAACACCCAAACTGAACAGTTGTGTTCCCTTTGCTGCTGTTATTAGTTAAGTTTCAGATGGGCTGGTCGTAAGTATTCTTGTCCATCAGTCCCTGTTTTGCAATGCAGGATTTTAAATAAATGTGTACTATCTTTGTAAACGTTTGATCTTTATGTCCTTTTATGTTAGCCCTTGGTTGAGCCAAGTTTAAAGGGCCGTAACAATACTAGAAACTGATTTGTTTAGTGGGAAAAATGTATAAAGAACTTGATCCTGATCAAATCAGGTTATTTTTTCCCCTCTATTTGATGTTGTACAACAGTGATTTTGAAACAAAGACTGATTTGGACACACAGCCTTTCAGTTCAGGTTTTTTGTGTCCTGAAAGGATTCCCTTGCATGGATGGTTCTGGTACCGGATGGTACCCAGACCTGGCGAGCCGACCCCGAACTCTGAACCCCCCTTCACCCAATGTGGTAATCTGGTTCTCCAAATTGGAGAAAGAGACTGCTTTCCCTGAACTGAATAGGAACTGAACTGGGACTTTTCAAGTCAACAACTTAAAGTGGGCCATTTGTTTGTTTTTCATGAATGTTCAAAGCTGTTTATTTTCTCTGAAGTTTAATAATAATTTTTCAGTTAACCTTTAATCCCTGTTTCAGACTCATTTGATTGGTTTTCACTCATTGAGCTCCTCATCCGAATCTGGTATATTTTCTGGTTTATACGCAGTCAATTCATAAATCTTTATACCCACCTTATCATTAGTTATCCTTGCGCAACAACACAAAAACACTGAATGATTTTGCTTGTTAGCTCGGTAGGTAGAGCTCTTGCCTTTGCAACACAAGGTCATGCGTTCAAATCTGGGCACCGCCAACTCTGTGTATGAGTCAAGAACCCTTACCTTCCCCCCACTATAAAAAACCGACCCTGTCACAACTCCATGGTCTTTTTCTCAAGTTTAGTCTTCCATGTTTCTTGTGCATATTATTCTTATTGCTTATTGCCTTATTGCCTGATTTGTTTCTAGTTTGTATTATTTTCGTGTCACTGGGAATGTTTGTTCGTGAGTATAGGCCTACAAAGTAAAAACCAAAACATTGCATCGTGAAAAAGCCAGCGGTATTTTAAGATGGCACATTTGTTATCATTGCATTAGGTATTTGCAAGCGGTATTTGCAAACTGAAATGTGCAATATTGCATATAATTCTGCAGCCGCAAATTACAATGTAATGGTTTCATTATAATCAACACCATATGGAGATGATGATTTATGAGCTTTATGTTATTGAAACTTTTTTGTTTTGTTTCTTCAGGACCTATTTCAAGGTTTCACCGCGCCAAGTAGCTTGAAGTAGCTAGATGTAGCCAAAACACCCCCCAGGCGATCGACAACAACGGGAGGTATAATTAATTCTAACGCGACTATGATGATGATGATTCACATTTTTGTCACCCGGAATGTTTTAGTGTTAGTCTAGTTTTAGTTCGACTAAATCTACAGGTGATTTAGTCGACAAAAATGTGTTCAGGTGGGCCTTGATGCCGTCGTAATGGATGATTTTACACTTGTTGAAAATAACAGATCTACAATCTCACAACGCGTCGCTATTTTCAGCATGCAACCAAGTTGTGAAACGACATACTGGATCTCTAGTCCCTATAGTCTCTAGTCTCTTCCTAACGTCTAGTTTTTAGTTGTTGACGAAATTGTCAGTATATTTAGTCTTAGTTTTAGTCATCATAGCTTAGTTTTCATTTAGTTTGTCAGTGGAAATCTTTCGTCTTAGTTTTAGTCGACAAAAACAACACTGATAGCACGGAGACCCACGTTTATGGCGCTCAGGGTGTTTTAACAGCATAATAGGCAAACATTCAGCACGAATAGCAGATCTACAAATTCACAACAAGCTTGTATTTATCGACTATTTATATAGTCATTTATATAGAGCGCATTTATAAAAACAAATATAGGCCTAAGATTGCGACCAAAGTACATTACAGCACATTGAAATAATTCCACTTGTGTACACACACGCACACGCACACGCAGCACAATAATATGTTTATTATCTCTGGCCTGACACAGACAGTGTTGTAGGAAGCGTGGGGCGGGTGTCTGAAGACCTTCCTTCCTGGGTCTCCGTAGTGCTATACCGTCCAGTAACTGCTACATGCATTAACCACTTTAGGCATTTCTAATATTTTTAAAATGTATTTTTTTTCCTGAAAAACCTCATGTTTCTGTATCGGTGCTTCTCAGTATTTCATGTCCAGGACCCCAAGAAATATATGTAATTGGCCTCCACCAGAAGCAAAGATTTGAGTTAAAGACTGAAAACTCTGAAAGAATATATATTCAAAGATTTGCGCCACATTTTCACGATTTTTCAAAAATAGCAGACCTACAAGTTCATAGCGCGAGTGCCGCGCTATGAGCTTGTAGATCTGCTATTTTTCAATAGCTAAAGTCGACAAAATCAACCGTAGATTTAGTCGACTAAAATCCCACGAGCGGCTGCTGAGGGGAAATAAAATAGATAAGCATCGGTCCTCCTTCCAGAGCACAGTCCCGCTATATGTCTCTCCCCTTCTACATCTTCTTATTTTTTAACATAATTGGATCTCTGGGCATCGAGCGAGACCTGGGCATCGTGTTGTTTGACGAACGCGGGCAGACCCAAGGGGAATGGTTTGACGAACATAGGTTTCTTGAGCTATGGCTGACGCAACGGACTTGGAACTGATATTATTATTAATGTTGTGACCGACTGCGGGAAACTATTCCGCTTGGAATTCCCCCCCAAAACTGAAGTGGGAGCGTAGCACGATGACCTGAGCTCTCCGAGCAACGGAGGCTGCGAATAGGTTATGGCTTATGAGGTGAGTGGTTTGAGACGTTGTGGGTGGTTGCCTATGTGTTTAGACATTACGGTGCAGTTGGGACGTTACATTGCATGGCTGCCTACAGTATGTGTTTAGACATTACGGTGCGGTTGAGACGTTCCGGTGCATGGCTGCCTATGTGTTTAGACATTACGGTGCGGTTGAGACGTTACGGTGCGTGGCTGCCTATGTGTTTAGACATTACGGTGCGGTTGAGACGTTACGGTGCGTGGCTGCCTATGTGTTTAGACATTACGGTGCGGATGAGACGTTACGGTGGGTGGCTGCCTATGTGTTTAGACATTACGGTGCGGTTGAGACGTTACGGTGGGTGGCTGCCGAGCTTGGCTGGTGCAGTGCATGGCTGTCGAAGAGTTTAGCTGTTGCAGTGCATGGCTGCCAAAGAGTTTAGCTGTTGCGGTGCGTGGCTGCCGACTGAGTTTGGCTGCTGCAGTGCGTGGCTGCCGACTGAGTTTAGCTGTTGCAGTGCGTGGCTGCCGACTGATTTTAGCTGTTGCAGTGCGTGGCTGCCGACTGAGTTTAGCTGTTGCAGTGCGTGGCTGCCGACTGAGTTTAGCTGCTGCAGTGCGTGGCTGCTGATGGGATTAGATTGCGGTGGATGGCTGACGAGGATTCCAGCTCGGTGGGGGTCCGTGTTGAAGAAAACCGGTGGACGAAGAGGCCTAGCCGAGAACCTGGCCTTCCCGGCATGCGTGAGCGGTGCTCGATTCCCTGATGGTCGCCGAGCAGGTAGCTGGACAGGAGGAGCACAAGCATAGAGTTAGTATGGTCGGACCGACGTAGCAGTTGAAGTGTGAGTGGAGTCTTAAGACTTAGTTGAGGCTGGAGCAGGAGAAACAGTGCAGTTGACGGGTGAGTAGCAAGGAATACCATGCGGAACACGACCACCTTGAAGACAAATCATTTGTATATATTTCTGCACTATACCTGCATCGAGTTAGCGTGACTGTCGTGTTGAATGCGGAAAGCGGTCGAAGAGGGTGTATAATAAATAAATAAACCACAGCAAAATGTGACTTATTGAGCTGATAGTGGGAGCTCCGACCTGTGAAGCTCACACGGCTTGTAGATCAGCTAATTGAACGTGTTCACGCTCGACAGCGTCAACTCCGCGGGTGCGCAGGAGCAGAAGCACCCACGGGCCACTGGCAAAATAATGAGCCAATATCAATATGCAGTATATGCACCCACTGTCCACTCAAAGGAGAAACACTTTCCTCGTACGTTAAATGGTACGTCAATAAGCGACCGCCACAAAGCGACTGCTTTACTGTTTATCATTCATCAAAGTACCAACCGAAAAACAAAACTACGATTACGATCACATCTCACCACAATCCGCATGATTGAACATGAATCTGAACACTAGCAGATTGCCGTGGCAGAATGAATGGGGCAAGGAGTTGCCATGTTGGAAGAGACAAGCGGCCAGGTCCACGAAAACAAGCCACAACAACTATCTTGAATCATTATGAAAACGATCCGACAGCGTCATATAGTTTACCATCATGTTAAACTAAGGGTGCTTCGAATGAGCCGCGGGTTTAAACGACGACGTTCACCCGGCAAGTGATTTAACTAAAACAAGCCTGGGACGCTTATAATGAGACGGGCACGAGCGGACATACTCAAAGTGGTCTAGGATAGTGGCGACGCTAGTGTTGACTCCCGTGGCAACAATGGAATGCGGAAGTGCTCGTTCTATCTCAATGGGATAGTTCCAGCCAAAGGAACAATGTTTGGAACTATACGAGCGTGTCGTCACTCCTACTCTATACTGTGGGCAAACCAGTCGCCGTGTGTATTTTTTATCCTGCTGCCTTGGATGGATCGATACTACGTCCACATGAAGACTAGTAGTAGCCTACTGCTACGCAACCGTGAAAGCAACATTTAGTGCATGATCGCCCAGACGCCACTTGTAGCAGTGTAGAATGAGCGGCCTTTGTATACAGCAACGCGCGTTTATACAATGAAGCACTGGAGCAGCAGCAAGCAAGCGAGCCGGGGGGGGGGGGGGGGGGGGGGGTCCACAAATGACCAGGGTTTTATTGTGATTACATTCGGCTGAATTACAGTACATTCCACGAGCCTACTGTATACAACTCCATTTGGGTTAGCAAAAATAATAACTCAAAAAACTATAAATCTCTTGAATGTTGAATCACAAAGAGGTCATTGTCCCAGCATGTGGTTTGTAATGTTTTAAATTAGATTAAATGAAAAAAGAAAAAAAACAGTAGGCTAGTATATCTTATCACACTCATTATGAAATGGACCACATACAGATCCATTTAATATACACTCAAGAGTTAATCCATTCTTGGCGGGAACCCCTTTTGGTGTGTTAAGCATTATGTTGTACCTTTGTTATTGAAAAATAGCAGATCTACTTGTAGGTCTGCTGTTTTTGAAAAATCTTGAAAATGTGGCACAAATCTTTGAATGTATATTCTTTCACAGTGAACTTTTATAACTCAAATCTTTGCTTCTGGGGGAGGGTCCCTGGAACAACATATTTTCAAGATGGGGGTCGATGGCCAATTACATATAATTGTGGGTGTCCTTGACATGAATATGTTTGAGAACGACTGACAGAAACATAAGTTTTTCAGAAAACTGTCGGAATTCAGAAGACATTTTGTAGAACTGTCTTCAGGTCTAAATGGGTTAATATACACTTAAATTAGTTAAATTAGCACTGAGGATTTTACAGCACATGCAGGGCTTGAGGTTTGATGTTCTTTCAGAGAACTGACCTCTGGGCACTTTGATTCACTGAATCAAGACATTATCATTTATTTAGACAGCGATAATAAGGACTATAAGGACGATTCTACAAATGCCTTCAAAATCCTGACGGGTTTTCTGAAAAAAACCCATGTTTCTGTGTCAGTGGTTCTCAAACATTTTCATGTCAAGGACCCCCAAGATTATACTGTATGTAAATGGCTGCCGACCCCCATCTGAAAATATGTTGTTCCAGGTACCCCCTCCAGAAGAAAAGATTTGAGTTAAAAACATTTGCTCTGAAAGAATAAATATTCAAAGATTTGCACTACATTTTCACGATTCTTCAAAAATAGCAGACGTACAAGCTCATAGCGCGGCACCGAGTGCCGCGCTATGAGCTTGTAGATCTGCTATTTAAGTATAACATAATGATTAAAACACAGAAAAGGGTTTCCCGGCCCCAAAATGGGTTAACTTGTGTGTACCAATGTCATGAACCATTTCCAGGGGTGGTCGGTCATAGCTGAATGGTGTAGAGACTGAGGCCATCTTGGGAATCAGAAGGTCACTGCATGTTTTGCCTCTCTGACCCAGTCGAATACCAAACGACTCGCCCCTTTACCAACTCGCCCCCGCAATTCTTCTTTTTTATAATTTTTATCCCACGATTTTGTAACCCATGCATTTTTCACCCCTGTGTCAATTATCTAATGTGATCCTGGGCTCTACACACCCTCCGCCAACCCTCCGCCAAGCATGACTTGAACTCATGCTTCCTTCATGCCTGAGTGTCTAAGTTGCTCCTTTGCACCTGACAGGGGTGAGTTTCCCTGGTTGGGGTGTCCCTGGAACAACATATTTTCAGATCGGGGTCGGAGATGTTTGAGAACCGCTGACATAGAAACACCGTCTGTATTTAGAAGACATTTGTAGAATCGTTCCCCGGTCAAAAATGGGTTAAAGAAGAAGCAATGTTCACTGATGCCTGAGGAAGGTTTTGGTACACACAACGATAATGTCAGTAGTTTTGCCATCGCTTCACCGCAAACCAAAGCTCGAGGCGGGGTTTAATTGGCAGATATTAATATAATAACTATCACAAGGTGGTCATTGGGTCGGTGCTATTAATAACAGCAGTGTGACCTACTTGTAGAGTGAGACGGTTGTTCGTGTCATGATGCAGTGTGGCTTCTCCAGCTGTGTTGATTTCGTCGACTAAAAACTATGCCGACATTTTTTCGTCGACTGCCTCTTTCCACTGCTGAAAACTAAATGGAAACTAAATGAAAAGTAAGCTGTTATGACTAAAACTAAGACTAAACTAGAACTGCACTCTGTCGAGTGCCTACTTGCTTGTTGCACACTAGTAGGCCATTTATGGCCTACTAGTGCGCAAGCAGAGCGTGCAAGTACTGTGGACCGCTACAAACTTTCAAATATCAGCCTCTCTGTTTGCAATGTTGAATTATTAGGTTTAGCTATTTGCTACGTACCTTGCTTTTGGAGGAGAGTAAGTAGTATTTTGAAGTATGGTAATGATTACTTATGCCTGTTATGGCAGTGGTGTCAGATTATATACATGTATACTTAGGGGCATTACCTTTAGTCCACCCGACATTGAAACATGTCATCGTTACGTCACCATCGATAACCATTTATACCCTGGCATTGGTACATATATTCATCATGTCATATGCTCATATGTCTAGATATATGTGTATATGTCTATATGTATGTATATGTAATTTCTGAGTTGGTTAGTGGTATAATGTGGTTACTCGGGTGGTTTGATGCGTATGTCCCTTTAATCCACCCGACACTGAAACATATCGTTACGTCACCATCGATAACCAATTATACCCTGGCATTGGTACATCTTCATCACGTCATGGGACATACGCGGACAACATACCTGCTTTGTGCCAACATATGACGTCATATCAGCACCTGGCTGATAACATTACTTGCACGCTCTGCTTGCGCAAGTAATATACTGACAATTTTGTCAACAAATAAAAACTAGACTAAAATGTTAGAGGAAGGGACTATAGTGGACAAGAGATCCATGCAGTATGAGTCATTTTACACTTGGTTGCATGCTGAAAATAGCAAATCTGCAAGTAGCAAAACCATCCAGGCTTCACCACTGCATCGAGGACCCCACACAGATGTTCCTGGCCAGCACCTCCCCCCGCAAGGAGTGGACAACCCTCAGCCGCCTGAGGACAGGTGTGAGACGTTTCGGTGCAGCCATGTAGAAGTGGGGTTCTCTTGGACAAGTGGCCACTGCGAATGTGGGGATCCGCTACAGACTGTGGAACACGTTCTTACCGGCTGCCCCACATACCGGCCACCAAATGGTGATTGTGGCTAAAATGACCACTTCACCACTTTTCAACCTATCTTCATTTACAAAAATGTTATGATGATTATCGTGAGAACGATGGCTTCCATTTTCGCATTGCAACTTTTCAGGACTAGAAAGCCTGCATGTGTTGTTGCATGGTGGGAGATCGTATCATCCTCTTTGGAACACACATCATACCGGAAAGACCCAGGTCCACCTACCTGTGTCTTACCTATGTCTTAGACTTCAGTCCTAGACCCAGGTCAACCTACCTGTGTCTTACCTATGTCTATGTCTTAGACTTCAGTCCTAGACCCAGGTCCACCTACCTGTGTCTTACCTATGTCTTAGACTTCAGTCCTAGACCCAGGTCAACCTACCTGTGTCTTACCTATGTCTATGTCTTAGACTTCAGTCCTATAGCCTCAAGACATTATGCAAGCTGGCGGTGATTCAGTACGGTCTGGAGCAGTCCGAACTCACACACAGCATCAGGTGGGAACTATGGCAGCCATGACCAGCAACAGCAGCTGAGAAAAAAACAGTCCTCTAAAACAGCCAAACAAACAAACAAACAAACAAACAAAATACAATAAATTAAAACAGTGGATAAATAACATATTCATTTCATGGAGAACGCACACGTCTGGTGAGAACAGAAGAGTGGGGGGTAAAAAAGGACATAAAGACTCAGGATGGACGTAATTTACAGAAATGCAAATAGCTCCCCTTTTCCTTTCCATGCCATGCCGGAAGGAAGGCAGGCAGCATTCAGTAGAATTATCTCCTGAGAAAAGTCTCCTGAACTTGGAACGCAGTATTTTGCGTTGAACAAATGTGTTTAGAAAGTCACGTCGTTACACACACACCGCATCTCCACTAGCTAAAGAGTGCTGGGTTGTGCCCCAAAAATTGCTGATCTACAAGCTCACAACGCGTCGCACTGCGACGCGTTGTGAGCTTGTAGATCAGCGATTTTTGTCCAAAAGTGCCCTCTTAAAGGGATTTCAGCCCCTGCCCCTCTCTCTGCACGTCCCTGCTCTGGACTGTACTGCTGTCCACAGAAGGTATACCGACACACAAGCATGCCCACACACACACAGACATGCACACACACACACACACACACACACACACACACACAAACGTGCACACACCAGCCGCCGCCAACCAACCCCTAAAAAGCACAACTTGTTTTGACTGCATGGCATGCATGCCTGACAGGGAACGCTTTCTACCTATACTTCTTTCGCGCTGTCTGTCTGTCAAACACACACGCACTCACGCACGCACGAACAGACACACACACAGACACGCACACAACGGGCTGTTGTTGACACTGGATGGGGGTGTCTGTCTGTCAGTCCAACCCAAACACACCTGCAGGCATGTGTCTAGACCCGTGTTCAGCTCGAAAAGACATGCTGTACATCATGCAATGCCCTGGATGAGGTGCCGTCAACTATACGGTATAATTATGCACTGTATACCGTACGTACGTTATATATAATATTCAGATTTGGGGTTTAGCGTTATAGGATGAGACATTTAGCGGTCAGGTTGAGGGGTTGGAGTTTATAGTTGATTCATACTTAAGTTGCACCGCTGGTGTTTGCGCATTAAAAATAGCAGATCTACAAGCTCACAACAAGATTGTGAGCTTTATTCGGCATTAGGTTTACTTTTGAACAACACTTTTGAACAACATTCTAAAAATGGCATTCATGTCCTCAAATGTTTGATGTCCGAGGCACAAGTATAGTATTTATGCAAACATGCGTGCGTGTGTGCGCGCATGCGTGCGTCGTTGCGTGTGTGTGTGTGTGTGTGTGTGTGTGTGTGTGTGTGTGTGTGTGTGTGTGTGTGTGTGTGTGTGTGTGTGTGTGTGTGTGTGTGTGTGTGCGTGTGCATGTGTGTGCGTCACTCGTGGCAGAATTGTGGTGACACCGAGGTGAGTGTAAAAGTTTTCATCCGAGGAGAAAGATGGTGTCAGACTGGACTAAATAATTGAAACACGGCATCCACATTTAGTCCACATGGCTGAACAGATCTGGCAACAAACAGCCATATCTGAATGCAAAGAATGGCACGCACGCACACACACACACACACACACACACACACACACACACACACACACACACACACACACACACACACACACACTGTGTCTGCATGTTTCCTGCAGGCTGATTGCCTTCCTGTCTGTGCACTGGTCTCTTTCCGTCAATTCAACGCTTATTCTTGGTCTCCCGCCAGGCGGTATTTCTACCACAGTACAGCTCTTTTAAGACGCAACGGCCGTGGAACCCAAGAAGGGATAATAATAATATAGCATCACAATCAGTTTTAACCAATTAATTAACCCCAAAATCATACTTTGGCGATTCAAACATTCAAACGCCAATCTATACGAGCTATCGTGACGCTTTGTGAGCTATATTTCTGAGCGGTGCAACCACTCCAAGGAACAGCAATGTCCGTGTTCACCTATAT
This sequence comes from Protomyctophum parallelum, assembly GCF_964188405.1. Lineage (NCBI taxonomy): Eukaryota > Metazoa > Chordata > Actinopteri > Myctophiformes > Myctophidae > Protomyctophum > Protomyctophum parallelum. Next base: position 17,884,427 of record NC_139697.1, on the reverse strand, counting down.
GTGACGTTAACCCACCTACCTATGTGACTATAAGCACCAGTATGACTATACGAGTACCAGCAGGGGCGCTGTTGTGCCAGAAACAGAGAGAGAGATAGTGCTGCAATGTCCCAATAGGGTCTTTGACATTAATGAGAACAACTGCGCTATGGTAACTGAAGCCAAAATGTAGTAGAATCCGTTAGTGGTGGATATTGCTTGGTGATATCACGAATACAGAGGCCATGCTACGATAGATATTAATCACGGTATACATATATATCGATAATAAAACACTTTCAGGCCCACAGAGATCTAAATTAAAATGTCTAAACATCCTAACAAGGGGTCTGGGAAGGGAGTGCATTGCAACTTGCAAGGGGAGGCTTTGATAACAGAGGCACTGCGTCAACCAGATAATTCATGCCGTATCGATACAGCAGCCTCTCGATCGATACACCTATATCGTCCGGAGTTTCGATCGATATATTGCCATATTGATTCATTGAATGCACCACTCATAGAATCTGTGTTATTCAAATCAAGAACATTGACTTATCCACTTAGTTTCAACATGGCATCCCTATTTTGGGCAATTAAAAACATTTAAAATAATTTCACAAACTAAATGTAATATAGGATATAATAGCAGATCTACACGCTCACAACACATTGTAATATGACACGTGAGCTTGTACAGATTCACTATTGTTCACTATTCATAAGACGTGATGAAGTATTGGGCGGGCGGGAACCCCTCATGGTGTTTTAAGCATAATGTTGTATACGTTAGCTATTGAAAAATAACAGATCTACAAGTTCATAGTGCCGCGCTACGAGCTTGTAGATCTGCTATGTTTTTATCGTGAAAATGTGGCGCAAATCCTTGAATATATATTCTTTCAGAGCGAACGTTTTTTAACTCAAATCTTTGCTTCTGGAACAACGTATCCAACGTTCCAACAGCGTCCTTGGAACAACGTATTTTCAGATGGGGGTCGGCGGCCAAATACAGATATTTCTGGGGGTCCTTGACATGAAAAAGGTTGAGCACCACTGACATAGAAACAGGTTTTTCAGAAAACCTTTTAGGATTTAGATATTTTTTGGTTTTTTGAATGGGCCTCAGGTCTAAATGGGTTAAAAAGGGAACATTCGCCCAGGCGGTGGTGTAACCGTCTGGGCACCCGACTGGTAATCCAGTCGCAGTGTGCTGCGGGTTCTCCTGCAGGCATGAAGGGAAGGGCATGCATCACAGGTTCTGCAGCACCAATCAAAACGTGGAATGTTAACGTTTATGATGTCGACACACTATCTTGTCTGCTACTACTACGGGGGCACACCCAAGGAATTACGGTTTAACAGCCCTGCACACTGTATTATGTCAGGATCTCGACATGGTGACGAGTGGGAGATTGAGTGGGTAGTAGAGACTAGGCCACCAGTCCAGGCCTGCCCAGTCTATGGGCAGTGTCTTAAGTACCAGGTCTTATTACTTAACTTAAGACCTGGAGGCGTGGTCAATGCTCTTTGGACACTCAGAATGATCACGCCTCCAGGTCTTAAGTTAAGTAATAAGACCTGGTACTTAAGACACGCAAAATACAGTAAGTGTCCAAGTGTCACATTTAAAGTGAGACACTTAACCCATTTTGGGCGGGAACCCCTTCTGGTGTTTTAAGCATGTTATAATTTAGCTATTGACAATTAGCAGATATACAAGCTCATACTCGGTGCCACTCTATGAGCTTGTAGGTCTGCTATATTTTGAAAAATCGTGAAAATGCGCCGCAAATCATTTAATACTACTATCTTTCTACTACCCACTCAAACTCCCACTCGTCACCATGTCGAGATCCTGACAGTGGATATGGCCTAATTTAGCCCAAGGAGTGTTTTTGTGCAAAACTAATGCTTGGAATGGATTCAGAATCATGAAAACCCCCTAAACCCCCACATTTCTTGGTAACGATTTAGTTCCCAGATTGGTCAAATACCTATTCAAATGCCCATACTATAAAAACGTTCGCTCTGAAAGAATATATTATTCAAAGATTTGCACCACATTTTCACGATTTATAAAACAAAAATAGCAGATGCGCTACCCCACGGAGTGGGGTCGGAGTGGGGACACGCCACAGCATTAAGACTGAAAGAAGCAGATATAAGTCATACCAAGGAACTCGAGACGGTCTCATCAAAACGGAGGATAGTGTCAGAAATCATGTAGCATACTCCTTTCTTCATGAAGGGTAGCGTCTTGCATCACGGAGTGATAGCCAGCCGGTGTTATATAAACTATAATTTCTATTTACGAAACCTTTCCACGCGCAGAAGGATGGAGAGTCATATTATGAGGGATAGATAGAGATATAAGAGAGAGTTCTGCCTGTCTTGCATCGTTTCATGAACACTGTCTGCAAAGTGATAGCAGTGCTGTTATAAATGTAATGTATTTATGAACCTTTTCACACAGAGAAGGATGGAGAGTAGTAGAGGGATAGGTAGAGATAGAGGGGCTTCTGTGTGCTGGCCATGGAGCCATGCATGGGCACAGAGGGGGCAGAGGTGGAAAAACGTAAAGGACCACTTCACCACTTTTCAACCTATCTTCATATAATAGGTCCTCACTAATAATCATGAGAAAATGGCGTAATTTCTTTCTACTCGGTCTGTGTCTCATATTATAGGAGGGCTGTGGGCAGTTCAGAAACTGTCTTCCAGTGACATCATCGATGGGGAATACAAGCTAATAGAAACTGCAGGCTTTCTAGTCCTGAAAAGTTGCAATGCGAAAATGGAAGCCATCGTTCTCACGATAATGAAAATCTAAACATTTTTGTTCTGCCTAATGATGATGTCACTGGAAGACGGTTTCTAAACTATTATCTAAAGATAGGTTGAAAAGTGGTGAAGTGGTCCTTTAAGTAAAAGTACCAATACTGCAATTTAGAGCTATTTAGTTACAAGTAAAAGTACGGAATTGAAAATGTGTACTTGTACAAAAGTATCGGCATCAAAATGTACTTAGAGTACTCAAAGTAAAAGTATTGCAGAATGTCCCATTTCACAAGTTCAAAATGTGTACAAAATATTTTTGTAATCAAAATTAAAATCTCCAAAGTAACTAGTAACTAAAGTGTTCAAATAATTGTAGTGGAGTAAAAGTACAAATTTTGGCTCCAAGATGTAGCATTAGTAAAAGTACTGGAAATTGGGAATACTCAAGTGAAGTGCAAATACCTCAAAATTGTACTTAAGTACAGCACTTAAGTAAAAGTACTTAGTTACTTTCCACCACTGCAGGGGGGCAGGGAGCCTGGCCCACTGTGCATTGGGCACAGAGGGGCTCTGGCCAGGGGCAGAGAGATTAGGCCTATTCTGTATACCCAGGGCCTTAGAAGGACTCGATCCTCCTTGTAAGCTGCCTGGCTGGCTATATGGCTACCATCCAGACCTGCATTGTATTTATAGAGACATCTTCTTGGTAAGGGTGCCAGCCAAGTGGGTGCACATGGTGGACGAACACACGAAACATAAATATGTGCGTGCCGTGCGTGCTGCGTGCACCACACACACACACACACACACACACACACACACACACACAGACACACACACACACACACACACACACACACACGCACACAAACACACACGCACTAGTCTCCAATTGAGTGGTTCTCAAAGTGGATTCCAGGGACACTGAGGGGTCCTATAGTAATATATATATATATGAGAGCTGGAGAGAAACCGGCCAAATAAATACGTAAATAATATGTAAATGTGGGAGTCCTTGACAACCAACTGGCATGGATGATTTGCTGTGAATACGGTAATCAAAAGCAGGGCAGATGCTGGAGTATAGGCTAGAAGATAATTAGTGCTGATTCTCTATCAGGGAGCAGCAGATGCCCAAAGCACTGCAGAGATGAATGCTTCTCACTAGCTGCCTCCCTCTCCATCATTTCAGCTAGGAATCACACCCACACACACACACACACACACACACACACACACACACACACACACAAAAATGTGTGTGTGTGTGTGTGTGTGTGTGTGTGTGTGTGTGTGTGTGTGTGTGTGTGTGTGTGTGTGTGTGTGTGTGTGTGTGTGTGTGCCCAGACACACAGACTCGCTAATAAGACACACGTGCACACACACACACAAAACAACCAAAACACAGTCGTCACACACACACACACACACACTCCACCCACACACACACACCCACACACACACACACACACACAAACACACAGTCGTCACACACACACAAACACACAGGATAGAGCGCTACAGGCCGATCAGTAAAAAATAACTTTTTGTTTTTGTGTCTGTGTTGAACATATATTTTCCGAGAGGTATTTCCTGGTGAATATTCCAGGGAGGGCCTCATGCATTCTTTGAGTGTCTTATAAGAGGATTTGCATCCTCAATTTTGAGCTCTTTAAAGCTGTGGTGTAAAGTACAGTAGGCCTACGTCAAAACAAACAACTCAAATGACTCTCTTCAACTAGAGTACTAGTATAGACTGTGGGGTAAACTGTGGGGTAAAGTACTAAACACGTGGGGTAAATCTTAGCTGCTGCGCTCTCTGTCTCACACAGAGAGGCTCAGAAACATCTGTATGTCAGGAGGTGTCATTTAATCATTAAATATCATAAACAGGAGGCGGGGAAACCACCGTTTTTTTTACAGTCCTCCAGCGAGACACGGCAATTATGTCATTATTCACTTCTTCGTGGCAGACCGGGTGAAGTGAAGGCGTGGGCAGAGATGGTTCAGTAAGGCAATTTTGTTTTCTGTCAACATATCGAGAATAATCCGACCATAGACATATTTCTATGCAAAGACTTGATAATTACTTTTTGTGCCTCGATCCTGACACAAAAACAAACATGTATTTGTTTATTCATGTTGCCTTTACTTATCCAGGTAAATTAACGGTAAAGAATCAGTTTCTCATTTACAACAACGACCTGCATGGCCACATCATGGCATGAAAACAAGACATTCGAATAGATAACATTGGGTGCTTCTTGGGTGGTCCTCCAAGGTCCATTTAGACGATTCTACAAATGCTTTCTAAAGCCTGACAGTTTTCTGAAAAACCTCATATGTCAGTGGCGCTCAAACATTTACATTTATGTCAAGGACTCCCAAAAATATATGTAATTGGCCGCCGACCCCCATTTGTCGTTCCAGGGACCGCCTCCCAGAATCAAAGGTTTGAGTTAAAAACGTTTGCTCTGAAAGAATATATATATTCAAAGATTTGCGCCACATTTTCACGATTTTTCAAAAATAGCAGATCTACAAGCTCTTAGCACGGCACTCTGTGCCGCGCTACGAGCTTGTAGATCTGCTATTTTTCAATAGCTGAAGTATAACAAACACCAAAAGGGGTTCCTGCCCAAAATGGAGTATTATATTAATAGAGATGTCACTGGATTTCTCCTCCCATCCACTTGCATTAAGTTGAGTGCAGTGCCCGGTCTCGAGTCGGCCGCACCCATGGTTGTCCAGAACCGCCACAAAAGGCCTTTTTTATTTGGCGGCCATCTTAAAAAATGACCGCCATATTGGATTTTTCGCTGGCTCGGTTAAAAAAGTTAAAGAGGTGACCCAGAGGCATGTTCATGCCAAATTTCACGCTTGTATCATCAAGTGAAAGGTTCTCTCACAATATGGCTGTTAGCCGCTGTACTATCACTGAACTTTGAACTTTGACTGAACTTTGTGACTGAATGCATGCACATGTGACACACTGATAATTACAGACATCATTTAGGAGACTTTTGATCCGATCCTTAAAGGCAGGGACAAATGGAAGATTGCTATCAAACTCACATTGTCAATATGAGTCACAACAGGCACACAGCGGCCCGCCATGCACAAAGTGGCTGCTCAATGTTTAACCCATTCTGGGCGGGAACGTCTTTTGGTGTTTTAAGCATTATGTTATACTTCTATTGACAAATAGCAGATCTACAAGCTCATAGCTACGAGCTTGTATGGGTCTGCTATTTTTGAAAAGAGCGAACAACTCAAATCTTTGCTTCTGGGAGGTCTGTGGGAAAAACATATTTTCAGATGGGCGGGCCAAATACAGATAATTCTGGGGGTCCTCGACATGGAAAAGGTTGAGAACGACTGACATATAGAAACATTGGGGTTTTTCAGAACGCTGTCATGATTTTAGAATCTGGTGTCAGGCCTTAAATGGGTTCACTGTTAAGTGTGACCTGCGTGTTTCATGAGGACACGCGTCGGAGACGGTTAATGTGTAACTACTGTACAAAACAGCACAGCCTTGAATTGAGCAATCTGTTGTGAACAGACTGAGGTAAAACAAGGTTCCAGAGGGACGTCGCCTCACTGTAAAGCAGGGACGTGCACACCAGTGTTGTTTTTGGCAGCACATTTCTATACTTTAGTTTTAGTCATAGAAGTCTCTTGAATAGTTTTCATTTAGTTTTAGTCACATTTCAGTCACCTGGAATGTTTTAGTGTTAGTCTAGTTTTAGTCGACTAATGACTAAATTTACACTGAAAATAGCCGATCTACAAGCTCACAACGCGTCGAGCTGTGGTGCGTTGTGAGCTTGTAGACCGGCTATTTTCAGCACGCAACCAAGTGTAAAATGACTTATACCGGATCTCTTGTCCACTAGTCCCTTCCTGACATTTTTGTCTAGTTTTTATTTGTCCTGACGAAATTGTCAATACATTTAGTCTTAGTTTTAGTCGTCATAGCTTAGTTTTCATTTAGTTTCCATTTAGTTTTCATCAGTAGTCGACGAACAATTTTCGTCGACGAAAACAACACTGGTGCACACCAAAGGGGGCTTCGGTCCCTGCCCTTTTACCCGTCTGTAAAACAACTGCGCTCAACCAGACCACGAATGCAGCGTTTACTACATGGTGAAAAGAGATGCAAATGCCCTCCTCTCCTTTCCATGCCATACCAGAAGGCAGCATTCAAGATAATTGCTTTTTTTTTCTTTTCCGAAGTCTCCTGAACTAATTTGTCTTTACACACCGCATCCCCAGTTGAGAAAGTGTGCTGGGTTGCGCCCCGAAAATAGCTGATCTACATGCTCTCAACGCGACGCATTGTGAGCTTGTAGATCTGCTATTTTGCCCTGCAGAAAGTGCCCTCTTATGGGATTTCAGCCCCTGCCTCTCTAAAGCAAAGCGCCAGAAGGTACAATTGGTTAACGCTCCAGCTCTATCCTTTTAGCTCTATCCTTTTATTACTCTATGGTTCCGGGTCACGACGGTCGCATATTCTTCTCTTCGACAACAAACCCATGGAACTATTTTCAGGCGGATTTTCATGGATCCAAAGCCGCCGCAAATACTTCGGCGTATATATGCTCCAACGGTAATTAAACAATCCTGGCTAGCCTAGGTATATATTGGATATTAATTTAAAGCCCTGAAATAAAATAATGATCCAATAAAACTGAAATTAAGAAATGCTGAGATTAACCCGCTTTGAAACATATAATCTCTCCTTAATTAGTAAATCTTTGGTTTCTCTAGTCTAGAGTGTAATGTTTGATGGGCTTTGCACCAACACCTTGGGGATTACTCATGCGATTACTTGGGTTCCCCTGAGGCTGCAACAACGCGGCAATAATGTGAGTTATATAATGGTGAGATCAGATCACAAAGAAACCGTCTCTTATTTTGGGCGGGAACCCCTTTTGGTGTTTTAAAGCATTATGTTATTATACTTTATAGCTATTGAAAAATAGCAGCTTGTAGATCTGCTAGTTTTGAAAAATCGTGAAAATGTGGCGCAAATCTTTGAATATTCTTTCAAAGTTTTTTTTTTTACTCAAATCTTTGCTTCTGGGGGCGTCCCTGGAACAACATATTTTCAGATGGTGGTCCGCAGCCAAATACCGATAATTCTGGGGGTCCTTGACATGAAAATGTTTGAGAACGAGTGACATAGAAACATGGGGTTTTTAAAGGCATTTGTAGAATCGTCCTCAGGTCAAAATGTGTTAACACCAAGTACAGAGTAGTGTACCGGTTTCAACCATCCGTAAAAACTCTCTTGTACACACACACACACACACACACACACACACACACACACACACACACACACACACACACACACACACACACACACACACACACACACACACACACACACACACACACACACACACACACACACACACACGCGCATGCCTGCATGTTTAGGCCTCACTCACACCTTCGCAACAAACTGATGTATGCTTGTTGTATACAAAGGCTGTGATACATCCTGCCCCAATGCATTTCCAATGGGAGTCACATGGTTATTGACGCAACATTTGTGTTGTATGAGGGGGAGTGGGGCAGTCGAAACACAGCCGAAAGCCATACAACAGCTTGTGGTCCAGAATGTTGTATCAAACCATGTGACTTACTTCCATTGGAAATGCATTGGGGCGGCCATGACACTTACATCTTGCTTACATCTAGCATGCATCAATGTTGTATGCTAGATCGAAAGGTGTGAGTGAGGCCTTAGTGTGCATTTGCACAAACATGTACCGAGGAGAGCACAGCATGAACAACACACCAGTGGTGGAAAGGTTTTTCAGAATACTGTCAAGATTTAGAAGACAATTTACAATTTAGGCATTTAGCAGACGCTCTTAATCCAGAGCGACTTACATTAAGCAAGAACAAAAAGCATGGGAATACATCACATAAAAAGCATTTATCATGAAACATGCGTAAGCTAAGAAAGTAACAGTGGAATATCTATAATAATGAAACTATACATATAAACTACCGGTATACATATACTGTATACTATACTATGCTATACATATGTACTATGACGTGCTATGACTACATACAATGCAATTATAGTGCTGTCTACATAACATGCTATAAGTCTGTATCAAATGCTATCTAAGTCTACAGAAATGCTATCTAAGGGGGTGGGGTAAGTGCTATGGGCCATGATGGAGTCTGAAAAGGTGGGTTTTCAGACTACGGCGGAAGATTGGGAGTGATGCTGCAGTTCTGACTGCAATGGGAAGTGCATTCCACAGTTTTGGAGCCAGAAGGGAGAAGAGTTTGGGACGTGTGGAGCGTTGTCCCGGCGTTTTTAGTGAGGATACTTCCAGCTTCCCTGCGTTGGCTGATCTGAGTGCGCGGGAGGGTTTGTAGGGTTCAATCATACTTGCAAGATATGGGGGAGCCATACCTTTGGTTGCTTTGAATGCCAGCATCAGAGTTTTGTATTAATTTGTAGACATTTGTAGAATCGTCCTCAGGTTCAAATGGGTGAAAGGGTTAAACCTAACCTTATTCCTAACCTTAACCTCAGTAAAACTATATGCCTAAACCTAACCCTAACTTAACCCCAGTAAATCTATGCCTAAACTTAACCTTATTTCTAACCTTAACCTCAGTAAATCTATGCCTAAACCTAACCTTATTCCTAACCTTAACCTCAGTAAAACTATGCCTAAACCTAACCCTATACCTAAACTTAACGTCAGTAAAACTATACCTAAACCTAACCCTATACCTAAACTTAACCACAGTAAAACTATATGCCTAAACCTAACCCTATACCTAAACTTAACCTCAGTAAAACTATATGCCTAAACCTAACCCTATACCTAAACTTAACGTCAGTAAAACTATGCCTAAACCTAACCCTATACCTAAACTTAACCTCAGTAAAACTATACCTAAACCTAACCCTATATCCTACCTAAACTTAACCACAGTAAAACTATGCCTCTCCCTAAGCTTATTTCTAACCTTCATTCTCAGTAAAAACAAAAATAAAGAATACAAGAACCGCCACGCCGAGCGCTCGGTGTGAGGTCGGCGGGGAAAGATGGAGGGGCGAGATGGTTTAGGGGGCGACCGTACCCGATACCCTCTGGTCTTATCACCGGCCACACTGTCCTGGAGTTCATGGGTTTCCTCCTGTGGGTCTGCAGGGGGTCTCGCAGGAATGTCTAGAACAGCCAGCCGGGGCCTGCGGCCCCCTAACGTGGAACAACACAGAACACAGGCCTGCCTTGCAGTGTTGTTTTTGTTGACTAAAATCACGACGAAAACTACATGGAAACTAAATGAAAACTAAGCTATGATGACTAAAACTAAGCTAAATGTATTGACAATTTCGTCAACCGATAGAAACTAGACTAGAATGCTAGGAAGGGGACTAGTGGACAAGAGATCCAGTATAAGTCATTTTACACTGCTGCTGAAAATAGCAGATCTACAGATCTACTACTTGTAGATCGGCTATGTTCAGCAAGTGTAAAATCAGCCATTACGACGGCATCAAGGCCCGCCAAAACACATTTTAGTCGACCTAAATCGACTGTAGATGTAGTAGACAAAAGTCTTATGACATCGACTAAAACTAGACTAACAATAAAACATTCCAGGTGACTAAAATGTTTTTTTGATTGATTGAAATATTTATTTGTAGAATTACAGTACATTTCAAGCACAAAGTTTAAACTCAATACAAAGACTGTTAACTGTGAGTGGATGACCCAATTAAGCATTAGGCTACACTTGACATGTGACTAAAACTAAATTAGACTAAATCTAAACTAAACTAAAAAATTGCTGCCAAAAACAACACTGTTCGCCTTTCTTTCAGACACCATAGTGGTTTCTATACTCAGGTCAATCTTACATTTCTGGACAGTAGAACTAACTTACTGTACATTGCGGCTTCACGTCTGTAATAAAATAAATTTAAAGATACACAGCAGAATGTCATGACAGATGTTCCATAGTGGGAGCCATGCAGGGCATACCACAGTACAGTACAGGAACACACTGTATGCCTGATTAAGATTATTACTTATTGTAGGAGCCAAAGAATGCTTATATACAGTAATTGTCACTTGGTTGGTGATGGGTGTGGGCACCGCATTGACGTTCCGTTATTGGTGGGAGCGTCTGTGGGTGGCCCTTGGTAGTCAACAAATATGGGTGTCTGAACCAGCTCACTCCTAAGGCTGTTTGAACTTGGAGGCAGGGTGAGCTGGGAGGATACACTTTGTTGACCGCACAATATACTTTGTTAGTTTGATTCATTCACGTTTTGGTTGCTCACTGTTTTGATTGTTATTTATTAGATTCTTTGCACATATTTATTGCATATATATATATATATATATATATATTTATTGTATTGTAATATTTTGTGCACTGAGCTATATAAACGTTTTAAACTTTGAGCTTGATTGGATATGAATCATTTTATCATTGTTTTATCGAGCGTCATTACAATTTGTTTTAGCTCCCAGGTTTAGCCTGCCGGCATGAGTAATTATTATTACTCATTAGTTATATTGAGGCTAAATAAAACAGGATCTAGGATCAGACACATACTAGGGCATTAAGCAACTAGTCGACTATTCAACTAGTCGACTAGTAAAGCCACTAGTCGACCTTGTTGGTACTAGTTGACTTTTCTTATTTTTTTCAGATTTTGCAGGCCTCAAGATAAAAAAATAGATTTTTTAACATAATAGGAAATAGGTAGTTAAACAAGTAGTCGACTAGTAAACTAGGCAACTATAGTCAAGTGAATGCCCTAAATCAGGGGTTCTCAACCCCTGGGTCGCGACCCTTCGGGGGGGTCGCCAAATTATTTTGGGAGGGCGTCCCCAAATTATTATAAAAATAAATAAATAAAAGAGTTATTTTTAGCAACTGAATGGCTGGAAAATGGAAATGGTTTCAGTATTTATTTATGGTGTATTGTCTCTATTATTAAGGTCATTGTAGCAGTCAATTTATATTGGGGGTCGGGAGGGGGCAGGGCCAAAGCATTTCCGGGGGTCCCCGGCCAAAAACGTTGGGAACCCCTGCCCTAAATCACATAGATAGGGCTGTTCTTTTAATAGCCGCCATCTCCTCAAATTATATTCAGCCACGCTAAATTGGGACCCTGTGAGTTACAATTTAGCTGTCGAGGAGCCATTATGTAACATGCTGGCAACCATCCAGCTTGTCTTCTCCATCACTAGCAGCTCCAGACACAGTAATGAAAGCACTTAATGAAAATGTCTCAATGGAGAGAAAGTACTGTATACGTTTGTTTGGATACCGGTTCACCAAGTCGCCATGTCGAAGAAGATTCTTCATCGTTATAGCTAACATGCTGCCTTCATCAGTGTAGTATGTCAAACCCCACAGATGTTATAGTTCATTTCCAAAGTCATCAAATATTTTGTGCAATTAAATGGTCAGCTAGATGATGATGATGATAAAAAGGTGAGTATGTGAATACCAATGATAAGTACAGGCCTACCATTTCAGGATATTGTTTACTAATGAATTACATTGTTTCGGTACTTTGGTGTTTGAACTTTTTGCATTCCTACTTCATCTCTAGTGTAAACTCTAAACAACTATTCTCTCTCTCTCTCTCTCTCTCTCTCTCTCTCTCTCTCTCTCTCTCTCTCTCTCTCTCTCTCTCTCTCTCTCTCTCTCTCTCTCTCTCTCTCTCTCTCTCTCTCTCTCTCTCTCTCTGCCGTTGGAGTTACATAACATCTGGGCCTCAAAGTGTGATTAACATCCACACACAGCCTAGAGGAAGATTCTATTCATAACTGTGAACTGATGAACACAAACCACTCAGATCATGTTAACAGATTGGTCTGTGTGCTATACCAAATGTTGGAGATAGACGGGATAAAGGCCACATTTATACTTAAGGCTTACGACAATTCGTATTCTAATATGATTATAGCCCTGATAACGTATATATTAAGCAAGAGGAGAACTTGTACGAATCCTTCCGTCGTGTTCTCCTCCCGTGATTGTCTTAGGTTCCAGTGATGTTTTTGGCAGCAAATTTAGAGTCTCTAGTTTCAGTCACATTTTGTGACTGTTCAGTTTTAGTCGACTAAATGTCATGAGATTTTAGTCGACTAAATCGACAGTTTGATTTAGTCGACGAAAATGTTATTTTGGCGGGCCTCGATGCCGACTGTTTTTGCACTTGCTGAAAATAGCCGATCTACAAGCTCACAACCCGTCGCGGATCGGCCATTTTCAGCATGCAACCATCGAGGCGGTCTTGGTTGGTCTTGGTTGTCCAGAAACACTTGTCCGACTGCTATAGGCCCATATATGGGCATGCCCATAAATGAGACCAGTGTTGTTTTTGGGGCAGCACATTTTTTTATTTAGTTTTAGTCATAGTCTCTTGAATAGTTTTTATTTAGTTTTAGTCACATTTTAGTCACCTGGAATGTTTTAGACCCTGTAGGCCTATACACGAGGACGAGGATAATTGATTCCACCTGCTGCCTGCACAGCGTTAAACATTTTGCCTATTCTGCAGCTATACTTAACAAGATAAATTACACATAGGAAGGCTATAGGCTACTATAGGATTAGGCCTACAAAAGTATAAAAAAGAGGAATTAGAAACAGTGAAAACAGGTCGTTTATCGAGGAATATGGACAGCAAAATGTCCACCCAAGAAGACGAAGCACTTTGACGAGGTGAGTCCAGTCCATGCTACTGTGCACCTCGCAGAGACTATGACATCACCGTTTCAGCAAATATAAACATTCGCTATGCACACGGAGACGACACAGTCGCGTCTCCAAACTTTCCCACTCTCGAAGGTGGTTTCAAAATTAGCCGGTTTAAGTTTTAGTCTAGTTTTAGTCGACTATGGGCTCCATTTTCGTCACCGCTAAACCCCTTATCCCTAAACTTCTTTGCCTTTTTTTTTTTACTATTTTGAAAAACATTTTGAATAGTTCAACTAGCCAATCTACATTGACACGTTGTGAGCTTGTAGCAATTTAAATATTCAAAAATGTTTTGCAAAATAGTAAAAAGAAAAGGCAAAGAAGTTTAGGGATAAGAGGTTTAGCGGTGACGAAAACGGAGCCCTAAATGTCATAAGACTGAATCTACAGTTGATTTAGTCGACTAAAATGTATTTTGGCGGGCCTTGATGCCGTTCGTGATGACCGATTGTACGCTTGCTGCTGAAAATAGCTGATCTACAAGCTTGTATAGATCTGCTATTTTCAGCATGTAATCAAAGTGTAAAACACGACAAACTATTGAGATTTGATTAGTGGCCTTATGAGCTCTTGGGCCTGTGGCCCCCCGGCAACAAGCAGTTTGGACCATCACTGTCTGGACTCTGGGGCCTGTCAGCAGTGTTGTTTTCGTCGACTAAAACGAAGACAAAAAATGTTCGTCGACTACCTTTTTTCCACTGACAAAAACTAAATGGAAACTAAATGAAAACTACCATGATGACTAAAACTAAGACTAATGTTCTGACAATTTCGTCAACAGCTAAAAACTAGACTAAAATGCTAGGAAGGGGACTAGTGGACAAGAGATCCAGTACGAGTCATTTTACACTTGGGTTGCGTGCTGAAAATAGCAAGCTCAGCGACGCGTTGTGAGCTTGTAGATCTGCTATATTCAGCAAGTGTAAAATCAGTCATTATACGACAACATCAAGGCCCGCCAAAATACATTTTAGTCGACTAAATTAACAGTAGATTTAGTCGACTAAAATCATATGACATTTAGTCGACTAAAACTAGACTAACACTAAGACATTCCAGGTGACTAAAATGTGACTAAAACTAAATGAAAACTATTCAAGAGACTATGACTAAAACTAAAATCAAAATGTGCTGCCAAAAACAACACTGCTGTCAGCACCCTCTCTCTCTCTCTCTCTCTCTCTCTCTGGGGGGAGGAAACCCCCTCCCCGTCGGTCCATTGTTCTCTTCACACCGAGGCCATTAGCATGAAAACAGCAGGGGGGTTCTCACAGGACACTACAGAGGAAGGGTCTATAGGAACTGTGGTTCTTCCTGTCCAAACCTGGACATGCATTTTTCTGGACAGTTTTCTGAAAAACCAATGTTTCTATGTCAGCTTTTCATGTCAAAGACCCCCAGAATTATCAGTATTAGGCCGCGGACCCCCCCCCCCCCCCCCCCCCCATCTGAAAATACGTTGTTCCAGAAGCAAATATTTGAGTTAAAAACGTTCGCTCTTAAAGAATATATACATTCAAAGATTTGCGTCACATTTTCACGATTAAAAATAAATAAATAGCAGACCTACAAGCTCGTAGCTACGACCTTGTAGATCTGCTATTTCTCAACAGCTAAAGTATGACATAATGCTTCAGAGCACCAAAAGGGGTTCCCGCCCAGAATGCGTTAAGATTTGATTAGTGGTTTAAAAGAGTTGAACATTTATTTTATGGAATAAAAGCTTCTTACAGGGGGATCCTGGTGGGGGACCCCCGGGGGTCTTGAGGTTGTTTCCAGGGGTGGCGGTCCCCAGCAAAAGGAGGAAATGATTCTTTCCACCAGCCATAAATTAGCCCAATGAGGGAATGTATAAAATAGCCAATCAATCACATTCAGTTGTGTTGTGCGCTTATACAGCTATTTTCTGCAAATGTTTGCCTATTATGAGTATGACATAGGCCCAGAAATATAGGCATGTTAGTGTTTCATATGGCCAATGTTTACTGTAGTCTGTAGCGTTTAAGCCAAATGGTGTTGTGGGGAACCGACTCGCGTCAGACTTTGGCTCTCATTTACGTCTCACAAAAACTGCACTTATAGTTCACAATCCGCCAGGTTCTCACGGAGGGGAAGAAAAAGCATCCGAAATGTCAGTGGAAATATAGGATTAGGGTTTGTTGCAATATCGACACAGAGAGAGAGAGAGACTGCATTCACTTTGCTGCTTATTGTTGTTGTTGTTGTCGTCGTCGTATAACATATTATTCAGTAAACAAATGAAATGTGAGCCGTGGATATCAGGGTCGTGATTTAGCGGCTTTGTTTAATGACTTGTTGTTCACTGGGAGGCGACACATGCAGCCAACAGCAACACACTTTGTCTAAACGTGGCGTGAGAAGTGTTCAAGCTGTCCAAAAATATTATTCCTCACACAACAGCTCCCGCATGCCTAAAGGCAGAGAGAGAGAGAGAGAGAGAGAGAGTGTCTCCGTCAGCGCCAAGAGGCACTTGGACGGCCTTCGAGGCCTTAGCTATCTCGCAGCTAAACAGGTGCCTCCTGTTGGAACACGCTACAAGCGTCTGCCAAGAGGCACGCAGCCCTAAAGAGCACACATTTCACGGAATCTCTGCTCCGCTGCAGATTAGGGAATTCACTTCCAGTCATTTTTACTAGTTGACTAGTTGCCTAGTTTACTAGTCGACTAGTTATACCTATTACTAACTACCTATTATGTAAAAAAATATATATAAAATTAATATTTTTACATTTAAAAACGGTGTAAATTGGTGACTATAACTATAATCTACCTGATCTTGAGGCCTACAAAATGTAAAAAGAAAAAGAAAAAGAAGAAAAAAATATATATTTGTTCTTATCAACTAGTCAACTAGTAGGGGAGAGCCGCCAAGGTTGTAACGCTTCACGGTTGTAACATGGACGTTATCTCTTGATTGGTCAACGCCACCATGACGCCATCGCGTCAGTATGTGTACAGCAACGTACTCTACGTGCCCAGGAAGTTTGAAGTGTTTACCTTCATCCCACGGGGAGCTATTGGCGAAAAACTGAATTTTCTCAACAATTTTTTTCTTTGATGTTGGTGAATAAAAATCCACATGGATGTCTTCATGCTTATGTTCTTCATTAGTTTGCATCGTGTTTAGACGGAATGCACGTTCATTCTGGTCTGTAAGCAACGGCAAAGAAAACTTGCGAAAGTGGATCAATTGTAACACACGCCGGCTCCATTCAATACCATTATAGGTCATATTTACACAGTTGACATATTGGACAATATTATATGTTCAGTCAGCTGTCTTCATTACAGAGTGTATTCTAAAATTTGTGTAGGGTTGTATAACATTGTACAACTCAATAAATTAAACGTTTGTTTAATCAATGTATTTTCCCATTGAACTTACTCAAGCGCCCAAACTGGTACACCCGATACTATTTAATATTCCCCTTATTTTTGATACATTTTCTTACCACATCCATGGTATGAAAACAATGCTAAGGAGTTGCTTCAATGAAATATAATTGCTTTAAGTTGAAAACGATATGTTTAATGGTGTTTTTTAGCGTTGTTACATTTATCATGCATGCCGTTACAATTAATCCGATATGCGCAGCAATTGTAACACTGGAACAGCTTCCACGTTCGGTTTAATAACTCCCGACCTGTTTTATAAAATAACTTGAAGTGGTTTATGGTAGCAGACATGTGTAGGTCCGTTGCCTGAAAATATTACATGTGTAGATAAACGGATCTCTGAGTAAAAAAATGAAACGTGCAAAATGTTACATCCTTGGCGGCTCTCCCCTACCAACAAGGTCGACTAGTGGATTTACTAGTCGACTAGTCGCTTAACTAACTCCATGCCACATGACACCTTATGACGCCTATGGTATGGTTAACATACTTTTTTGTATTAAATTGTTATATCATGATGTTATCAAACATAAGACAGGCTACATTTCCCAAAAGGAAATGCTTGTATTTAATTCAGTCTGACCAGAAACAGGGAACTATATGTTCCCCACGGGCCTATATAAATTAACGAGGGGCGGGAGGTGAGTGGATTTCCCCTCTCCCGGCCCATGCAAATCCAACTCTGTGTACAGCACACCCAACTGTCTTCCTGCTGTATTCTCATCAGTGTTGTTTTTGGCAGTACATTTTGATTTTAGTTGAGCCGTAGTCTTTGCAATAGTTTTCATTTAGTTTTAGTCACCTGGAATGTCTTAGTGTTAGTCTAGTTTTAGTCGACTAAATGTCAAAAGATTTTAGTCGACTAAATCTACAGTTGATTTATCTACAGTTCTACAGTTGATTTGATGCCGACTCGTATAATGACTGTTTTTTACACTTGCTGAAATTTTTCAGCATGCAACCAAGTGTAAAATGACTTTGGATCTCTTGTCCACTAGTCCCTTTCTAACATTTTACACTAGTTTTTATTTGTCGACGAAATTGTCAGTATATTTAGTCTTAGTTTTAGTCATCGTAGCTTAGTTTTCATTTCGTTTCCATTTGTTTTTGTCAGTGAAAAAAGAAAAAGATTCGTCTTAGTTACGAAAACAACACTGACCAGACACAGGGAATATGTTCCCCACGGGCCAATAAAAAATAACGACGGGCGGGAGGTGAGTTATATCAAAAACTGAATGGATTTCCCCTCTCCCGCCCATGCAAATCCAACTCCAAATCCAACACAACTGTCTTCCTGCTGTATTCTCATAAACCAGTGGTTTGAGAGATTATTTTTACGGATCTAGCAGTGATTCTCAACCCATTTAATTTCAAGGACCCCCAGTTTTACATGCATTTAGGCTACGGAGCCCCCATTTAATAGCATTTCTATCTCTGAGACCCCAGTTCATATTATAAAATCAATGTTAATGTAACTCTGAGTGTACAAATGGACCCGTTAGGGTCCATTTGTACACTCTCAGAGTTACAGCCCCTTAAGGGTCCATTTGGTTCCAAACTATCATTTTCCTGGGGACCTCCTGGAGCTCCCTCAAGGACCCCTGGGAACCACTGTCATAAACCGTTAGGAAATACAGTGGCTGTCATCAATCAAGGAACTGATTGGGGGGTTTGTTCGAGTCACTCAGGTCACATTCTCACCTAATACTTCGGTAGACTCAAATGCGTATGGGCGGAGAATTTGGGATTCTTGCATATTTAATTTGCTGCGGTTTGCCTTCACACTGTTATCCGCAGCAATTGGAAACGCAGCAGGGGGGTCCTTTATCAATGTGTTCCATTCATAAACTAGCCTACACAGTGAAATCTATGGTTATAAAATTATACTCATAACGTGCATGTGTCGTGCCGTCTGGGACTGGACCCCCCCCCCTCTCTCTCGCTCTCACTATACGCAAACGCACGCAGCCACACACTGTTCTTTTGGGCATGGATCCGAGGCAAGCGCACTGATATAACAGAAAGCAGCGCAAAATGTTTACACGTTTATTGAGATGAAAGTTCCTACTCCCCACTAGTCGCCACACAGTGACAGCACTCCATGTTTACGGCACGCACAGACAGACAGACAGAATATTCTGTAGGCTATAATACTATTACACTGCACTGCAGTGTTTATGTGTTTTCTTAAGCAATTGATTAATGTACTCATCCTCATTTCGATCAGGGCTTCAGTCTCCTCATTCGACCACGTCTATCCACGGTAACGGGACATCTTTGCGCTGCGTAAAATATGCCTTCTCCGTCTCCAACTGTGTTCAGCTCCTCACCCGCCACATTGTTTGCTTCATTTCCTTTATTTACTGCGGATTGCATTCACACCTGCACCGAATCTTAATCAAGTGCGATTGGAAGCGAAGCAAAACCCCCGTCTTTGCTCGGAGTATAATGCAGTTCTTTGATAAGCATTACGATTCGAATGAGCCTTCACACCTGCCAAACGAAGTGCACTTTCTGAAAATGCGCAGCACGATTCGTTTTAATCGCAGCAAAGCTCTCTGGTATGAATGTGACCTCAGTGCTGTGACTGAAGACGTGCGCATGATCACGCACTAAGCTTTCCCAGGTGTGTTTTGTTTGTGCCCTATAGCCTTTGAAAACGGAGGAGGAAGGAAGGAAGGGGGTGAGACGTCTCAATCTACCGAGGCAGGAGGAGCAACTCGAGAGAGGCTTTTATATCATGCAGCTAGGTTGAGGCCACGTGTGTGTGTCAATTAGAGGTGCTAATTAAGCGTCACAGTTGCTCCCTGTACCTGCCGAGAACATATTAATCCTGTTGGTTCACCTCAGTAAACACCCAGCTCCTACTCAACACCCCTTTCCCCCTATGCATGCCGATACACACACATGCACGACACACACACACACTCAACACAATTGGACCACACACTTTTCACGTACCACTTTAGTTTAGGCCTTAACCTACTGAGGAACACATGTGATGAGACCAGGCTTTAGTTTAGGCCTACTGAGGAACACATGTGATGAGACCAGGCTTTAGTTTAGGCCGAGGAACACATGTGATGAGACCAGGCTTTAGTTTAGGCCTTGACGTCCTCAACAGGTCCGTGTTAATGATACTCTGTCCGACATCACTGTGCTTAACACCGGTGCTCCACAGGGGACTATCTTATCCCCCTTACTTTTCTCCTTACTGTATATACAAATGAATTCCAGTTAGACCAGGATATGTTTCATTTGTTCAAATATGCGGATGATATGGCCCTGGTTGCCTTACTGAAGAAGGGGGACACAGTGGGGGAGGAAGCATACAGAGCACATGTGTTATCTCTTCAGAACTGGTGCGATAAAAGCTCCTTAGGGATCAATGTGACAAAAACAAAAGAACTTGTCATTCATGAAAAGGAACCTGTGCAGTCCATTACAATTGGTGGACAAATAGTGGAGGTAGTAGACACTTTTAAATACTTAGGCACATATATTGACAGCAAACTCAATTTCAGTGAAAATACTGACCAGATTTTTTAAACTTGTAACCAACGCCTCCACCTAAACAGTCTATAAAAACCTGATAGAGGGAATCTTGACTTTTAACATGGCAATGTGGTTTGGCAATCTAAATGTAAAAGGAAGAAGCAAGCTGCAGCGAATAGTAAACCTAGCCTCAAAAATAATTGGGAAGAGACAGCAACAATTAGGCTGTATCTACAAGGAGGTAGCCTACTTCGTAAAAAAGCTATCAAGATAGCTAACGACCTCCTCTCATCCACTCAGGGAGTTCGAACTACTTCCCTCTGGTAGACGGTACAAAGTACCAAGGGCTAACCGTAACATTTAAAAAAAATATTTCATACCAAATGCCATTAAGGCACTAAATGATACCATGTCTGGCTAGATTTGTTTGTTTTCCAATGCATCTGCCACTGTTGTCCTGCACTTTTTTGCCATGAGAAAATAATTGTGTTAAGTGTTGTTGCTGTTGTTGTAACCGTTTGTTTTTTACTGTTTGAGACCGAAGACGAATTTCCACACGTGGACAATAAATTAAACTAACTAACTAACTAACCTACTGAGGAACACATGTGATGAGACCAGGCTTTAGTTTAGGCCTTGCAACCACAAGATCTTAGCCGTGTAGAACACGATCTAACTTCTAAATGGACTAAAGTTATGTTCATTCTATTTCTGTATTAAGATTGTATCATGGTTGCATAGTAGTAAAACCTGTTAAATAGCTGTAAATATGTGCCATTTGCTCTGTTTCTTTGTCATCCCTTGTCATCCCTCCATCCATTAAGGTTTTAATTACCTAGCTACTACTATCTTGTTTTAGTTCTTGCTATTCTCATAATCTAGAGATTAGGCCAACAAGGCAAACTGAATCCATCTATTTGTAATCCTACCAACGTGTGCTTTAATTATATGTGTAATGATAATGATCAATAAATAATGTAAAAGACACTGGTTTGGATTATATAAACACTGGAATAACAGTTTCAAGCGTTAGCATAAAACAGTATAGAGCGTCGCAGTCCCTCCCCCTTTCAGAACAACGAGTGGCCCAGGAAATGAAATGCAATGCATTCTGACCATAGGATTTTCTTTAAGTATTTATTTAAAGACGGTTAGGCCGCGGACAAAGCCAACTCGGATCGTGACAAATCATGACAATGAACACAATGTTTTGGGCCGATCAAATAATTTATAAGAAGAAAAACAAAACAAACCGTGTTGTCTTCTGCCTTTATTTTCCTCTTTCTAATGATTTGATCTGCCCAAAATATTGTGTTCATTGTCATGATTTGTCACGATTCGAGTTGGCTTTGTCCGCGGTGTAACCGTCTTTAAATAAATACTTAAAGAAAATCCTATGGTCAGAATGCATTGCATTTCATTTCGGCAAGTATTTGCTCCACTGCGATTGGCCAGGTGGTGCTGGGGTGTTCTGATTGGCCAGGTGGTGCTGGGGGGGGTGGGGGGGGGGGGGGGGTGTTCTGACTGCATGTTGTATTACGTCCCGTAGTTTTTCCACTATAGGGTTCACCAGATGGTCACGGGGAATATGGAGCCAGTCAAGGCTAAATATATAACATTTATCCCTCTCATTTATAAATAATTTCCATACTGTGTTAGGACTAGCAATGAAACATGGACAGTGTGCAAGTGCATCTGTGACAGAATGACATAAAAGGCCATCTGCCTTAATCGTTGTTTCCGGGCAGACTTTAACCGCTTCCACCTGTTCTGTGCACGTGCGACATTTTCAAAAACGGCAAACGAATTTGAATAAAAGTCTGAAATTTAAACAATTTCATAATTTCCTATTGCTAAACCAGCCAAATCTGCAAGCTCACAACGCATGAGCTTGTATGTAGATCAGTTTTTTGCTATTCGTCATACCACAAAAAATATATATAGTGCTTGACCACTTATACTTGCAATTATACTACTCAAACGTAGTAGAATAGGAGGAGGCATCCGAGGTAAGTTGGTGGTGGTGGTCAGGAGCGAAACATTAAACAGCACTTTAGCTGTCGCTCAATATTCAATCACTGCCGTGATAAAATAAAGATTATATACTGCGAGGTTTGTTCGAATCACAAGCCTCAAGGTATATGGATGTCTATGATGGTGTCAAACAGCATGAGGTAGCCTACATGCAAAATTAGGAAGAAGTTACAAGAAAGTGAATGGGGAAATTGTGCTAATGATGACTTATAAGCCATTCAGAATGGGAACCCCGTTTGGTGTTCTAAGCAGTAGGTTATACTTTAGCTATTGAAAAATAGCAGATCTACAAGCTCATAGCGCAGCACCGAGTGCCGCGCTACGAGCTTGTAGATCTGCTATTTTTTTTAAATTTGTGAAAATGTGGCGCAAACCTTTGAATTATATATTCTTTCAGAGCGAATGTTTTTAACTAAAATCTTTGCTTCTGGGTCCATAGAACAACATATTTTCAGATGGGGGTTGGCGGCCAATTACATTTGGGGGTCCTTGACATGAAAATGTTTGAGAACCGCTGACATGGAAACATGGGCTTTTTCAGAAAACTGTCAGGATTTAGAAGACATTTGTAGAACCGTCATGGGCTAAATGGGGGGGTTAAATCATTAGAATACAAATAATTTAATAAAATGGAGTCGTGGCCTATAATAATAATGACATGCTCAAAATAGGTAATTGTGATTAATTGGTTTTGATTTGAATGCGATGCAATCATAATGAATCAAGACATCAAGCGGTGTTATCTTCTTTTGTGTATAGGAAGTGGAAACATCCTGGACAGCCATCTAGGGAGACTCTGCTCTGGGTTTTTTAGAAGGAAAACACCCCTGAACGCCCCCATGCAGGACAGGAAACTGCCCATAGATCCGAAGTCCCGTTAGTCCGAACATGCACTGCTCCCGTGCTTGCGGTTAGGTTTAGGTTTGCTCCCGTGCTTGCGGTTAGGTTTAGGTTAGGGAATAGGGTTAGAGATAGGGATAGTAATTTCGGAACAATGAACCTTCTGACTAATGACACGGCACCGCAGGACATGACAGAGCAGGACAGGACGACCCAGGGCGGACAGACCGTGAGGGAGGGCAGAATCCATTTCTTGCGACCGACGTCCGTCGCGACAGACCTGTCCGTCGGGGGGTCCGCCGGTCCGTCGGGGGGTCCGTCGGTCCGTCGGGGGGTCCGTCGGTCCGTCGGGGGGTCCGTCGGTCCGTCGGGGGGTCCGTCGGTCCGTCGGGAGGTCCGTCGGTCCGTCGGGGGGTCCGTCGGTCGGTCGGTCCGTTTTTGCGTCGCGACCGTCGGTCGCAGGGTTAGGGTGGATGGATTCTGCCCTTGCTGCCCAAATGGTAACTCTGTCATTTCTCTACCGTTTTGGACGGGGGTGGTCTCTTTGGAATCGTGTGGCCCCCCTGGAGGTTTCTATGGGGGTCTCGAGGTTCGGGGACCCCTGGGGACCCCCACGGACCCCCAAATGGTAACTGTCATTTCTCTACCGTTTTGGAGGGGGTGGGCTCATTTGAATCGTGTCGCCCCCCTGGAGGTTTCTATGGGGGTCTAGAGGTTCGGGGACCCCTGGGGACCCCCAGGGACCCCCAAATGGTAATGTCACCTGTGGACACTAACTGTAATTGTCTCGCTGTCTCGCTGCTGCGCTGCGCCGCACAGACAGCAGCTTGTGTGTAACATGTGCGTTCGTGCCGTGTTGCTGGTATATTATTATTATTATATTTTTTGCGCCGCCGCGTTGTCTCGCTGCTGCGCTGCACAGACAGCAGCTTGTCCTTCCCAGCCTCCCCGTCCTGGACGGCGCAGAACAGCGTTGGATCGCCGGCCGCCTATCGTTGATCGCCCGCCGTCTCCTCGAGGACCGCCGACGCAGATGGTTTACTGCTATATGCCATAGTGTTTATTATAGCTACTATTATTATTGGGCATTTGCTAACTTAACGGTGTGGCACGTATTATTGTAGTGTACAGTACATTGGGTACAGCGGTCATTCAGGCTTCAGAGGGCTGCTTACAGGGGTGGAATATTCTCAGGGTTGGCTTCACCTGTCTCTTAGCGCCCCTATATTGGTGAACACGCATGTTTGTATTTTACTGCTGTGATTTTCGATAGAAGTGTTATCCTATTTTGATATAGGCTTATTGCAGTGATCGTTGGTGTGCACTTGATTTGCCGTGGCATCTTTTGTGGTCGTGTGTACTAATGTGTATACGATAATCGATAATATATGTGCACTAATCAATCTTTGGGCTGCTTAGGAGATTGGGTGGGAACAAACACTGTGCTATTATCCAGATTCCTGAGGTGGACATTTCAAGAGGAGCTTGTGATTATTGCTTGCCTAGGAATAGGATACAGTGTGTTAAGTTATGAGAAGTTCTGCAGCTTACACGTTGCATTCGGAGAAAAGATTAGATCCATTTAGCCAAGCATGGCATATTTATTATTATATTAAGGGCTCCCTGTCACGCATCATTCTCACGGTGACAGACCCAATACAATACAATCACTGAATGAAAAAACACCGGTCCGCTCCACACACAGGCAGTGGTCATGTGACCCGAGTTACCTGATCACGCCATAGGAGACAAACATGCATCCCATACCTTGCGCCTTGGCGCCTCACAGTGGCACAAGCACAACACTGCATATCACACAGAACAGCAGTACAGAATTACACACAATACACAAGTGAGGACATACATCCCGTCAAATCTCAACACAGTGCCTATTTATATTGCTATTTGCTACGTTTTAATAATTGCCAGTCATACAGTATAAATTGCCACATTGTTATACCTATACATTTACGTATTTTACTTGTATAGTGTTATATTTGATATCCTGCTACATGATTTTATACTTACCTGTTTTATCTCCGAGCTTATGCTGCTGAATATATTCAGAGTATACTCTTCATTAGCAAACTGTAAATAAAGTACTAAACGAAGGAAAAACCCCCGCGGGGATAACTGACGTTATAAGAAGATAACGCCCCTGCATGACACCTCCCTGGCCACCGTATAGCGCATTGACAGGTCTGTCTGTCTGTCTGTCGTAGCATGCAGATAGACAGATAGGGGGGGGGGGGGGCAGTTTGACAACAGCGGCTGACACATGTTCATTGATGATGATTAATAGGCCTACTGTATATGCTACTGTGCTGCTGGATCGTCGATAAATGGACTATAGGCCTACTGGACTTTGATGTTATACTGCACGGATATAAGCGAACCAGTTTATCAATGTTGGATAGTTGGATACCTGCATGCGCTCTTTGCATGTCACGGCAGATGGAGAGAGAGAGAGAGAGAAAGAGAGAGAGAGAGAGAGAGAGAGAGAGAGAGAGAGAAATGAGCTCCGTTCATTGGCTTTATAGGCAAGTGCAGAAGGTTTATAACGACAGGTGCCCACCTTAGAGTAGCCTATATATATTAACTTATTATTATTTTGCCAGCGAGTGCTTTGGCTCTTGCGCGGAGTTGACGCCGTTGTCTATAGGCCTACGTGCCAGGATGATTTTAAATAAATATGTCTCTGTCTCTGCGTCTCTAGAGCTATAAAATATATAGCACACATCATGTGTGACACATGTGTGCACATACACACACACACACACACACACACACACACACACACACACACACACACACACACACACACACACACACACACACACACACACACACACACACACACACACACACACACGAGATTCTGACAGAATGCAGCGGCGCATTCTTAAAATAAACAGATATACAAGCTTATAGTGTACCATAGCGTACATACCAGCATACTTACCGTTCAATAATAATTAGCATGTATTATTATTAACGAAAAACAAACAGTTTTTTCAAACAGTTGTTTGAAACAACTTCTGATTAGTTACTAACTTTACTAGACCAATTTAAAATAGTATTAGATGTTTTTCGTTAATAATAACTTATGCTAATTATTACTGAACCATTTTAGATGTTTATATTTCACCAACAGGCATGATATGAATTTATAGGAATAATAGGCCATCAGTGGCCACCGGTCGACTCCATTTTGCGCATTACGGCGCCTAGATTGAAATGACCACATTAATCAACAATAGACCATACTGTTCATTGAAAATAGCTGCAAAATCACTATAGTTGTGATGGGATAAAGTAGACCTTTTAAGTATAGTTACCAAGTAGGCCTACCATTAACCCCGCGATGCTGAGCGTGTGTTCCAGCTAAAACTAAGGGTAGGTCTATAGATTTTTAGGGTTAATTATTAGGACCCGATTTTTAATTTCATTCAGAGGGAGAGTCAAGGTATATATTTTATATATAGTGAAACATACATTTCATCGATATCCTTCATCGTCTTCATTTCTTTCATAGTTAAAGCAATTGCTAAGTGGTCTATTGTCTAAAAAAAACACACACAAGCATGAACAGTAGACATCTATTCATCATTATTTATTTCAAATCAAAATACAAACCACTGTCACCAACTCGTCTCGAAGTTCGCGCACACACACACACACACACACACACACACACACACACACACACACACACACACACACACACACACACACACACACACACACACACACACACACACACACACACACACACACACCGAACGGTGTGGTCACGGTACCGCTGGCTGGCCTCTGTTTTAACGTTAACGTCAAAGTCCAGTAGGCCTATAGTCCATTTATCGACGATCCAGCAGCACAGTAGCTGTATACAGTAGGCCTATTAATCATAATCAATGAACATGTGTCAGCCGCTGTTGTCAAACTGCCCCCCCCCCCCCCCTATCTGTCTATCTGCATGCTACGACAGACAGACAGACAGACCTGTCAATGCGCTATACGGTGGCCAGGGAGGTGTCATGCAGGGGCGTTATCTTCTTATAACGTCAGTTATCCCCGCGGGGGTTTTTCCTTCGTTTGGTACAGTTTGCTAATGAAGAGTATACTCTGAATATATTCTTTCAAATGAGGTTTGGCCTTATATCAAACATACATGCTCAGTATTTTTATTAATACATTTGCAACTATTTTAATAAAGGTTGTATATCAGTGAAGCCACCACAGCTCATGAAACATAATAGGCTGCATGGCTAACAGGGCTTAGTGCTTCCCTATACCATATCTCTCCTTTCTCTGGCTCTATGACTTATACGCCCATGAAAAATGGAAAATATAAATTTCATTGAGTGTATACCATTTGGAATTATACCAATCGGTTGAGATTTGGCAGATTATAGCCAATGTTAAATATCAACTTTTTGCGCACGGGCCATTGGGACTGTGGCGGCGGTGTTTTACCTATAGGACCTCTGCTTGGATTCATGGTGAGTGCGCACCGAAAAGTAATTGGAATATATTTTTCTTGCCACATTATAAACAAGTTTACTTTACCTCCTCACTGTCCTCAGTGTTTGGGACGGGATGTAGGCCTGTATCATGTGCTGTCTGCGTGCATATAGCGCTGCGCTCCAGTGAAATTGTCATTGCTTGAGAAAAACGGATAAGGGCAGCAGGCAGGTCGTATATAGAAAAGTAACAAAGTTTATTATAAGCTCGGAGATAAAACAGGTAAGTATAAAATCATGTAGCAGGATATCAAATATAACACTATACAAGTAAAATACGTAAATGTATAGGTATAACAATGTGGCAATTTATACTGTATGACTGGCAATTATTAAAACGTAGCAAATAGCAATATAAATAGGCACTGTATCTATAGGCAAGCAATAATCACAAGCTCCTCTTGAAATGTCCACCTCAGGAATCTGGATAATAGCACAGTGTGTAATAATAGTAGCTATAATAAACACTATGGCATATAGCAGTAAACCATCTGCGTCGGCGGTCCTCGAGGAGACGGCGGGCGATCAACGATAGGCGGCCGGCGATCCAACGCTGTTCTGCGCCGTCCAGGACGGGGAGGCTGGGAAGGACAAGCTGCTGTCTGTGCAGCGCAGCAGCGAGACAACGCGGCGGCGCAAAAAATATAATAATAATAATATACCAGCAACACGGCACGAACGCACATGTTACACACAAGCTGCTGTCTGTGCGGCGCAGCGCAGCAGCGAGACAGCGAGACAATTACAGTTAGTGTCCACAGGTGACATTACCATTTGGGGGTCCCTGGGGGTCCCCAGGGGTCCCCGAACCTCGAGACCCCCATAGAAACCTCCAGGGGGGCGACACGATTCAAATGAGCCCACCCCCTCCAAAACGGTAGAGAAATGACAGAGTTACCATTTGGGGGTCCGTGGGGGTCCCCAGGGGTCCCCGAACCTCGAGACCCCCATAGAAACCTCCAGGGGGGCCACACGATTCCAAAGAGACCACCCCCGTCCAAAACGGTAGAGAAATGACAGAGTTACCATTTGGGCAGCAAGGGCAGAATCCATCCACCCTAACCCTGCGACCGACGGTCGCGACGCAAAAACGGACCGACCGACCGACGGACCCCCCGACGGACCGACGGACCTCCCGACGGACCGACGGACCCCCCGACGGACCGACGGACCCCCCGACGGACCGACGGACCCCCCGACGGACCGACGGACCCCCCGACGGACCGACGGACCCCCCGACGGACCGGCGGACCCCCCGACGGACAGGTCCGTCGCGACGGCCGTCGGTCGCAAGAAAATGGATTCTGCCCTTGCTGGAGACCGTGGGGCTGGAAAGCCCTGAGATGTTCACACCCTTTAACAAAGCCCCATCAGACAGAAACAGAAGACACAATTCCTTACTAAACTCAACAGAACGGTTCCATAATTATGCTGCAAGTCTGTCACGTTCCAAATCTAATCCACAACCAACCAACCAGGCAGAGCATTCTGTACATCTAGGATTATACGGTACAACCATTACAATTAGTTTTGATGAAGTCTATGTATTTTGCCGTTTGATTTTGAAATCTGACCTACTGATTGCGGAATCAAATCCGATATATATTTGGTCTTCGATTTAAACATACCTAAACATTGCAACAACAAAAAAGAACAAAAAATGATTGCGGTATTTTGTGTTTGAATTATAGAGATGCTCCGATAATCGGCCAGCGATCGGTGATCGGCCTATTTCGGCCGATGTTCACTCTGATCGGTGATCGGCATTTACCCTATCTGGAGAAACTGATCTTTTACACTATTTAAGCGGTATAAATGTCAATCAGATATATAGTATAACATTTTGCATTTTTGTGACAGGCTTAAACATTCTCCCCTTCCTCCCCACACACAGGATTCGTTTTGACGTGGGTTTTGACATTATAATCATTTTGGAAATGTAAAAATTTTCACAAGATAAGTATCGGTATCAGACCTATCAAAAAACAATCAGTGATCAGTATCTGTCCCAAACAGTGTTGCCAACTTAGCGGATTTGTCGCCATATTTAGCTTCTTTCCAGACCCCCCTAGCGACTTAATTAGTGAAAAGCTTCTGGCGAGAAATTTAGCTACTTTTTCTGGTGAATTGGGGATAAATCGTGTTGACAGTCGCCAGAGATAAAAACCCTCATTTTTATTAATTTTCCTTCTCAGCCTAAAAAAAAAAGAAAAAAAAACTCGGCGCGTCTGGCTCAGTGGTTTCCTCGTCTCGGCTCGGTTATGTGCACATAACCGAGCCGAGTCGAGGAAGCCACTGAGCTCTGCTGTGACAGCAGAGTAATCTAGTAAGAGAGAGTAATGACACTCCCGTAGTCCCGTTGACTCACATTGTAACAATGGAATGAATGCGATCATCATCATCATGGTGTGCTTACACCCAGAGCAAGAAAGGAGGAAGCAAAGCACTGGCAGTGGCAGCTCACTTTAGTCTGCTAGTAAAAATAAAATACACACGCAAATGCATAAAGTATTAACCTTCTAACTCCTGTATGGATCAGAACAAAATAGCGTTCTAAACGTTAGTTGAATTGAGGTATGTTTTTTTTTAATTACAATGCGTTTAAACGAGCAGCAAATTTTCCGAGTTCAGACAGCACAGAGGGCTCTGACTGAAACTAAACTAACGCTGTCGCTGGCGTGTCGAAAAACCCCTACTAACCCTTAACAAAATACAAATTTTGTTTTGATGTCAGTTTGATGTGAAGTTTCATGGTGATATCCAACTTTGTCACGTCACGTATCGGCAAGAGATGATACAAAGTGCACATAAATGACAAATGTTTTTCTGGGCTGGCTACATATTTTCGTTGCTAGGGTCGTCTAAAAGTCGCTAGGGACGCTAAAAAGTCGCTAGGGGCGGCGCGCGCTACGCGCGCGCAAGGGCGCGCGCTGCGCGCGCGCATATCCCACCTCTAGCTACTTTTAGCTACTTTTCGAGGAGCCACTAGCTATTTCCGTTACTGGGGAGTTGGCAACACTGGTCCCAAAAGCATCCCTAGTTTCAATCACCGCTGACTGCATTGCGTTGGTTTGTTCAAACTCATTTGTTTTGGCTCTACACACCACACACTTGTGCACCCGCACATTGTTTTAACTATTTTACAATCCCTTTTTGACTGAAACGGAACCTTCCTGGTTCAGTATCAACAAGGAATCTCAAAATAAACCATTTTCCAGAGATATACACATACACACCTTGGAATCAAACTTGCCCATTAGAGGGGTTTTTTGTTTCTACTGTGAAGATTCTGGAGTCAAATTAGCTAGAAGTAACTGATAGATGTTTAAACCAAGCGTACAACATTGCAAAAATGTATTTTTGCAACAAACGCAGTGTAAGAGAGAGAGAGAGATTGTGAGTGACATTTTAAGAAGATAAAACATGGCTGCAACTATCAGTATATTACAAGCGAGAACTGGTGGTAACGGTGTTACGGAGGTGCCGTTAACATGGGGTGCATACTGCATACTTAGTTTAGACTAGTCATTGGTTAGACATGGGTTAAGGTTAGGTTTAGGTGTGCTGCCTCGTGGGAGGTTAGGTTTAGGGTGAGGGTTTGAGATAGGTTGTAGTTGTAGGACTAATGACTGGTCTAACCAATGACTAGTCTAAACCAAGTACTGTCTAAACTAAGTACTACGTTCTTTGCGCAGTGAAATCAGACCCAAAACGCACACTACGCACGCTTCTATCCAAGCAAGAAGTGGGGTTAGCGGTCTTTGCGCAGTGAAATCCTTACAAACAAAAACAACGAAACTCGCTTACAATACCTGGCAACCCTGCTTCCCGTCTTTCTATTGGCTCCCTGACGCCACCATGTGACCACGAGTTTCAGTACACCACACGACACTTCCAACGGGACTCCCGGAAATTACACACACACACTTCGTGTACCACACCACATTTTCTCCAGACAGACACACATCGCTTACCGACCGGACTCCCGGAAGTTACATACTATACACACAGTCACACACAGCGCTACGTTCTGTGCACATGCGAGCACGCGCGCACACACGCCCACGCACACACATGCGCGCACACACACACACGCACACACACACGCACACACACACACACGCACACACACAAAATGTTTATTTATGTCCACATAATGAGAAGTACAGGAATACCTTGTACAAAGGACATAAACAAACACATGCCAGTGCAGTTTGACAATAGGAGAGCAGCCAGTTACAACGTGCATGGACGGCAAAGCATCGTTACATACAGTACAGCTGACATGTCGGACACAGGGCAGCAGACATAAATCATGGATAAAGGAAACAACGCCTCCTCCAAATGAGGAGGCGTTGTTTCCTTGGCTGAAACTGATGGCTGAAACTGAGCAGTAGCCTACTGTACCTCGCTAACTGCTTGGCTCTCCTTTTGGAAAGGCCGGCCATTTGTAAGCCCTTCACAGCCAACTCATGCACATGCCCTAGGAGGCTGCCAAAGATGAAAAACTAAAAGTTTACATCTGTAGCCTAGCTGTGAGATGGTCTGCACTAGCTGCTGATACTTCAGCACTTTGGTTAGAAAAGGCTTCTTCCAGGCTGTAGTCAAAGCTACAGCCGACCTCGAGAATAAACACCTCTCTATGGTTTTCATTTACAACAATGACATCAGGGGTGTTAGCTGAAATGTTAGAGAACACAGAATCATCATTACACAGGTTAAACATCCTCGGCTTCACAGTAGAACGCTTATAAAGCATGATGGAGGACCTGAACATGGAAGAGATGTCTTTCGATATCAAATCCACTATTCTGTCATGCCTACTTATGTAGAGGCCCCTGTAAACATGGCAACCATTTACGACGTGGGACATGGTTTCAGCTATTATTTCAGCCACACACACACACACACACACACACACACACACACACACACACACACACACACACACACACACACACACACACACACACACACACACACACACACACACACACACACACACACCGAGGTGACTGCAATGCAATCATGGCAACCCTTTCCTTGAACGTGAAACGCAAACTTTAAACGCAAAAGTACAGTGAGCAAGTCCCAGACG
This sequence comes from Protomyctophum parallelum, assembly GCF_964188405.1. Taxonomy (NCBI): domain Eukaryota; kingdom Metazoa; phylum Chordata; class Actinopteri; order Myctophiformes; family Myctophidae; genus Protomyctophum; species Protomyctophum parallelum. Next base: position 17,851,481 of record NC_139697.1, on the reverse strand, counting down.
GAATGTCAGATGTGTGCAACAAAGTGTGGGACAGTTTGGTTGTGATTGTCGACGGCTCAGGTAAGAAAGTCAGTGCTGCTAAATTGCCGCTGCAACGCAACTAGAGTTGAGCCGCCCGAAGCACGGAGAAATTCCCGTACAGAACAAGGTGGTGTGTAACCTGGCTTCCTGAAACCGTGTGACTCTGCAGAAACTGTACTCTCAAAGCCATCAGTGTGCCAGCTTTCATGTGCCCCTGACCATGAAAAGAAATCCCCAGGCCCCAGTCATAGAAAAGACTATGGGCTCCATTTTCGTCACCGCTAAAACCCTTATCCCTAAACTTCTTTGCCTTTTTTTTTTTTTACTATTTTGCAAATTTTTTTAATAGATGAAATGGCCAGTCTACAAGCTCACAACGTGTCAATGTAGAGATTGGCTAGTTGAACTATTCAAAAATGTTTTTTTTCAAAATAGTAAAAAAAGAAGAAAAGGCAAAGAAGTTTAGGGATAAGGGCTTTAGCGATGACAAAAATGGAGCCCCGTAGACACCACCCTCTTCCCTTTGATCAGAGAGGGAAACCAGCTTTCCTATACTAAAGTATTACTTGTTCCCAATCCAAACATATAGGGCTTGTGTACCCATTTTTTATGGGTCACACACTTTTTATTTAAAAAAAAAAAAGATTGTCAGAATATAAAAATCCATATATAATTATAATAACAATTCCACATGAGTATACGTAGACAATCTACAAGCTCACCATGTGTGGCATAGTGATGAGTTGTGATAGCTGTGAGCTATAAGTTGGAAATAAGTGATTGATTCATAATGGGTCTTTTGAGCTGAAATGGTCTGGGAGTCCAGGAGCTATATAGCCACAGAATCAGCGCAGGCACACCTGAACTTCCATGCGTGGCCAAAAGAAGCTGTCTGCCGGCGTCTCTTCCGGGTTTTTAAGACAGCTGGTGGATGGAAATGAAGCTCCACCCACGCGGCAGAGTGCCGCTGGGGCAAGCTTTTACGGGAATCTGGCCGACGCGGCAATCTGTCGCGTGGGTGGAGCTTCATTTCCATCCACCAGCTGTCTAAAAAACCCGGAAGAGACGACGGCAGACAGCAGCTTTTATCCGCGCATGGAATCCTAGGTGTGCTTATATAACCCAATGCCATTCAACAGAATCTGTGGGCCACGAGACCGTTCAAAATGATTATGAGGATCAAACAGCCCATTCAGACACTTCAAAGGGCCTTTGATTTTGAAGTTGCTGCTGGCTTCTAAAGCAAAGATACAAACACAACTGAGATGTCCCTAGAGAGGTCATGACTATGCAACAATGTTTTGTTTCCGTCTCTTGTTTAGAGATGTTCAGCATCAATGAAAGACACTCACCCCTTATCCACTTAAGGGGGTGAAACCCTAGGCCACATATAGACGTGCACACATAGACATCAAAGGGGGCTTCAGCCCCTGCCCTTTTACCCGTCTGTGAAACAACTGACCTCTCCAGACCACGAATGCAGAAATTTACGAAAGAAATTAAAATGCAGCTCCTCTCTTTTCCATGCCATAATAGCTTCCCCCCCCCAAAGACTCCTGAAATTGAACGCAGCATTTTGCGTTGAACAAATGTGTTTAGAACTCCATGTCGTTACACACACACCGCATCTCCACTATAGCTAAAGAGTGCTGGGTTGCGCCCCGAATAGCAGATCCGGGATTTCGGCCCCTGCCTCTCTAACACTCTCTGCACGTCCCTGCTAGGCCAGGTTGATATTGATATTGTAGTTTGTTTTACAGTTCAAGTTAAAAGCCACGAGACTGTCCTCCTTAAAGAATGCGTCCACAGACATGATGCAAGCAACACAGCTGCAGCTATTCCAATGCATGTGGGTGCGACAGATTTTAGATTTAGGTGTCTCAATACAGGGCATGCGCGTGAAATCATCATCATCAAACCCGGAAGTTATGCAGGAGTGCCTACTAACTGGCCTTGACAACCCATGCATCCAAACAGTCATCACTATCTGATTGCATTAAACAACGTTAAACTATGTTAAACTCACTTTTGCATGTTGCTTTGCCACTCGATGTGCCATTCACTTTAAGCATGCGCATGATGTGACAGAGCAGCCTCTGTCAGAGTAATATATGCTGTTCTACAATACATGTTCATTGTATTGTTTCTGTATGGTATGTGTAACAGGTTGATTCTCAGTCCCACAGAAGGTGCACATTCTGCTGTGACATGTGAATTAATATACTTGTGTTTATCTATGCAGATGCTGTAGTTGGGAAGCTGCCTTGATGGCCTGAAGTGAGCTCTGATTGCCTGTGTTGTTAAATGCCTTGTGATTCAGTGACTGCTTAGCCAGGGGTGGAGTCAGGAGTCTATATAAGGGGGAAATGGCTCAGTAGTGGGTGTGCTGCCATGTGGAGAGGTTGACACCAGTACCTCGCTGTTCACAGTTAAGTTGTGTTATGTTGTTTGAGTTCTTTCTTATCTTTATTATTCACTATGTTGTCCAGGCCTGGAACATATTAAAACGTGTCTTCACCTGCAAGTCTGCCTCATGTCCAATATGTCATTTAAAAGGTTTTATTACTGACAAACAGCCGATCCACAATCCCACTTGGTAACAATGCATACCCTCTATATACTGTCTGAAGCCTCTGAAGTGGTTGTCCAGAGTTGCAGGTGAGACGGGAACCCTGCTACCCCAATATGGAGATTCCATCTTGTATTGTCGGCCCGATAAGCAGCTGGAAATGAGCACAGAGTCAGGAGGTAAAAAGCAGCCACACTGTGGTTTATTCCAAAAAAAGAGGTTGACAGCATGGAGAATGGCAGATCACAGGCAGCAAACAAATAGGGCATGTTGGTGTGCGGCTCCACCATGCCCTCTCACTGAATCCAACACTGAGTTGGTGTGTGCTTCCTGGCAGCCTTTTATAGTCAGCTGAACCAATCAGTGCAGACTGTACCATATTACCTAGTTAAACATGCAACACTTTTCTGAACCCCACATAACCCACATCACTTGAACCTATAAATCTATATCCCTACACCGGTAAGTACATATCAATGATGCCCACTATTGCAAGATAACCCACATATCACATTATCATTAGCAGCTCCAAGGCATAACTCAAACACCCCCATGGCTATTTCACTGTGGTCCAGTCCAGACCAATACCAGTGCTCTGGTAGCCTGGGACTCTTTTGCCTGAACACACTGGAACAGACAGAACAGAAGCAGTCAGTATTCAAGTACCCATAACACAGTCTCATATTGCATCATTGTATTTTCATGTTCATAATACTTTCAATAAACCAGTTCAGCTCATGACTCTTCCTTTGTGTGCAAATATACATACTTAAATGTGCCCAATATCAGTAACGGAGGACCACCTCGTTACACATCTCATGTAGATTTCAGTAGGACATTAGTTTGTTTTGGGTTGCCCTGGCTACCTAACATTACCGATGTCGTCACAGTGCCTGATATAAAAGTAGAGCCCACACTGAGATAAACACCATTCACCACCTTGTTGAGGATCCTCCAACCACCTTGTACTGATGCAACATCACCTCCTACTGAGCTCTTCACTGCCCGCTAGAAGGATCCTCCAACCTTCGCAACATCTTCGACGCTTGACGTTGGATTTGTAGCGTCATCGAACATATTTCGCCGGAAGACTCAACGATAGTGTTCACCGGTTGTGTTCTCTCTCTTGGCGTGGAAATAGAAATGGCGTCCGCCAGCGTTCTCCTGTCAGCTGATCACTTCTGGTGTTCCATCTGTATGGATGTGTTCACTGATCCGATCACCACTCCGTGTGGACACAACTACTGCAAAGCCTGTATCACGCGTTACTGGGACACTACGGATGTGTGCAAGTGTCCACTGTGTCGGGAAACCTTCACGGACAGACCGAAAGTATCCGTCAATACTTTGTTTTCTGAGATGGTTCATCAGTTCAGGAGAAACCATCGGAAAGAAGAATATGAAGCAAAGACTGTGGTGATGATCCAGGACAGACGAGTGAAGGTCGAACGCTCAGTAAAGCTCAGCAGGAAAGATGAAGAAGCAGTCATATTCTCCAATTTCCACTGAGATTATGGGGTGAATGAATGTGGCCAGAGTCGCCAGACCCATCTTCTCTTTCTGTCATAGTGACATTGTCCTGCATCAGATCATGTCCAAATCAGTTTCTCCAATCTCCAGTAGCCTCTTCAGTTTTTTTGAGTGGTGCAACCACTCCCTTACGGAGCTATGTGTGTGGCTGGCTGGGTCTGAGCACTATGTGTGTGGCTTGCTGGCTGGCTGGGTCTGAGCACTATGTTTGTGGCTTGCTGGCTGGCTGGCTGGGTCTGAGCATGCATACATACATACATACTATACATAAATGCACTTTTCCAATCCGAAATACATGTCATGTCTATTTTGTACACTATTCTGAGGTTTATGGTCTGACTAAGCGAGTTTAAACTGTGATTTACTCTGTAACGGTAGATGGTAAGAACCCAATCTATTTTTTATAATACAGTATACATTCAAATCTATATTTTGATACATATCATAGGCACCAAGTCATATCAAAACACTGTCCTTGGATGTGTTTTTTTTATCAAAACTGTGTTTCTTCATAACAGGTTTTTGAGATACATGCATGAATAGGTTTAAGCATTGTGTTATACTTTAGCTATTGAAAAATAGCAGATCTACAAGCTCATAGCGTGGCACCGAGTGCCGCACTACGAGCTTGTAGATCTACTATTTTTGAAAGATCGTCAAAATGTGGCGCAAATCTTGGAATATATATTCTTTCAAAGAGAACGTTCTTAACTCAAATCTTTGCTTCTGAGGGGTCCCTGGAACGACATATTTTCAGATGGGGATCGTCGGCCAATTACATAATACTTTTTGGGGGTCCTTGACATGAAATATTGAGCGCCACTGGCACTGACATAGAAACATGGGGGTTTATCAGAAAACCGTCAGGATTTAGAAGACATTTGTAGAATCGTCCTCAGGTCTGACTAAATGTACTTCATTCCTTTCAACCACTGGAGGTGAGCATACTGTAGTAGTACTATACTCACAGCCAGGGACAGGAAACCGTGACCAGGGCACAGGGAGTGGTCCTTCCTCTCTTATCACTATTACGTCTTCCTCCCTGCGCTGACGACGATACTGTCCACACCCTGTACAGTTTCACACAGATGAGGGCGTGGAGGAGGCAAAAGGCCCAGATCAGCGTTCCAGTTCACACAAATCACCAGCATTCAGCATGTAGGCCTATACAACTTTTATCCGTATAGGCCTATTTGGAGAACTGCTCGAGTCTAGACTTCTCCCCTCTGGGACCAACAATCTACACTGTAAAATCATACATGTTATTTCCAGTCTGTCCAACAGCGTTTGTTTGATTGAAGTATATGTATTAACAGTTTGCAGAATTACAGTACATTTCAAGCACAACTCAATACAAAAACTGTTAACTGTGAGTGGACGACCCAATAAAGCATTACACTTGTTTACAAGAGGGTCCGCCTTGTTCAATTCATCAAAACATTTAGAGACGTACAAATGACTTATACTGGATCTCTTGTCCACTAGTCCCTTCCTAACATTTTTGTCTAGTTTTTATTTGTTGACGAAATCGTCACTATATTTAGCCTTAGTTTCAGTCATCATCATAGCTTTAGCTTTCATTTAGTTTTCGTCGTGGAAAAAGATAGTCGACAAACATTTTTCGTCTTGGTTTTAGTCGAGTTTTAGTCGTGGCAGGTACGGTACGCTGACAGAAGGTACAGTATGTACTCTTTGAGCAAGAGCAGGAAGATGCTTCCATTTAAGGCCTGGCTGTATGTATACATTGTGCATGAAAAGGTTAACCCCTCCAGATATAATATGCCCCATGCACATTCCTTCTTGGAAGTCATTAATGGCTGCATGTGCACCGCTCGTTTATTACAGGGAGCTCCAAACATTTATGACCGCATGTAGTGTACAATATACTACAGTACACGCAGCATGGGCGAGCCCGGAGCCAAGTGTGGAAGTGTGAGGGAGGGCTTCATGCGAGGTTCTGACTCGACGCAGTGTTACGGGTCGGCGATTAAGCCCACAACAAAGTTGTAGTTAGATAGGCCCACTAGTACTTATAGTGGACTTCACCCTGGATCAAAGGGAAGCGGAGTCGGGACAGGATTCTGCGATGCTGCAGGAAGGAGGAAGAAGGGGGGCTGATACTCTGGCGGTATGGGAACAACAACTGAACCCTGCGGCAGCCTCCGTCACTTTGATGAACCCGGGTCGGCTTCTCTCAGCCAGGGGCCATGGGAACAGGCAGAGTTTTAACCTGCCGTGCCATCCTGCCCTGCATGAGCCGTCTGTAATGGAAAAAAAACTGTAAACACGCACGCACGGGTCGCACGCACAATGGCTGAGGTGCTCCACTGCCATAACTACCTGTTAATATGTACTGGTTCTAAGCTACCTTAATAATGCAACGTTAACTTTATATGTTAATAATGTAATGCTCCTCCAGTAAGAAAATAACAGAGTTCTATATTTGCGTTCCTTCACCCTCGACGACGTGGTTGAAAAGATTATGAAAAGCTGCATATAAAAAAAGGCTGCGTAATATTTATTTGACTCACTGAATTTGGAATTCTCTTTGGAGCTGCTGGACTGGCTATAGGCTTGGCATCACAAACAGCACCAGGGTTTCTGGGAGCACATTTGCCTGTGCATGCTGTGCACCCAATCTGCTTGCATAGTCCACTATAGAGCCTCTGCAGTCTATTATAATGTTATCATCATATTCACCTTGATCACGATTATTATCCCAATCTGCGTGCAGGGTTTGATACTTTTGACTGTGTGTGTGTGTGTGTGTGTGTGTGTGTGTGTGTGTGCGCGCAATTTGCATACCTCCCCACTCTCATCACATACGTTCTCAAAAATATCAGGCCATTATTTTAGCACAATTTTAATACTAGATTTCTTATTCCTCATACTCATGGTCAATTTAACGTTTGATTCCATGGTCCATATGCAGGCACGTCGTTAGGTTGTAGATCTGCTATTTCGACAGAATGTTGAGCTAGTGTTTAAGCGGTCATCTCTGCTCTGACCAGTGCCCCCTCTGTGTCTGTTATTGTTCCAGGAGAAGGAACATGTCCTGGGCCAGAACTGGCTGTGCCCACTCTTCTCAAAACACACACAGCTACCAAAACCAACATCCTAGTACAACAGAAGCCAGTCCAGGATAAACATCTAAAATACATGGAACTCTTTTTACCTCTCAAATAAAATAACCCCAAAATCTGATAACAGGCTTTTAGTATTATTACACACTGGTATAATATCGGACAAAAAAATAAGAAATATCCTAAATATTTCTTTAAAAATAATGTTACAACTGCATTTCCTGGTGAATGTGTTTTAGCTGTATCAGCTACAGTAGGACTTCAAAGGGCCAGCTGCAATACAGAAACAGAAAAAGGTCCCCTCAACATTTTTCACTGGGAATATTCATGAGCATACAGACTCACTCCCTACAATACTTAACCTCTGGCTGTCACTGTTCAACTTGAGCTGGTTTCAAATGCAGAGCACAATATCTGTGGATGGGTGTTAGCTGGCAGTAAATACACAGTGATGCAATGTAAGGCTAGTACCCATTCCAACACCTGGAAAACACATGACTGACTCCATCTGTTCAAGCTGTCTTCTGCTCGACCATTTCAGGGCCTGCGGTGGATCAGGGGTAGAGTGGCCGAATGGTAACCGCAAAGTTCCCAGTTCGAACCCTCTGGGCTCCCCCAGAGTTAGTGTCGAAGTGTCCTTGAGCAAGACTCTGAACCCCTAATTGCTCCTGATGTGCAGGTTTGGTGCCTTGCATGGTTTCCGCTGCCATCAGTGTATGAATGTGTGTAAAGCGCCTTGGATAAAAGGTGCTATATAAATGCACCATTTACCCCTTTCTCTGTATTTACACTCGTGTACAGCTCATGCCAAAATAGCGTAAATAAATATGATATTAAAATGGTTAATTGATTCCACGTACACAGACGGGAGGAGCGATGCTAGTTTTCACTAGAGTGACATTAAGTAACCCGTGCTGTGACAAGATAAAGAAACCGGCAGTTGTATAAGTTGTCGCACTGTTGCTTTATTCAAGGTCAACAAATTGGATCAAAACATTCATATGAACACCCCTGCCAAACACACAGAGTGAAAGGGTGACACATGTAACAGAATCTCTCTTTTTAAGTACAAAACAAACCCCATCTCTCTTGTTTTAGTCTCATAAGCTTCATATAAAACTTGCGTTCGTGTATATAAGCTCGAAGGTCAAGAAAAAGGACCGATAAAGTGCATTTTGACTATCGTCTTGATTGATTGAACACTTGACTGTCTTTTTAGGTTCCGACACCAGCCTGCTTTGTATGAGGATGGAGATTTGACAAGGCAGCAGGGACGTGCACACATAGATGTCAAAGGGGGCTTCAGCCCCTGCCCTTTCACCCGTCTGAAAAACAACTGCCCACTCCAGACCACAATTGCAGCGTTTACTACGTACATGGTGAAAGAAATGCTAATGCCGCTCCTCTCCTTTCCATGCCATGCCCGGAAGGCAGCATTCAGGAGAATTGCTTTTTTTTCCCCAAGTCTCCTGAACTTGAACACAGTATTTTGCGTTGAACAAATGTGTTTAGAAATCCATGTCGTTATACACCGCTGTGCTGTGTGATGGGTTGCACCCCTGAAAATAGCTGATCTACAAGCTCTCAACTTGTGAGCTTGTAGATCTGCAATTTGTTGTCCAAAAGTGCCGGGATTTTAGCCCCTGCCTCTCTAACACTCAGCACGCCCCTGCAAGGCAGCCAATGGATATTCCTGCTGAGCCAATAGTCTGTCACTCAACAGAATTACACAAGACACATCCGCTGTGAGCAAGGCTGGTGCTAAACACAAGTCACACAGTCGCTGTAAATGTAAATGTTTAAACTACATGACCGACCGACAACACTTATTAGGAAGAAGGATCTGTGCATTCTTAACTTCTATTTCGTCAAATTGAATGTAAACTTCTTGTGGACCCTCTTCCCATTGTGCAACATGGAGACAAAATACTATTATATTAAAAAAAAGATTGATGTCTGCTAATTTGATCGCTCTCTCTAATACATAACTTATCTGGAATCTCAACAACAGCTTTGGTAAACAAAAATAATACACTGTTTTAGTGTTTTTCTTTTCATCAGTAAAAACTGCAGAACAGCAGGTATAGGCTACAAACATGAGTCAAGACACGAGTCTTGTTGGGAGTCCATAGTCCAGCATTGACACGCAGATGTTTGTTGTGGTCTTTGTTAACAGTATGGCGTAATACTTCCTTTAACAAATTAGCGCTCACCGACGCTGGATTGTCAAAGTCCACGTGGCAAAAGCACTGGCGCTGGCCCCGCCCCGGTGACAACAACACCATAATAACCCTGATCAAACAGTTCCAAATGGACTGACCAAATGCATCAATCAGCCACGATGTGTACAGACTTCACAGAGAAGTCAACTGCATTGGGCTCAAGGGCCACTGTGTGCGGGGGGGGGGGGGGGGGCGTTCCCTTCAGCTCCAACCACCCATTTCAGTCCTCAAAAAGACAGCTCTGAACGAGCGCCTTTCCTTCCCTGCGGGTCGCCAATCAATCATCTCTTCTTCTTCTGCTGCCGAAGCACCTTCCTCCTCTTCACTATCATGGCGTGGAGCTTCTCCAGGCCTTCCGGCAGCCCCTCTCCGATGATGGCGCAGGCGGGCTGCAGGTGCCAGGGCGTGGAGGCGCCCAGCTCGCTCAGCGCCAGCATGCGCTCCATCTCGGCCAGGCTCAGGGAGTTCCTGAGGTCCTGCTTGTTGGCGACCACCAGCACCGGCACCCCCTGGTTCTCCGCCAGCCGCGTGATCTTGTGGAGCTCCGTCTTGGCCTCCTCGACGCGCTCGGCGTCCACCGAGTCCACCACGAACACGATGCCGTCGGCGCAGCGGGTGTACGAGCGCCACAGCGGCCGCAGCTTCTCCTGGCCGCCCACATCCCAGAAGTGGAACGACGCCGTCGTCCTCCTCCGCCCCCGGCCGGGACCCCGCAGCGACATTTTGATCTTCTCCGTGTTGAACCCTTTCGTGGGAACGGTGTTCACGAACTCGTTGAAGCGCAGGCGGTACAACACGGTGGTCTTCCCCGCGCAGTCCAGTCCCAGGATGACAATGTGGAGGGCCTGGAATGACGGCAGGCAGGAGAAAAGGGCATGCTGGTGGTCCGATAATCCGTTCCCCATCTTGACACGACGCCGTTCGAGGACACCACGAGCCTAGGGGAGGTCTCTGCTTTCACCAGATAGTGCCACTCTTGATCCCAGGGGGGCTGCAGCAGGAACCTGGGAAAACAGAGGTTTCAAATGACGGCAACTGTAAAAACACACACAACGACAACACTATTGATTGATTGATAGTTGGCAGAATGACAGTACATTTCAAGCACATCTCAATACAAAAAAACTGATAGCTGCGAGTGGACGACCCGATAAAGCATTACACTTGTTTACAAGAGGGTCCACCTTGTTCAATTCATCAAAACATTTAGAGACGTACATATATATACACACACTTCTATTCAGCCAAAAGAACAGAACAGGAATTCATCATACAAAGGAGGTGAAAAGGGAAAAGAAACATTGCTTCAGAGAGAAGTGAATCCGGTAGCATGAGAGGAGTGAGAAATAAAGCAGCGGGGCGTATGGGAGCTTATTTGCACATGTAGCGCCACGGAAACCAACAGGGATTTGATACGCTAATTCCTATTCACTGGGTAGACTCGAGTCAACACTAGGACGCCTCTTATAATTCCACCCAGCTCGAGGTTCCAAATTCCAAATGATCTTATATCCCCCCCCCCCCCCCCCCCCCCCCCAGTAATACCGATATATATATATATATATATATATATATATATATATATATATATATATATATATATAAGTTTGGCTTGTTTTGGTTTTGGTTTTAGTCCAAAAGCTTAACATAACGCTCTTGTGTAGAGGTGATCAAAAAAGAAGAGAACAGAAAATGTAAAGAGGGAAAGATGTTGCTCAGCAACATACCCACACACGCGTGCGGTTTGAGAGCCGAATATTCCAACAAGTGTTTAATAGAATATAAAATAAACGGTTGACACAAAATTAGCGACCTTATATACGGGGGTATGTCTGTCTGGCACGCAGACTATATAACCTGACACACGAACTACAATGAAAACAACTCAAACATTACATTATTACATTGTACAATATTAAAACTGTCAAATTAAATTAGCGAAACATTAACACTATTTTTTTTTGCGTGGCGCGTACGTGCGTTTGCTGCTAGATATTAATTATATAAATGCATGTTCTTCTTTACCTGCTAATTCATTTGATCCTCCCGCGATTAGAAAACTGCAGAAACAGTTGCCGTTTTGCAGCAGCAGCAGGTAATGTAAAATGTAAATGTAATGTATCCTCATACATCCACTCATCCAGGGAGATAAAGTGCGTCTGGTTGTGACTCCTCCCCTCCTCTCCATTCCCCACTAGCAGCGGTCCGGAGGGGAGGAGGAGGAGGAGGGGCCAGATGCCGAACGCCGCGGATCTACAAGCCCACAACGCTTCGCAAACTCGACGCGTTGTGGGCTTGTAGATCTGCGGCGTTCGACGCGCGACACCGTCGCACCGGCGAAGAGGATTTTAATAAACCCCCGCCATTAACCCGCCCCCCAATGCCCATGCCCCCGGCGGTGATTGGCTAAAATCGCCACGGTGTTGGACGTTCTATCGTTTATAGCCAATCTGATTGGCGGAGACAGACGCCGGTCGTTTCTTGTCATTAACGACACACCCCCATAATAACGCCACCTGTTTCTTTCTGTCCATGATAGTTTCTGTCACTTTCTTTAATATGAATTTAAACTTTGAAGCAACCGCGAAAAGTATGAAAAATGCGAAAGTAGTAGGAGTTTAATAGCCTGAGGAATGATGGAATGTAGAGTAGTGCTAAACCTATGGTGAAAGTTGCAGACTAAACGTTTTAAGTTTTAACACTGACGCCACAGCAGTTTTCAAATGTATTTATTTTTTCATAAATTAAGGAAAAGTAAAAAAAAAAACTAAGAACATTTTGACATTCATAAGGCCATTACTATGAACCACCCCCAATTTCCAAAGTACCCAGCTGTCCTTATTTAGCCCATGACATTATAATATGTGGGCTATTATTGTGGAGCATGATGTCATAATAAGTAGGCCTAGAAATAAATTAGGTGCATGGTTATGATCCCCCCCAACTGTTCTGTTGTAAATCACTTTATAAATGTAACACAGCACAATTAACTAAGTAGGCTACATTGATTAGATATGCATATTTCAGTAAAGAGGATGGGCTATAGTGTTGATTGATTCAGGTCGGATAGCAGACAAGTGTTTGATCACAATCACCCAGGAAATAGGGCCATTGACATGGTCCGTATGAGAATACGCATGAACACAGAGCTAAAGAACACTGTATAGATTAAGTCTCTGTCTACATCACTTTATTATAAGTGAGCTGGACGCGAGGGTGGGTGAACAAGCTAATTTAGTTAATATTGTCGATATTCTATTCATATGCAAAGTACAAAACAGTCATCTTTTTTATTTCAGATTCCCACCTCAAGACAAACTGGGGATTACATGATATTTATTTTAGGCCTACCAATGTACGTTAAATCCGTGACTATTCATTCATGTTACTTGATCACCACCCCGTGGCGAAGAAGCTGCACTACACATACTACAATGTAGTCTACTTCAGTTTAATACATCAGAGTAAAAAAATAAAATAACAAACGCATGTGAAAAACATAAAAACTGTTCAGCAAGCATGGAAATACATTAGAGTAAAATAAAATAAGCAGTCATATTAAAAAAGTCATTAAAAAACACAAAAAAAGAGTTATGCTGCAGCATGCATGAAAAGAAACAGCTGAAAATGTCCTGCACGTGTTTGGGATTTGCAATTTTCTGTTTGTTAATCCATTTAGACCTGAGAACGATTCTACAAATGTCTTCTAAATCCTGACTATGTTCCTATGTCAGTGGTTCTCAAACATTTTCATGTCAAAGACCCCAAAAAATGTATGTATTTGGCCGCCGACCCCCATCTGATAATATGTTCTTCTCCCCCCCAGAAGCAAAGATTTGAGTTAAAAACGTTCGCTCTGAAAGAATATATTCAAAGATTTGCGCCACATTTTCATGACTTAAATAAAATAGCAGATAGCAGATCTACAAGCTTGAGCTTGTAGATCGGCCATTTTTCAATAGCTAAAGTATAACATAATGCTATAAAGCACAAATCTCATTCATATATGATGGAGAAATGAAGTCCCTAAAGTTTGAGTCCCCTGATGTTTGCGGCCTCTGGGCTCCAGAAGGAGGGGTCCCATCCCAGGAACCAGCCGGTCAATGTTGGTGGTTCGTGGTTCTGCTTGACGATGACCACTGGAGTCCGCTTGTCGCGACCGCCTGGGTCCGTCTCGATGTATTGCTTGGCTGCAAGGACACAAATACAAGTCTCAAAGAAGATCACAACAGTCGAGATAATAGCATATTATGCTATATATGTATGAGCTAACAGAGCTAGGGGTTAACCCATTTAGGCCTGACGTTAAAATGTGTAAAAATGTCTTCTAAATCCTGACAGGACAGACATTCTGTCAGGATTTGCGCCACATTTTCACGATTTTTAAAAAATAGCAGACCTACAAGCTCGTAGCGAAGGTACTCGGTGCCGCACTATGAGCTTGTATATCTGCTATTTTTCAATAGCTAAAGTATCTCATAATGGTTTAAACACCAAAAGGGGTTCCCGCCCAAAATAGGTTTAAAGCTGTATGAAGATTTCTTTTTTTTAGAGGACAGTGTAGAGCAGCGGTTCCCAAACCTTTTTGGCCATGCACCCCCTGTTACCTCCTAACCTAGACACCCCCCCCCCCACATGGAAATATAAATTGCATAAGCTATATAGAAACTATAGTAAAATACACACATCACTTTGTGCTGGGTTCAAAAAGTGACATATGCTCCAAAAGGTTTATTTATTGACGGTCAATAAATAAAACGTTCATGTAGCTATATGAGTGTGCGGGTGCCCTTCTCCTTTCATGTCATATAGAGACATACATTTCCTATTCATACACATATATGAACCTGAATATGGCATATATATGCAGCATAGGCTATATTCTGCATATACTTGCCATATATTGGCATAATAATATGTTAACATATTTAAAATAAAACCATAGCACCAGCCTTTTCACGTCGCGCATCCCCTAGAAGGCGCCCACGCACCACAAAGGGTGCACGCACCACAGTTTGGGAAACACTGGTGTAGAGTAGAGCATACACGGGCAACTGGCGGCCCCACCTTCACTTAATGTGGCCCTCAGGTTAAAATCAGATATATATATCTGATATATTATTGATTTCAGCTGTTACAATTCCTAACGTGCTTTAATTACTCCAGTCTATATGTAGCTTAATGACAAGTATTAAAATGTTGCCTATTTTATGTCCAATGTATTTGTATTTAGTTCAAGTTAACATAACTAACTATAACTAAATACTTTACTTTACTTACTTTTCAGGATTGCAATTCCAAAAATAGCAAAACAGAAAAACAGGCTTTCAATTAAAATAGTAGCAAAAATAGCCGACCTATACGAGCTCAAAACGCGTCGCAGTGCGACACGTTTTGAGCTTGTAGATCGCAGCCCCCTTTCATGACAACGCCAGGCCCAGGAAATAATTCCCAATGCATTTTCCCCATAGACATTTCAAAAAGTATTTATTTAAAGACCTTTTAAACTCGAGTCGTGACAAATCATGACAACAAACACAATATTTTGGACCAAACAACAAATAATTACAAAGAAGACAAAACAACAACAAAAGTGTTGTAACCTGCCGTTTTTTTCTTCTTTCTAATTATTTGTTTGGCCCAAAACATTTAATATTTAATCTATCTATTTTCCAGCAATAGGTGCCATCCCTCTGGAAACAGTCCACTATAGTTCCGGTGCCGAAGAGCAATAAGCCTCAAACGCTCAATGACTTCAGACCTGTTGCTCTAACTTCATTGATTATGAAACAATTCGAAAAACGAATCAAGTCCGAGCTCATGGCAAAAACTGAGCGCCTACTGGACTCCCTCCAGTCTGCGTATAGGGCTGGAAGGGGCGTTCAAGATGCACTTGCCACTTTACTTTGCACAAACACCTTGAAGGTAGCAAAACCCATGAAAGGCTGCTCTTTATTGATTTTTTTCATTTCAGCATTTAATACCATAGTGTTTTGGTTGATAAACTGGTTAACTCCTTTGGTGTAGGTCCTTGTCTGGTGGGCTGGATTCTTGACTTTTTAACTAACCGATCTCAACGTGTAAGGGTTAACGAGATACTGTCTAGCAAAAAAGGCACCGTAAGAGTGCTCCACAGTGTGCCGCAGATGACAAATGACAGCTAAGAAAACATTGAGGGATCCCAAAACCTTCTTAAAAACTTCCTAAGTGGGTCTAAGAACAAATTTCCTCTTAAGAACTTCTTAAGAACGGTTGGCGCATGAGGCCCAATGTCGACAAGACTCTGATGAAACTGTTTTACAGTGCCTACATTGAGTCTGTCATTTCTTTCTCCATTATCTGTTGGTATGGCAATCTCATTTCATCAGAGACAAGAAAGAACTCCCTATAGGGGAAATTGTAAAAGTGGCCTCTAAGATAATTGGCTCACAAATGAACAGCCTAGACCATATATTTAAGAAAGAGGTGTGTATCCTTTCTGATGCTGCTCACCCACTACACGGAGAGTACAACCTTCTCCCATCCGGCCTTCGCTTGCGAGCCCCTTATTGTGCCACAAAAAAACAGGCACAAACATTCCTTTGTCCCTGTCTCTATCTGCACACTGAATGCTGCTGTGGGTAGATCAAGGAGATAACCTTATGATAAGCACTTGTTGTTACTGTATTGGTCTCGTGCCTAATGTCTATGCACACACCCTTTCTATGGCCAACGTGCACTTATCGCATGTACTTTAATGGTTATGTGCACTTTTGTACTTTGGTATCTGCTATGTGAACTGTGTTTGTTTTATTTGTACTGTTTCATTGTTTAGGGCGGCGGTGGCTCAGGGGTAGAGTGCCTGGATGGCAACCGTAAGGTTGCCAGTTTGAACCCGGGCTCCCCCAGAGTTACTGTCGAAGTGTCCTTGAGCAAGACACTGAACCCCTAATTGCTCCCGATGTGCTAGTTGGTGCCTTGCATGGTTTCCACTGCCATCGGTGTATGAATGTGTGTGTGAATGGGTGAATGTAATGCACAATCTCTGTAAAGCGCCTTGGATAAAGGCGCTATATAAATGCACCATTTACCATTTTAATGTACTGTCTATGCTGCAACCCAATTTGCCCTTCGGGGACACTAAATAAACTTGAACCTTGAAACACATCTTGATGACATCATCAAGATGTGTTTCACCATGTCAATGGTTTTATTTTCAGACCTCCAGTTCTAGGAAACAAGAAATCGGGGGAACTTTTGTATTATTCCCACACAACACCTCTAAGGTATCTTAATGACATAGTAAAATGTTGAAAATTAGTGGAATGCCCCTTTAAGCATTAATGTGAAGGACAAGTGAGTTGTGAGAAACTCACCCGCTTTGACAGATTCTGTCCTCTCAA
Source organism: Protomyctophum parallelum (assembly GCF_964188405.1). Taxonomy (NCBI): domain Eukaryota; kingdom Metazoa; phylum Chordata; class Actinopteri; order Myctophiformes; family Myctophidae; genus Protomyctophum; species Protomyctophum parallelum. The sequence continues at coordinate 17,834,674 of NC_139697.1, read as the reverse complement.
TCTCATTGGCATCCTGGCCTATCCAGACAAACACCTACAGACAGATGGACAATGTTAGTTTGCGTGTGTTCGTTCGTTCGGTGTAGTTAGTAGTCGGGTTTGGTTGACTTGCTCACCCAATACACCCATACATATTTCTCATATTATACATTTCACATTTATTTCGCAATGACATTCATTCGGCATTTTTTTTAACGTGCATAATACACACAAATGTAACCACTGATTACATTTTGTACACAATCAGAGTTAACCCATTTTGGACTGAGGTCGATTAAAAAAAAGGCTTCTAGATCAATTTTTCTAGATTTTTTTTCTGAAAAACCTATGTTTCTATGTCAGTGGTGCTCAACCTATTACATGTCAAGCACCCCCAGAATTATCTCTATTGGGCCACGGACCCCCATCTGAAAATATGTTGTTCCAAGCCCCCACCCCCACCCCCAGAAGCAAATATATCAGTTAAAAATGTTCGCTCTGAAAGAATATATATTCAAAGATTTGGGCCACACATTTTCACGGTCTTTAAAAAATATCTCATAGCGCGGCACTCTGTGCCAGCGTAGATCTGTTATTGTTCAATAGCTAAAGTATAACATAATGCTTGAAACACCAAAAGGGGTTGAACACATGGCGTTGTATTAATTTTACTGTATGGATTATGTTCTACAGCTCCGTACCTGGTCCCAAACATCTAACAGCATCACATCATCTTCTGCCAGGTCAGCCTGTGTGAAGTCCCCTGGAACCTCTTCAACCTGTATCAGCACCATGTGTTAATTAACTTACATATTAATAACGCAATAAATTCAACAATAACTTATTTCAATACTGGGGGTAATACATATTACGGTTACTACACCGGTATAGGGTGTGAAGGAAATGTTTTGTGAACTTAACAAAAGAAGAATGCAAGTAATAATAACATATTACTATATATGCATGCACAAAGTAATATTGTACAGTAAGTAATTAATTTAGGTTTGCAAGTAGCCTCGGTACCAGGTTTTCATTTTTGTTGGTGCAAAAACTGAAAGCCTGGAGGAACGCATTGGCCGCTCTGGTCTAAAATTGGGAGTCAACTCTTCCGGGTGGGCGTCGCTCCAAATGATGTGACGTAGCGCTGCACTAGGGGGGAGAGGAGGGGCCGGGGGTGACGGACAGATGAGATCCAATCAGGGCGTGCGCAAATCTCAGCCGCGACCCGCCCCTCTAGACCAGAAACCTAACACGTTAGCTCAGGCTAGGTTGCAAGTAATATTTAAAGTATCACATTTTGAAAGAGTTGGCACTAAGGAAGAGTGATGTGATATATATATAATATATATATATATATATATATATATATATATATTATATATAATTATTTCTTTAAAAGTAATGTAAAGTACATGATTAAAATAATGTACTATAGGCCCTCATTTATCAATCGAGTGTAAAATCTGCCACAGATTCGAGTGCAGGTTTCGTAGTACACCCACGTCGCCACGGCATTTATAAAGTGATCGCAAACAGCTGATCCTTCCTTAATTTCGTTCTGACGTTAATAAATGTGACGGCTGAAATCTATCTGGCACGCCCTTAGCACGCCCTATTAAATCAAGCCTCGCCCTCGTTTTTGCTACATGAACAATGGCAATACGTTTCCTGAAACCATGGTTACATGAAAAAATAGGTTTGCTGCCCGCTTCACCCCCCTCTCTCATACACACGCACAGACGCACAGCATGCACACGCAACTTGCAAGCCCAACTAACTGGTGTGTTGTTAAATAAATAAAGAACGAACACCTGCATGAATTAAATAAAGTTGTAGGTCTACCCCGTCTGTTTCCCTCTCACCTCGCTTGCCTTGCTGTCATGCACGCACGCACCTACATGACACATTAAATAAAGCTGTCTGTTTCTCCTCTCGCTTCGCTTCTCTTGCTGCCCGCCTCACCCCCCGCACGCACACACGCACATATCGCTATCGCTATTTTGGCGTACGCACGGTTGATAAATGAGGGCCTAAAACTGTACATCCACTCTTTTTGTGCATAAACAAGAAGTAGGCCTACATTTAAGTCTGATAATGATGCACTGTGCATGTTCAAATCATGTATACAAAGTATATATTTTTTTAGAAACTATGGCCCTCATTTATCAACCGTGCGTACGCCAAAATATGGGCGCACGCCGAAATTACCGACATTTTCGGCATTTAACATTTCCGGCAAAGCTTGAAATTGAACTTGACAACGTTCAAAACCCACGTCTGGTCGAGAGCTGTCGTAGCTTTGTCCTCACCTGTTTTTCTGTCGTAGAACAGCGGAGCAGCATTATTTGACCAGCTGAGAGGCTGTCACATGCATCTAAACATATGTTTTCACTCCTAAAATGTATAAAACTAATAATAGCCTACATGTGAAGAAAATATATTTTGTAAAGGCATGTCATATGAAATTGGTAGGATATTACCAAGTGTGCAAGCTTATTAAAATCGCGCAATTAAAAACAATGCTTTAAGCCATTTAAATAGCGTTTTGCATGAGCGCATACCGGTAGCCCCCGACCCCCCCCCCCCCTCTCCTAACTTCATTCCATGACTGGATCGAGAGGCATTTGCATGCGCTGCATCTTTAGATTTTCTTTTCGCAGATAAGTAAGCCTGGGACCGAGGCTATGCAGCTATAGTCAAGTCTACCAACCAACTGCAATCTACAGCCATGTCTTTCTCGCGTCTCGTCCTTTTAATTAAGGATGAACCTGACGCACTCGAATGCCACTAAATGTGACATGCCGACAGTGCCTACTAGGCAGCAAAGTGGGGACCGCATCTCTTTTTGTCCCCGTCATATGGAAAATCACGGGGTGCCAACTTAACTCACGGACCTCCACCACTACAGCCTACCACCAGTACCAAGGTTTAGGCTGCGAGGCATGCAGCCTAATATACAGTAATGTCATAAACGTGCATGCAGGTCACGACAGTGACAGAGACAGACAGAACAGGAGCGGAGGAGGAGATGCAGAGTTGCAAAACAGCATTTGTCACGGGCTGAAACTCATTCCAATGACGTGAGCAATGTTATTTAATTAATGCTTCACATAATCACAGGTTCAGGTTTTCGTTCACTAATCTTGTTGTATATTAAATGAATGAAGACTTTAATAATTTAGACTACAACAGTAGCCTACAACTAACAACACACAGCAGGCGCGTAGCGTGGATCAAATGATTGACTGGGCAAATTAGCATGGGGGGGGGGGGGGGGGGCGCATCCCCGGCCGTTAGGTGTGAAGTGTGAACGGTTTGGGGGACCATTTAAAACAAAGGCGGCTTGCATGCTGTGGTTTACTAACCAGAAAGGCAAGCGAGGTGAGAGGAGAAACAGACAGGGTAGGCCTTTCTTTAATTCATGCATGATGCAGGTGTTCGTTCTTTATATATATTTAAGATACAATAACACACCAGTTGGGCGTGTGCGTGCGTGCGCCTGTGTGTGTGTGTGTGTGTGTGTATGAGAGGGGGGTGAGGCGGGCAGCAAGGGGAAACTTTTTTATTTGCTTTTTCCATTGTGTAACTAGGTTACCATGCGTTGTTTGGTCGTATTGCAAAACGTTCATGTCGCAAAAACGAGGGCGAGGCTAGGGCGTGCCAGATAGATTTCAGCCGTCACATTTATTAACGTCGGAACGAAATTAAGGAAGGATCAGCTGTTTGCGATCACTTTATAAATGCCGTGGCGACGTGGGTGTACTACGAAACCTGCACTGGAATCTGTGGCAGATTTTACACTCGATTGATAAATGAGGGCCATAATTGTCTTTGTCTTTTGTGTAGTCCGGCAACACGGCGGTAATCTGACGCTGCCAGATTCAAGAAGCTTGCTACACACATTTGTGGGGAACATGGTTACTCAATACCGCCCCCATCTGGCAGAGTCAGGTCAACACGGCGGCATACTCACGGTGAACCGGCCCGTCTTGTTGGAGCATCCGAACAGACGAGGTGGTTGAGACGTGCTCTGACTCTCCAGGCTGGCTGACGTCTGGTACTCTTGTTTACCCCCTAACGTTGCCCAGAAATCAGCTGCAATACAAACCAGAGAGAACGTCACAATGGTGGAGGTTTTTTTTTAAATATTTTTTTATCCCACGATTTTGTAACCCATTTTTCACCCCTGTGTCAATCATCTAATGTGATCCTGGGCTCTACACACCCTCCACCAACCTAGTCCCCATATATGGGGGACAAGGGGAGAGCAACGGACTTGAACTCATGCTTCCTTCATGCCTGAGTGTCCAAGTTGCTCCTTTACACCTGACAGGGGGGAGTTTCCCTGGTTGGACGTAGCGCGTGGAAGGAACACGTTATTCCAACCAGTTCCTTTCCCCTCCATCAGGCGCCCCGGCTGGCCAGGGGGAGGCAGTTTAGTGACCAGGATTCAAATGGTGGAGGTTTTAAACCCATTTAGACCTGAGGTCGATTCTCACAAATGTCTTCTAAATCCTGACAGTTTAGAGCGTCGCAGTCCCGCCACCCTACCAGGGCCCAGGAAATGATTCCCCGTTCATTTTCCTCATAGACATTTAAAAAAGTATTAATTTAAAGACCTTTTTAAGCCTCCAACAAAGCCAACTCAAGTTGTGAGAAATCGTGACAACAAACACAATTTTTCGGGCCGAACAAATAATTAGAAAGAAGAAGAAAACGGCAGGTTACAACACATTTCTTCTTCTTTGTAATTATTTGTTTGGTCCAAAATATTGTGTTTATTGTCATGATTTGTCACAACTCGAGTTGAGGCTTTGTAGGACGCTTAAAAGGTCTTTAATTAAATACTTTTAAAAATGTCTATGGGAAAAATGCATTAGGAATTATTTCCTGGGCCTGGGGACTGCGGACTGTGGACTGCGACGCTCTATAGTTCATGTCAAGGACCCCAAACATGATATGTAATAGGTTGCTGACTCCCATCTGAAAATATGTAGTTCCAGGGACCCACCCAGAAGCAAAGATTTGAGTTAAAAACGTTCGCTGTGAAAGAATATAATTATGTTAAAAAATGTGCACGTTTTCACGATTTTTCTAAATAAATAGCAGATCTACAAGCTCATAGCACGCCCTACGAGCTTGTAGATCTGCTATTTTTCAATAGCTAAAGCCCCTGTATAGTACTATAGCCTATAGCATCCCTGTTCTGGGGTGAACATTCTGTGAAAATAGCCGGTCTACAAGCTCACAACACGTCACAATGCAACACAACAGTGAGTTTGTATAGGTTGACTACTTTCGGTGGAGAATTGGTGTAAACTTGGTGTATTACTAGTGTACCCTAGTATAGAACTTTATGATGGGGTTCTAAACGTCTATAATATCAAAGACCCCCCAGTTCCATGTGCATTATTAGGCCATGGACCCCCATTTGATATGATTTGGATCTCTGCATGCCCACCACTGTGAAATCCTCAGTGTTTATTTTGACTCTGAGAGTGTACACATGGAACTAAACTGAACTGTTTAGGGTACATTTGTTTCCAATTGTACCCATATTTGATGTCATTGCCTAAATGAAAACGATTATGTCCGAGGGAGCCTGTTTTGAGAAACATTTTGTAATGCAATTTTAAAGGGAGGACTGTGTCTGTGACCTGACGTTGCTGCTTCAAATACTTACTCAAACCTCAATCAACAACTATTAATGAAGTATACCAAAGCAAAGTACATGAAGTACTTATAACTATAAGCCTCAAGTGTTACAGGGGAGGTGCTCAATAACGACTATGGACATTGTGGTTGTCTTATAAGCATGCAGCCCTGACGTGTCAAATGGCGTTTTTATATAATATAGCCACACGTGTACAGTATAGGCTATCTGTATTTGTCTGGCTTACAGACTAGCTTACGGGTCGGGTGTAAACTAGCCTCGGAAACCCAGACGTTTCGGTGTAAACCACAGAATGTTGCCTAAAGACAGTTGTTTAATAATCCCTGATCTTGGAATATACATGAACAATTCCTATAGTGATGTACAGCTGTAAAAAACAATAACAAAAAAGCAATCATAGCGTAATTAATGTGCTACATATAGCCTGATTCATACTTTGTTGTCGTGTGCCTAAAATAGCCGATCTACAAACTCGACACGTTGACTCGTCTCGGGGGTAGAGTGGCCGGTAGAGCATGGGAACGGCGAGGTTCCCGGTTCAATGCCGGGCTGCCCCAGAGTTAGTGTCAAAGTGCCCTTGAGCAATACTCTCAACCCCTAATTGCTCCTGATGTGCAGGTTAGTGCCTTGCATGGTCTATTCTTTTCTTTTTTTTTAAGATATTTTTTTTGCGGCTTACGCCTTTTTATTGATTTTTTAGGGGACAGATAGTAGGCTGACAGGAAACGGGAGAGAGATGGGGGATGACATGCAGTAAGGGCCGTGTCGGGCTCGGGAGTCTAACCCGCGGCACACCGCGACTGGATCACCAGTCCGGTGCCCAGACCGTTACGCTACGGCCTGGGCCGCATGGTCTATTCTTTATTCGGATCCCCATTAGCTTCCACAAAGTGGTCGCTATAGTCTTCCTGGGGTCCACACAAAGATGTATACAATAAAAACCTAATTTAAATTGAAAACAGACAAGATCTAGTTATCAGCTAAAACAGTGAAGTCGCTCTGCATTTAACAGAGACAACGAACCAATAGTAACAAATAGGCCTACAGTGTTTACACAAAAGAATTAAACATAATACAATTTCCTCCACCATCGGTGTATGAAAGGTTGAATGTAATGCACAATCTATGTAAATCGGTTTGGTTAAAAGCACTATACTGCAGTGTAGCCTATATATGCACCGTTTACCATTTACAACGTGCTGTGAGCTTATTGAGCGACTATGTTCAGTGTGTGATATACCTGAAGGAGTATAGCCTATAAATGAAGCATAAGGATTAACTACCTGGTTCCTGTCCTTCTGTGAGACGCTTGGTGGGGCAGCTCAGCACTTTGCTCATGTATTCTGCCCCTCTCTCCTCTTCAGCGCTGGAACCTTTGCCCACCCACAGATACCCTTGCTGCCCGCTGGGCATCTTCAGTAGGTAGGCATCGTTGGAATTTAAACTGGCAGCGCTGGCCTCAACCTGCAAGGGAAAAATGTGACAGGAAATCGTTAAATCAATATAATTTATATCAATATACATTATATTTATATCGGGATATGAGACTATAGGGGCTCCATCTTGCGCCACCCTTATCCCTTATCCCTAAATGTATTTGCCATTTTTTACTATTTTGAAAAACAAATAAAATTGTTCAACTAGCCGATCTATACATCGAGACATTGTGAGCTTGTAGATCCGGCTATTTGAACTATTTTAAACGTTTTTTTTAAATAGTCAAATAAAAAGGCAAATTAGTGCCAATTAGGGTTACGGGGTGGCGCAAGATAATAGCCCTAGATATCATCTGGGATTTCACAGGAATTAAATATCATAATATCATGGTTGGCATAATTGTTGTCCTTTCCTGGTTTTAATCACTTATTTTGTATCAGTTCAAAACATTTCACTAGTGAAAATAGCCAATCCACAAGCTTTGTGAGCTTATTTATTCTGAGCTCGCATTTATCATGACAACACACTGTTATGGTCACAACAGTTGAAAGGGACAGATAGCCTATACTAATAGAATCACCACAGGGGATCAGCCAATGGCAACCACATAGCAAACACATGGCAACCACATGGCAACTACATGGCAATGTGCTTATGGTCAGTCATCTTTTTCAGTAAATGGGATGTACACTTGTGGAATGCCAAAATAATAATAAATAATAATAATAATTATATATATATATATATATATATATATATATATATATATATATATATATATATATATGAAATTAAATGAAATCAAACCAAAGCTGTGAACACTAATTGTTAGATGTTACATATCCTGACTTTTTATTATAATGTGCATTTTCTAACTAAATATAATTGTACAAACTCTCAAATACCTTCAAGGACGTGCAGAGAGTGTTAGAGTGGCAGGGGCTAAAATCCCGTAAGAGGGCACGTTTGGACAAAAAAGGCGAAAATAGCAGATCTACAAGCTCACAACGCGTCACAGCGCGACACGTTGAGAGCTTGTAGACCAGCTATTTCTGGGGGGGAAACGCTATATGCGTTCGTGGTCTGGTTGAGGGCAGTTGTTAAATTTACAGACGGGGTAAATGGCAGGGGCTGAACTTTGAAGCCCCCCTTTGATGTCTATGTGTGCACGCCCCTGGCGTCCTTACCTCAGCGATCCTTGTGATGGTGTCAAAGTTCTTGCGTGCCTGGAAGAGGCGTGTTTGTGGCACAGGGGTCTGACCTCCCAGGCGGGAGGTGCCATTCCTGTAGATGATGAGAGGCTTGGACTTGAAGAGGCTCAGGAGATGTGGCGGCTCCTTCCCTTGGGACACTCTGACCTGACGAGGTCACACAGGAGGGGAATAATGTTCATATCACACTGAAAAACATGGCTAAAAGCACCCACCAGGTGGCGGTGGCGGTGGCGGCTCCTTAGCGTGAGACACTCTGACCTGATGAGGTCACACAGGAGGGGAATGCATTCATATATCACACTGTGGGCAGAGACGAAATGTTTAGGGGAGGGGAGTTTTATTTATTTTTTCGTTTCACACTAAACCCAAGCGGTTTAGGTTCTTAACACTTATTTGTAACACTTTTTAAACGTGTCAGTGTTTAGATTATAAACAGCAGAGCATGTTTAAATGCCGCATGATTGCACTGAGTCATCTGGCATTGTTCTCATTGTGAACCTATTGCAGAGTACAGTAGGCTACTATGCATACCCTACCTGGCAGGTGAAAAGAAGTCACCAGATTAGCATTTGAATGCCTGATCTGCATGTGTACAAGTGGACAGGCCACGCGGTCCACCCCCCACCACCCCCCTGCCCCCGGGCCAGGACAAGAGAGGTGTTAAGGTGGTTCAGACTTGGATGGTTAGAGCGGCGTGATTACATACAAAGTCGATGCAAAGATGAGAATTGCGCGAACGGTCGCGGCGCGACCTGGCACAGTACAACTGAGGCGAATATATATATATTCCATAGAGTAATGATATATTCAGGTCTAATTCCTCAAGGGGGCTCGAGCACCGCCGGAGTCTACGTCACTGACTGTGGGTGCGTTCGGAAATGCGCACCGGGAATGTGGTCAGTTTGTTGAGTGTGGTGGGCGGTGACGTCAGTCACAGAGTGCGTTCAGTGTGCCTTATTTACGAACGACCACAGCTGTGACGCATTCACACCGGCCAACCCCAGCTTCATGGTTGGGTCGCTCAGTGCGAGCACTCATGATCGGGCACACCCGCTGCGCAGCGCACTGGATTTTCGAACGACAACGCACCGAGTGCACTGAATAAACAAACGACAAGAGAGCACACCAGTGCGTTCAGGGCGCATTTCCGAACGCACCCTACTCTACTGAACAGAGCCTTACATCAAGGGCGCGTTCGGAAATGCGCCCTGAACGCACTGGTGTGCTCTCTTGTCGTTCGAAAATCCAGTGCGCTGCACACCGGGTGTGCCGAGTGCACGCACTGAGCGACCCTACCCTGAAGCTGGGGTTGTCCGGTGTGATTCGTGTGGATGCGTCACAGCTGTGGTCGTTCGGAAATAAGGCACACTGAACGCACTCTGTGACGTCACCGCCCACCACACTCAACAAACTGACCACATTCCAGGTGCGCGTTTCCGAACGCGCCCATAGACAGAGTTACGCAAACTGTGTTCACTTCATGGGGCTTCAGTCCAATGGCGGCTCTCCTACATAGACTCCCGTTGAGAATGGGGACAACCAACTGGGCCAAGTCCTGGACCGGAAGTAAGCAGAAATGCGTTGGACTCAGGCAACAGCCCAGCTGTAATGATCTTAAATCCCTTTATTTTAGATTGTTTTGCAGTAATAGTACAACATAAACTTTAAAGAGACTTTAGTTGTTACTGTACAATACTTTAAAACAGTTGTCATGTTGCACACATGCTTAAAACAGCTCTTTTTTTTTGTTTGCGCCGCCCTCGTTGAAAACAATGTATCTCCAACTACAGCTTGTCTCAGTTCAGGCTGCATGAACAGCGCTCGGGCGCTCGGTTTCTGCCCCCTCAATATCGTAACTCTTCTATTAGATGGCTCTGGTACTGAATGTTAGGAAAGGACTAGTGGACAAGAGATCCAGTATAAGTAGTTTTACACTTATGGTTTCATACTGAAAATAGCAGATCTACAAGCTCACAACGCATCACGCTGCAACGCGTTGTGAGCTTGTAGATCTGCTATTTTCAGCAAGTGTAAAAACTGTCATTACGACGGCATCAAGCCCCGCCAAAATACATTTTATAGTTGACTAAATCACCTGTAGATTTAGTCGACTAAAATCTTATGACATTTAGTCGACTAAAACTAGACTAACACTAAGACATTCCAGGTGACTAAAATGTGACTAAATGAAAACTATTCAAGAGACTAAAAAAATGTGCTGCCAAAAACCAACACTGATTCACACTGTATACTGAAGAAAAACCATGCAACCATGGCTAACAGCGCCCACCAGGTGGCGCTTTAGCACAATTAACTGCTCAGTATGCACTGCAACAAAGTCAACAAAGTGATTGGATTTGTTTTTAATGATTTCCTGACATTTGTTTTAATGATATATGCAAAGTGCCATATAAATAATGATATAATAAAAGTTGTTATTATTATTATTACTATTATTATTATTATTATTATAGACCAGGATTACTGCATGTTTTTTGTGAGGGTACCTACCCTAGGCGACACGGGGAGAACATGTGAGGGTACCTACCCTAGGCGACACGGGGAGAGCATGTGAGGGTACCTACCCTAGGGGACACGGGGAGAACATGTGAGGGTACCTACCCTAGGGGACACGGGGAGAACATGTGAGGGTACCTACCCTGGGGACACGGGGAGAACATGTGAGGGTACTATACCCTAGGGGACACGGGGAGAACATGCAAACTCCACACAGAAAGGCCCTTTCGCCAACCCCGCCTCTGGTATGGGCACTGATGGAGGAAACACGCCGCCAGCGCCCACGGTGTCCACAGCGGGAATCGAACCCAGGACCTTCTAGCTGTGCAGGGGCCCCCGGCCCCTGCACGTGTTTCTAATGTCACGTTAAACATTGTTATTACCTGCACAGCGTGTCCTCCTAGGGACTTGTCCAGCTCCACCGTCATGAAGGCAGAGGCTGTCACCTCATCCAGGGAGCTGCCCATGCCCTGCCTGCAATAAAAAAGACACCAAGAAGCCATTCAGGACGGGAAGGGAACCCCTTTTGGTGTTTTAATAGCATTATGTTATACTTAAAGCTATTGAAAAATAGCAGATCTACAAGCTTGTATAGGTCTGCTATTTTTCTTTTTCTTTTCGTGAAAATGTGGCGCAAATCTTTGAATATTCTTTCACAGCGAACGTATTTAACTCAAATCTTTGCTTCCGGGGGGATCCCTGGAACAACATATTTTCAGACGGGAGTCAGTGGCCAAATCATCATCATCATCATCATCATCATCATCATCATCATCATCATCATCATATCATCATCACCATCATTTATTTTTTTATCAGGTCAGGTCTAAATGGGTTAACCAGTGGTGGATAAAATAATTATTCAATACAACCTCAGTCAAAGTATAGGCTACTCCTGGTCAATTACCCTGGAACCGACTGAAAGTATAGCTCTGTCAATTTTGTGTGAATCATGTAAAAAAAATAATCATAGATTTTCCGGAAAGACAAACAATCAATAACAAACAATCAATAATAGTGACAACAGCAGATCTACAACTGATCTACAGGTGTTTTGAACTTGTAGATCTGGTATTTTCACTATATTTTAAATATTCATATGGTATTTTTCCCTTCCTAGAAATGTAGTTGAGTCGAAAGTACATTATTTGTCTTTGAGATGTAGTGAAGTGAAAGTATATCCAAAATACAAATACTCAAGTAAAATACTCAGGGGCACACATAGACATCAAATGGGGCTTCAGCCCCTGCCCCTTTACCAGTCTGTAAAACAACTGCCCACTCCAGACCATGAATGCAGCATTTACTACATGGTGAAAGAAATGCAAATGCCCCTCCTCTCCTTTCCATGCCATGCCCGGAAGGAAGCATTCAGGAGAATTGCTTTCTTTCCGAAGTCTCCTGAGCGTGAACACAGTATTTTGCACTGAACACATGTATTTAGAAATCCATGTTGTTACACCGCATCTCTAGCTAAAGAGTGCTGGGTTGCACCCCGAAAATAGCTGGTCTACAACCTCTCAACATGTCGCAGCACGACACGTTGTGAGCTTGTAGATCTGCTAGTTCCGCTATTTTTGTCCTCTTAGGGGATTTCAGCCCCTGCCTCTCTAACACTCTCTGCACGTCCCTGCTTATAATCAAATCAGGAAGCACAGTGAACTTGAGAGAGAGAGAGAAGAAACGATGCAGGGTATGCAAATCAAGCCTTATGCTTCCGTTATATAGAGTGCTCGAAGCTAAATATTATACTCTCTATCTATGCAATACATATGTGACCAGATTTGCCTGCATCAGAGCCTGCCATCGCGCAAATTCAAGCTTTTCACCAGAGGAGAAAAACCTATTATATATCTTTTTCTTCAAAATGAGTTAATAGCACAGGCAGACTCTTCACATACTAGAGCATGTCTGAAATAAATATCAGAGCTGAAATCGACATGTAAATATGAAATAAATGCTTAAACATGTAGCTAGGTGTAATGTTAGAGACCACAGAAGACATGTGAAATAAATGCTTAAACATTATTACTCTATAAGCCAAATCTCCAAAACTGGTGGGTCAAACTGAACAACCAAATATGTCAATTTGAAGCTATGATTCCCTGCTTTCACATGACATGAAAAAAACCCAGAAAAGGCTTTACCAGGTGTAGATGACCAGTCCTCTATAACATGGGTTTTCAACAGGTGGTCCGTGGACCACTGGTGGTCCGTGGAGGTATTGCATGTGGTCCCTGACCATTCATTTAGTAATGTAGGATTTGTTGATTTGTTTTAAATGTTTCCACTAGTTGAGAAACCGTGAAGTGAATGACCTGGTGACCTATGATGAGTCCATCCATGTAGTCATTTACTGACAAGAGGTCAAGAAAGAGGTCAAGAAATTCAACAGAAAAAGGGAGTTAGATTCTCAAGAAGGGGGAAGTGCACCGGATTGTCTGGTTGAGTCATTCATTATTATGAGGACATTTTACCAGTAGTAGTCAACGGTTGAGAAACAGTGGGATGTACAGTATACACATGGGATGCATATAGCAAGTGTTAACTTACAAAAGCACTAATCTTAGCCCATATCCCCACCCAACACAATAGTGGTCCCCAGGTTGATTCTAAGCCATGGTGGTGGTCCCTCGTTCACAATCAGTTGAAAACCCCTGCTCTATAAGTGCACAGAATGATGTAACAGTAACTCAGGCTTTACCAGGTGTAGATGACCTGTCCTCCTCTGTAAGTGTACAGGATGATGTAACAGTCTCCACCGTAGAATTGACCGTAGGTTTGGGGGTCAACAGCAACCCTGCCACCGCTCTCCACTCTCCAGATCTGTACAACAACAACAGCAACAATGATAGGGGTTGAAATGATCAATTGGATGATCTAATACAGTGGTTCCCAAAGTTGTTCATGCCAAGGACCCCCAAATTGACATTTATTATAGCCCGCAGACCCGCATTTGAAAGATATATGCCAGGGACCCCCCCACTAGAGAAGAATTGTATGGCTCTAGCAGTGAAAAGCATAGCTATACATCACATACATAAAAAGTATGTGAACGTAACAGAACGTAACAGTGGAATATCTGTATAATGAAACTATACATATAAACTATATACGTTATTATTACATCCTTTCATGGCCTAAACGAACAGCATACAGATTTATGAAATAATGGGGGAAAATAACCAACAGATTCATCATCAATTACTATATAAACGAATGAGTTACTGTTCTAAGGTCAGAAAATGTCTGGGTATCGATAAGTTACAGTACTTGGATTGTACATTTCTTATCAGCAATAACACAGGGTTTCAACTATAGGGCTGTTTAAATGAGGACGATTCTACAAATGCCTTCTAAATCCTGACAGTTTTCTGATTTCTATGTCAGTCGTTGTCAAACATTTTCATGTCAAGGACCCCCACAAATATATGTAATTGGCCGCCGACCCCCAACTTAAAATATGTTTTCCAGGGACCCCCCAGAAGCAAAGATACGAGTTAAAAACCATCGCTCTGAAAGAATATAAAGTCAAATTTCGCCCCACATTTTTTTTTATGCCGCACTATGAGCTTGTAGATCTGCTATTTTTCAATAGTTAAAGTATAACATAATGCTTAAAACACCAAAAGGGGTTACTGCCCAGAATGGGTTATGCCTTATATTTCCCTGTGTGTCCCCAGTGCCGTTGTCCACCATGTTGTACCTGGCAGGCCTACCTGTGTGTCCCCAGTGCCGTTGTCCACCATGTTTTACCTGGCAGGCCTACCTGTGTGTCCCCAGTGCCGTTGTCCACCATGTTGTGTACCTGGCAGGCCTACCTGTGTGTCCCCAGTGCCGTTGTCCACCATGTTGTGTACCTGGCAGGCCTACCTGTGTGTCCCCAGTGCCGTTGTCCACCATGTTGTGTACCTGGCAGGCCTACCTGTGTGTCCCCAGTGCCGTTGTCCACCATGTTGTAGCGGGCTGCCATGTGGCGGGACTCGTGGAGCTTGGAGGCGTCGAACTCCACCTGCTGGATCCTGGCGATCCTCTCGGTGACGAAGACCTTCCCGAAGCCCTCGCTCTGGTTCCGCTCCTTCCAGCCCGAGAAGAACTGCTTGAAGATGGGAGTCTCCCCGCCTTCTGGGAGAACCTGGATCTGTATCAGAGGTGGGTAGTGTCACAGTCTGTGACTTGCGTTATGTTTTCTTGTGTACCCTGTTTCATGGTTTTAGTTAGTTAGTGTTTTACCTTGTTACTGTGATTTTGTACTCTGTTGTTTCCTGTTTTTTGGTTAATAAACCCCCCTTGTATTCGACCTGCCTGTCCTCTGCCTTTTGTCTGCGCTTGGGTCCAACACATGCCTGTCCTGAACCGTGGCAGGTAGAGGTTAACCCATTTAGACCCGAAGACAATTCTAACAAATGTCTTCTAAAATCCTGACGGTTTTCTGAAAACGCTATGTTTCTATGTCAGTGGTGCTCAAACATTTGCATGTCAAGGACCCCCAGGATTATATGTAATTGGCCGCCGACCCCCATCTGAAAATATGTCGTTCCAGGGACCTCCCAGAAGCAAAGATATGAGTTAAAAACATTGGCTCTGAAAAATAGCAGACCTACAAGCTCGTAGCGAGCTTGTAG
The DNA here is from genome assembly GCF_964188405.1 of Protomyctophum parallelum. Lineage (NCBI taxonomy): Eukaryota > Metazoa > Chordata > Actinopteri > Myctophiformes > Myctophidae > Protomyctophum > Protomyctophum parallelum. The sequence goes on along the minus strand of NC_139697.1, from coordinate 17,819,228 downwards.
ATCTCCTATTTTTCAATAGCTAAAGTATAACATAATGCTTAAAACACAAAGGGGCTATAGTATTTTTTTATTTCCTTTTCTTTCTTTTTTACAAAATGTTACTAAAACTATGTAAACCAATTATCTTTTTTTGTCAAATGAGTTTTATTAAGAACAGGTTATAAATTGTTAATTGGTGCAGCGTACAATATTTTCGTTTATGTAAAAACTATTACCAAATGTATACAATATACAAGAAAAAATGATATTATTCAGAGGCCAATTGAGTGACAATTCCTTGAAACGACCTGTGAAATATATAAATAGACAAAAATGGTAATAATCACCTATGGAGCTAAACCCTGATTGATTGCATTTATTTATACCGCAGGTTAGTCATTAGACCTGAGGACGTCAGGACGATTCTACAAATGCCTTCTAAATCCTGACAGTTTTCTGAACAACCCCATGTTTCTAATGTCAGTTCTCAAACATTTTCACAAGGAGTTGGACCCCCAAATATATATGTATTGGCCACGGACCCCCATCTGAAAATATGTATAGTTCCAGGGACTCCCGCAGAAACAAAGATTAGAGTAAAAAAAGAAAAAAAGCAGATCTACAAGCTTGTAGCGCGGCACTCGGTGCCGCGCTATAAGCTTAGTGGATCTGCTATTTTCAATAGCTAAAGTATAACATAAGGGATAAGGGATTGTGCTACATTTCCCTCTTTTAAATACAATCTGAAAAAATGGTTGCTTGAAAACCAAAGCTGCAACCATTCATGATTATTTTAGGTGTATTTATTTTTTATGCTGTGTTCCCTATTATGTAATAGTTGTTTGAATGTCTGCTTTTCCGTTTTGTGTTTGCTGTGAGGACTGCGGATGGAAATTAGCAACTGTGCTATATCCGGTGCAGTATTTACGTCCATGTGACGTCCATTAATATGCATTGTCCTGTCCAAATAAACAAATACAGTATAATGCAACGTACACCCAATGCCTCCTGGCTTGGCACTCGGCATAGCGTCATGTCCTGGGGGTGTAGTGTACTACTACTCGCCCTGATCAATGGGCCACGCCCTGATTTATAATCCATTGTACGACATTGTTACAATGACGAAAATAGCCGATCGGCTATTCTTGGCATGTATAAGCATCAGTGTTACTGGCTGATAACATTCACATTATATACCTTAGTGTTGGCTGGGTAGCCCATCTGTCTGATAAAACCCTCCGCTGTCTTCATGGCCTCTTTCCTTTCACTGGGGTTGGCCTTCTGACCTGCACGATATATCAGTGGTGGGACAAAGTATACTCAATTGTTTTACTCAAGTAAAAGTATACCAATGCTGCAATTTAGAACTGTACTTCGTTACGAGTAAAAGCACGGGATTGAAAATGTACTTGAGTAAAAGTACAAAAGTATCGGCATCAAAATGTACTTCAAGTACTCATATTGCAGAATATCCCATTTCACAAGTTCGAAATGTGTACAAAATCTATTGAAAATAGCAGATCTACAAGCTCACAATGTGTCGCGTTGTAGGGTTGCAGTGGTTAATGTGTGTTTTCTAATCAAAATTAAAACCGCCAAAGTAACTAGTAACTAAAGTTTTCAAATAATGGGGTAAAAGTACACATTTTGGCTCCGAGATGTAGTGGAGTAGAAATTGGAAATACTCAAGCAAAGTAAAAAAACACCTCAAAATTGTACTTGAGTACAGTGCTTAAGTACTTAGTTACTTCCCACCATGCACTGCAGGATATAGAGGAGATGAGATCCAATGCTGATATATATGCAAAACCAGCGCAGCCTGTTGCATTGTCAGAACCGCGATAAGCACCGTTGAAACGACACTGTCTGCAGCCGCCTCTGGGGGCAAACTAAGATATCACCGGGCCATAATGAAATATACACACAATGATTTAGGGCAGGGGTTTTCAACAGGTGGTCCCACTGGTGGACCCACTGGTGGTCCGTGAAGGTATTGCGTGTGGTCCCTGACCATGCATTTAGTAATGTAGCAAAGTGAAGATTTTGTATTAAGTGTGTCAATGTTGCCAGAATTACTGGGAAGTCTGAGGTTAATTTTAAGACATTCCACAGAAAAGGGAAATAGAATCTCAAGAAGGGTAAGTGTATACCAGTTACCTCATTGAGTCATCATTATTAGGAAATGTGCCCATATATGGTTGATTCTTAGTCACGGTGGTGGTCCCTTGTTCACAATCAGTTGAAAACCCCTGATGGATGGATGACCACAAAAAAAAAAGAAAATGCGGGTCACGATCTCAGCCCCTGACGTGTCCGTGTATGTCGTGACCAGAGCCTTATGATATAGACAGAGTTACGCAAACTGCGTTCACTTCATGGGGCTTCAGTCCAATGGCGGCTCTCCTACGTAGACTTCTATTGAGCGTGGGGGCAACCAACCAACTGGGCCAAGTCCTGGGCCGGAAGTATAGGCAGAAATGCATTGGGACTTTAAATGATCTTAAATCCCTTCATTTTGATTGTTTTGTAGTAATAGTACAACATAAACATTAAAGAGACTTTAGTTGTTACTGTACAATACTTTAAAACAGTTGTCATGATAAAATAGCTGCCATAAAATAGCTCTTATTTGCGCGCCCTCGTTGAAATCAATGTATTTACAACTCCAGCTTGTCTCAGTTCAGGCTGCATGAACAGCGCTCGGTTTCCGCCCCCTCAAGGTCGTAACTCTTCTATTAGATGGCTCTGCATGGTCGTAACATACAGTAAAGTATGAAATGTCAATGGCGTACGATGATGACACTATACAGCCAGGTTTCAACCTGACCCGAACACTGTTGACTTCCAATATGAAAGTCAAATATTGAAGATAGACGATCAACCTCCTACAGAGCCACGACCATAGAATAAAATAAAACAATGCTTTTATACATGTAGTTATTATCGCTCTGCTTTAACCCATTTTGGGGCGGGAACCCCTTTTGGTGTTTCAAGCATTATGTTATACATTACTTTAGCTATTGAAAAACAGCATGCAGCTTGTACTGTAGATCTGCTATTTTTGAAAAATCGTGAAAATGTGTGGTGCAAATCTTTGAATATATATATTCTTTCAGCGCGAACATTTTTAACTAAAATATTTCCTTTTTTGGGGGGGTGTCTGGAACTACATATTTTAAGATGGGGGTCCGTGGCCCAATAGAGCTAATGGGGTCCTTGACATAAAAAAGGTTGAGCACCACTGACATAGAAACAGAGGTTTTTAAATCGACCTCAGTCCAAAATGGGCTAGTATAGATACAGCAGGAGTTGAACCTTCATACATATTATCGCTCTGATCTAATAGATACAGTATAGGTGTTGTATATACCTTTCCACACAAAGATCATCTTGTTCTTGCCGTTGTCCAGAATGAAGCATTCGTCGGGCAGCAGGTGACTCTGTTGAAACGGGTTCTCCTCAGACACCAGGGTGACCGTCATGGAGCCGGACGCGTCCGAAATCTGGCGACAACAGAACGGACACGTATACAGCCGGGGTGCGATACTTAGTTTAGACTATAGTCATTGGTTAGACATGGGTTAAGGTTATAGGTTTAGGTGTGCTGCCCCCGTGGGAGGTTAGGTTTAGGGTGAGGGTTTGAGATATAGGTTGTAGTTGTAGGACTAATGACCGGTCTAACCAATGACTAGTCTAAACCAAAAACTGTCTAAACTAAGTACTGCACCCGTACAGCCATTATATAAGGCCTTGCAGTCACAATATTGAGACGGCTGTCTTGACACACTTAATGGTTTCCTGTGTCTTCTGTGTGTCATGGCCGCCTCAATGCATTTCCAATGGGAGTCACATGGTTTCATGACACAACCTTGTTGCATGGCTGTTGCATGCCCCCCCCCCCCACCCCCACAACAAGGTTGTGTCTTCCAACCATTGGAAATGCATCGAGGCGGCCATGACACACAGAAGACACAGGACACAAGTGTGTCTTGCGTGTGTCTTAGGTGTGAGTGAGGCCTAAATGTCAGTGATGATGATGAGGCACTGTGTGTGTGTGTGTGTGTGCAGGTGCGTGTGCATATGTGTGTGCGGGGGGTGCGTGTGTGCGCGTAGTAGTACCATGTAAAGCTTTGCCAGTTTCCTGTTGGCCATGTCTGCGACTGTGTCATCACTGTCATCTCCATCTGGGAGCGCTGGCTTTGTGCCAAGGACCTGTGGATTCAAACCAGTATAGCAGCAGGTTGACTCACGGTACATAAAGCTTAAGACCCATTCTGACCTGAGATCAGATTAAAAAAATATCTTCTACATCCTGACAGTTTTCCATTCTGACCTGGGATCAGATTCTAAAAATGTCTTCTACATCCTGACAGTTTTCCATTCTGACCTGAGATCAAATTCTAAAAATGTCTTCTACGTCAGTCGCTCTTCGATTTTTCAAAAAATAGCAGACCTACAAGCTCGTAGCGCGACACTCAGTGGCGCACTATGAGCTTGTAGATCTGCTATTTTTAAATAGCTAAAGCATAACTTAATGCTAATACCAAAATGGGTTCCCGCCCCAAAATGGGTTTTAAGACCACAGGAAGGCAATTATAACCATGAGCTGTGAACCAGCTGTGTTGATTTCGTCGACCAAAACTATGACAAAAAAGTGCTCGTCAACTACCTTTTTTTCCACCGACGAAAACTAAATGGCAGGGACTATAGGGGTGTAACGATATATTAACTGCATCGAAAAATCGATTTTAATGTCAAGAATCGAAGTATATCGAAATAAAACAGCAACATTGACTATTTATTGTATCGTAATCGTATTGTTTTGCAGTGCAAATAATCGGTATCGAATTGTTTGCCAATAATCGATTGTATCAATGCTACATTCTTGCATGTGGTATTTAGGAAAGAGAAAGAAAAACAGGGGTTTAATTACTTTAGTTTAAAATAACGTCAATGTATTTTAAATAGTTTCGTATCGTCAACCATGTACTGTGATACGTATCGTATCGCTGTTAGACTGTATCGTTACACCCCTAGTAGGGACACAGGCATCAGTAGGCAGGAACTGGGGATGGCAAAGAAGGACCGGGAGGTCTGGCGTGGCGTTGTGGAATCCATGATCTCGTGAAAAATCAACGTGATTGATGACGGCGACGTGTTGTGTGTGTGTGTGTGTGTGTGTGTGTGTGTGTGTGTGTGTGTGTGTGTGTGTAAAACAGACCGCGATCAACTCTGAGGATTCGCTGCCCTCTTCTTCGACCTCAAGCTTGGCGCGGCCATTTCTCTCGTTGTCGCGGATGCCGGCAGCCACCTGCGCTGCTTTGAGCCTCTCGAACTTGTTGCACAGGGAGCCACACCACTGGTAGATCACCTGGAGAGACAGACAGGCAGGCAGGCAGGCAGGCAGGCAGACAGACAGACAGACAGACAGACAGACAGACAGACAGACAGACAGACAGACAGACAGACAGACAGACAGACAGACAGACAGACAGACAGACAGACAGACAGACAGACAGACAGACAGACAGACAGACAGACAGACAGACAGACAGACAGACATCATTATTGCAAATATTGATTTAAGGGTGCCACAGACAGTTATAATCAAGCAAAAAAATATTGATAATTGATTATTTAGGAAAATAATCAATTAATAATCAATCCCTATTTTTCTATCTACAAGCTCACAACACATGGCACAATGTTATGCGTCGTGAAGTTGTTGATATGCTATTTATTTCTGAAATAAAACAACGAAGATATATGTTTAAAATACAGGCGGGAACCCCTTTTTGGTGTTTTAAGCATTATGTTATACTATAGCTATAAAAAAATAGCAGACCTACAAAGTTGTAGCGCGGCACTCGCGAACGTCTTAAACTCAAATCTCTGCTTCCTGGGAGGTCCCTGGAACAACATATTTTCAGACGGGGCTCCGCGGCCAATTTCGTATATTTTTGGGGGTCCTTGACATGAAATGACTGACATAGAAACATGAGGTTTTTCAGAAAACTGGTTTAGAAGGCATTTGTAGAATCGTCCTCGGGTCTAAATGGCTTTTGTAACCGCTAAGAATGGACTGTTGCAGCCCTACGTATGTTGTTTCTGTAAAGAAACGACCTGCTACACAACACCCTCCTTCGGTAAACACGCAGCAGGAGGAGTCTGTGTGTACAAAGAGGGCATCAATTCAACGACAGTCACAAATATACCACAGAGGCAGATGGCATCATGTTGGATTACATGTTGTTTACATACAAAGCACTTATACCTAAAGATAATGTGACTGGTATAATGTCGCACTGTCAACTGTATGTTGTTCTGTGTTCCGTCTATATATATACATTTTGGACTATCTTATTTTAGACCTGATGACATTCTACAAAATGTCTTCTAAATAAAACCCATGTTTCTATGTCAGTGGTTCTCAAACATTTTCATGTTAAGGACCCCCAAATATATTATGTAATTGTCCGCCGACCCCCCGTCTGAAAATATGTTGTTCCAGGGACGTCATGCCGTAGTCCGGCAGCCGAGGTGGACGGGTGGGAAATCTGGTAGTCTTTTTTTATTGGCCTAAAATATTGTCTATATCCACACATTCATGAATCCACTTGCTGACCGGCTGTCACTAATTGGGCATTTTTTTTATAGGGGTTTCTTGTGACCCTACCATTAACATCCTATGGCAGGCAGAAATGTTAAACTTTCCTTTTGCTTCATAAGTAGCATGTGACATGTCAAATTAGGGGGTTTTCATGATTCTGAATCCATTCCAAGCATTAGTTTTGTACATAATACACTCCTTGGGCTAAAAACAGCCATAGCCTCTTGCCCAAAATGTGCTGACCTCATCACATTTGTCATGACGTGTGTTTTTTGTGCAAAATGAATGCTTATTCAGAATCATGGAAACCCCCTAGTTTGACATGTCACTTGTTACTTAAAGCAAAAGGAAAGTTTGACATTTTTGCCTGCCATAGGATGTTAAATGGAAACTTCACCCATTTTGAAAAAATATATATGTTAATGGCTTTCCTGTGTGTAACACTTTCCTGTGTGTAATATGTGGTTTTAGATATATTAGATGTTAGCAGTGAGCCCAGTGTATCTGATGTCATGGACACTTGGGCTCACTTACTTCCTGGACTACATGTTGTCTCAGTAAGACAGCCCTCCCCCTATCCACAAGGAGGAGCAGTGCAGCAAAGCATTATGGGAATTGTAGTCCAGGAAGGAAGTGAGCCCAGTGTTGATGACATCAGAGACACTGGGCTCACTGCTAAAATCTAAAATATCTAAAAACCACGTTTTACACACATAAAGAGCCCTCCTCATAGACTTTTTATTTTTAGTCCTTTTAAGCCTCGCACAAAGCCAACTCGAGTTGTGACAAATCAAGACAACAAACACACATTTCTGGGCCGAACAAAGAATTAGAAAGGTTACAACACTTTTTTTGTTGTTTTTCTTCTTTGCAATTATTTGTTTGGTCCAAAATATTGTGTTCGTTGTCATGATTTCTCACGACTCGAGTTGGCTTTGTCCGCGGCGTAACCGTCTTTAAATAAATACGTTTTGAAATATCTATGGGAAAAATGCATTTGGGAATTATTTCCTGGGGCTGGCGTTGTCATGAAAGGGGGCGGAACTGCGACGCTCTATATAGACAATATTTTAGGCCAATAAAAAAAGACTATATACCAAATGTCCCACTTTAAACAAAAGAAGCCTGTCGGCTGCCGGCCGACTACAGGTCTTAATGACTTCATTCAGTGGGATGAGAAAGGCATGCGGGCGGCAGGTTCTCTCACAGCTCCGAGGTCCACGATGAAGCAGTCCCCTCTGTTGAAGCTGTCCCAGCTCAGGGGAACCTCCGTGGCCCTGACCACACGGCGGCCCTTAATGTGGAAGAGCCTCCGAGCGGAGAGGTCATTGGTGACCACGTGCTGGAAGCCTGATGCAACGCCTCCAGCCTGTACGTGGAAGAGAGACAGAACGGTGTTGATTTCATCGACTAAAAACCAAGGCGAAAAATGTCCCGTCGACTACCTTTTTTTCCACTGACGAATGCTGAATGGAAACTAACTGGAAACTAAGCTATACGGTGACTAAAAACTATAAGACTAAATGTACTGACAATTTTGTCAACAAATAAAAACTATGAGTAAAATGTTAGGAAGGGACTAGTGGACAAGAGATCCAGTGTATGTTTATGTTTATGTTTATTTATTTGATATGGACATAACAATCACATTGCTCATTGCACAATAATTGTACAACTTGTAGATGCATCGTTTACAGTGTGTTAGCACGAGTGCTAGTTTTCACCACTTGTCCATAGGAGACTTTTCTGAAAATACAAAGTTAAAAGATGTCATTTTACAATTAGTTGCATGCTGAAAATAGACGATCTACAGTACAAGACAACGCGTCGCGCTGCGACACGTTGTCGAACTAAATACATTTTGTTCGACTAAATCAACCGTACATTTAGTCGACTAAAATCTTACGATATTTAGTCGACTAAAACTAGACTAACACTAAAAACATTCCAGGTGACTAAAATGTGACTAAAACTAAATTTAAACTATTCAAGAGAAAACAACACTGAAGAGAATCAACACACACATGCTGTCAAATGTTCTTCCATTGCTCCTCTTTTCCCCCCATATGCTCCATTCCATGAGTCACCCCCGCCTCGCCATGTTGGCCAAACATGATGTTGTGGAATCAAAACACATTCTATAACCACATGAACCGTTTAGCGTCCCCATTCTGGGGGCAAGCCTTTGGCAGAATCAGACCCGTCTGGTGCTGTACTGTACTGTACTGTACTGTACTGTACTGTACTGTACTGTACTGTACTGTACTGTACTGTACTGTACTGTACTGTACTGTACTGTACTGTACTGTACTGTACTGTACTGTACAAGCCCTTCTCCCTGGCCTGTGTGTGTTTCTGTGTCTTAGGTGACAGTTGCGGTGAACAAACGCATAACGTTATTTTCGTGCTCGGACACAGGGACAGACCCAGCCACACACATACCTGTCCATAGGAGTGGTTGCACCACTCAAACATAGCAAATCTACAAGCAGTGAATCGGCTATTTTCTGTGATGAGTTTTGGTATATTGAGGGAAAAAAGGAGGGGGCCCTAGCCTAGTGTACAGTGTTTAAGACTGGTCAAAAGCAAGGATACCACCGTGAATGAGCAGTATAATGATATACAATCCGTGCTATTGTGACATTTCCATTCACTTATAGTTGAGACAGATCACTGGACTCATGAGAATCAATGGGATATTGTGGCCATACTTTGTATGTGATGCCTCCTTTGAAGTAGCCGGTGAAGGACGTGGATTCGAACCCTTGTATCTCCCTGTACTGAACGGGTTTCCCGCCCAGGAACTCGTCCAGCTGCACGGTGAAGATGGCCGCCGCCGTGCTCTCGTCCTGCGTGCACTCCTTGCCTGTTGCACAGTAGAATGAATGAAACTTTATTGACAGCCGTAGCCAGTAGATGACAAACAACAATTAAAAACATACAAAACAGTTACAAATAAATACATTGGTTCATAAAACTCTAAAACTCTCTCATAAAAAAAGAAGAAAATCTATAAGAGGCACTCGTACCAATGTTTCCACATCAAAGAGCGGTATCTAACAGTGCTAAACCTAGGATTAGTCAACATAGAGAAACGGAAGTGATGAGATGAGGAAGTAGTTTTTTTTTTTTTTTTAACTTATAATTTTTATCCCACGATTTTGTAACCCATTTTTCACCCCTGTGTCAATTATCTAATGTGATCCTGGGCTCTACACACCCTCCACCAACCTGGGGAGAGCAACAGACTTGAACTCATGCTTCCTTCATGCCTGAGTGTCCAAGTTGCTCCTTTACACCTGACAGGGGGGAGTTTCCCTGGTTGGACGTAGCGCGTGGAAGGAACACGTTATTCCAACCAGTTCCATTCCTCCCCATCAGGCGCCCCGGCTGGCCAGGGGGAGGCAGTTTAAAGACCAGGATTACTGCATGTTTTTGTGAGGGTACCTACCCTAGGGGACACGGGGAGAACATGCAAACTCCACACAGAAAGGCCCTTTCGCCAACACCGCCTCGGGTATGGGCACTGATGACGCGGAGGAGGAAACACGCCGCTAGCACCCACAGCGCCCCGAGCGGGAATCAAACCCAGGACCTTCTAGCTGTGAGGCGACAGCACTACCAACTGTGCCACCGTGCCCCTAATGAGGAAGTAGTTCTTATTACCACAAAGTCACACTTCATGATGTGACATTATAGCCACTTCACAGCTCACAAGTGTGACCTTTTAAGCAGTTATTTTCCATCTCACAACTCACAAAGACTTTTCAGTCGTTTTTCCCTCCAGCGCATATATGTCAAACTCAAGGCCCGGAGGCCAAATCAGGCCCGTGAATGAATTATCTTCGGCCCGAACTGTTTTTAGAACTGGCCCTCTGGTATATTGAACGGACCAATATACCAGAGGGCCAGTTCTAAAAACACCATAATACTACAAGTCCCACAATGCACTGCGAGTGCATTGTCACGTATCGAGGGCCCGCAAGCGCAAGCATGCGTTTTCTCTTAATTGATCAGCAGTGAAAGTATATCACTTGTGGTCAACTTTCAGCTACCCCTCTCCCCAAAAATGGCCCGTGTGTTGAAACACAGTCCGGCCCTCGACTTGTACCAATTTCTTTATTTTGGCCCACTGTGTATTTGAGTTTGACATCCCTGATCCAGCGGTTACCCTCTCTGCCACATTATGTATCCAATTAAATTCAACTCTATCTTTATTTCAGCAGTGGGGCGGCGGTGGCTCAGGGGTAGGAGTGCCCGGATGGTAACTGCAAGGTTCCCAGTTCAAACCCTGGCTCCCCCAGAGTCAGTGTCGAAGTGCCCTTGAGCAAGACACTGAACCACAAGAGCTTGTACATTGGCTGTTTTCAAATGGCTGAAATGCATAGGGTTGAAGTGGTTAATGTATGTTTTCTAATCAAAATTAAAATCTCCAAAGTAACCAGTAAAGTTTTCAAATAATTGTAGTGAAGTAAAAGTACAAATTGTGGCTCTGAGACGTAGTGGTAGTAGAAGTAAAAGTACTGGAAATTGGAAATACTCAAGCAAATACTTCAAAATTGCACTTAAGTACAGTACCTAAGTAAAAGTACTTGGTTACTTTCCACCACTGCATCTGGCTTGCACTCAAGCTTCTTGGAGCTCTCAGCAGAAGCCTCATACAGTCATAATACGCCACCATTGTTGCTAGTAGGCTATATATTAATTATAAGGGTGGATAGATAGTTAGTTACTTACTTTATTGACACAAATGTATAAAACATTGGGTCCAAACAATAATAAAAACCCATACATTCACTAGAAGTGAATGCTTGATTATTATTATTATTAGTATTCTGTAAGGTGTTGCAGTGCAGATGCTTCTGGTCGTTGGTGTAGTGTTTTGAGTGGATTGCAGAGCCTCTATGTTTTTGATGTTGTAAGTGTATCGTTGTGTGTTGACATGTGTACTGATTTGTCTATGTACTGTATTCATTGTGTTGTGCCCGAGGACCCCCTCTCGAGATGACGCATCTCAGGGGGCTTTCCTTTAAATACAATTTCAATATATATATATATATATATATATATATATATATATATATATATAAGTGGACATGTGGTGTTTCGTTGTAGTGAAGTGCTGTTTAATGGGAATGAAGTGCATTAGTAGAAGTCCCATTTGCGGCTCAGTGGCTTAATGATTATCGTGCTGGGCGGGTTTCCAGAAGAGAGCAGAGACTAAAACATTTTAGTGGTATATTGATCTGGCTACTGAGAAATGAAGTGGTAGAGAGAAACATGAGAAAGATAGTGAGACGGATGGACAGAGAGACAGTGAGACGGATGGACAGAGACAATGAGATGGATGGACAGAGACAGTGAGACGGATGGACAGACAGTGAGACAGATGGACAGACAGTGAGACAGATGGACAGAGACAGTGAGATGGATGGACAGAGACAGTTAGACAGATGGACAGAGACAGTGAGACGGATGGACAGAGACAGTGAGACGGATGGACAGAGACAGTGAGACGGATGGACAGAGACAGTGAGACGGATGGACAGAGACAGTGAGACGGATGGACAGAGACAGTGAGACGGATGGACAGAGACAGTGAGACGGATGGACAGAGACAGTGAGACGGATGGACAGAGACGGTTGGACAGAGAGATGAATGAACCACTTTCAGCATCCTCATTTTCCTTTAGCTCTGACAAATGTTGCATTAATTTGTGACACGTTGTGAGCTTGTAGATCAGTAATTTGTGCTATTTATCGTAAGACGGTGTTAATTGTTTCACAATATTTTGATTTAGTCTTATAGTCTTTTGAATAACACACCATTTAGTCTTCATCCTAGTTATTCTTCTGAAAAACCTTTATAGTCGACTTAGTCTTTAGTCTTAGTCAACAAAATTAACTTTTGTGTAGATCTGGTTGTTCCAAAAAAGGAGATAAAAATCTACCCAAATAATAAATCATATGTGACCAAGGACATAAAAGAGGTAATAAATGAAAAGAAAACAGCCTTCATAAAGGGGGGTAAAAAAGAGGGGGGTAAACAATGTCTGGCCTTCTTTGGCCCTTGGTCGTCGACCTACAGTCCAGACTAAAATTGGCTTTGAAAGTTCCCTTGAGAAGTTTCAAAAGGATCATCTTAGCTTTACAGTCCAACACTTGCACATGTTTGGATATGTACTAGCCTATGTCCATTCCTATATGTTTATTATAGGCCCCCTCTGTCAAAAATAGCTAAAATCGCTAAAACGAAACACTCATCTTTGACTTATCTAATTACAACCTAAAACATGAACCTTGGTTAAAAAAAAACTAAAGTTGTCCTTTAAGAATTTTTCAGCTGAGCTGGCTCCAGTGTGGCAACCAATATTCCAAACCTCTGTAGACACACACACACAATTCCCCTGTCTTGGAAAACCTCACACATAAAACCACTACCCAAAATCCAATGTCCAAAAGAACATAAGGATTATAGACCCATAGCCCTCACTTCAGTGATTATGAAATCACTTGAAAGAATACTGTTACAACATCTTGTTAGTATATTAACCAAAGATGAATTCGACCCCTGTCAGTTTGCCTATAAAAAGGGTTGCGGTACAGAGGATGCAGTTGTCACACTGGTCCACTTAATTACGAAACACCTTGATAAGTCAAATAAGAATTTTGCAAGGGTGCTGTTCTTAGACGTTTCTTCAGCTTTCAATACAATAGTCTGATTATACTAGTGTCAAAGATGGTACAGTTGGAACCGAATCCATATACTTAATTCACCGGTATGCTTCTTTTCTTACTAACAGAGTACAGAGGGTGAAGGTGAACACGACCCTCTCCGAGCTCAGCATTGACCACTAATGTTGGTGCTCAGCTGTACTTCACCCTTTATACTGACAGCTGTCGTACTGAGGAATGTCTGTCTGAATGTCGACACACCAAATCAATGCATTCTAAAGTACTCAGATGCTAATTCAACTTTAATGTCTCTTCTAGATATAGTTCCAGTGATCCTGGACTGCACCAACACAGAGTAAATACGGTGGTTGAATGGAGTGATAACAACGCTCTCATCATTAACACAAAAAAGACAGAAGAGGTTATATTTGGTGCACCACCAGAGACACACAGATCCCCCATTACTATAGTCAAGGTGAACAGATTAACCAGGTATGTTCATACAGATACCTAGGAGTAGTGATCATCTCCTGTCATGGACAGATCAGATTGAATCAGTGTGTAAGAAAGCAAAGAATCTATTTCCTTCGCCGTTTTAAGATCCTTTGGTGATAGTAGACGGATCCTTATTTTGTTTTTCGCTTCTGTTATTATGAGTGTTCTTCAGTACTGTGGTACCACCTGGTATCATGGATGTTTGTCTGTAGCCTTAAAGTCACAAAATGCTGCAACAACTAAACATTTGTTCAAAGATTGTTGGACAACCACTTCAGAGACTCTACTGTACATCCACGTATGATAACAGCATCCTAAGGTTAGCAAGGAATATCACCTCTAATACTAAGCATGTGTTGTATGGAGAGTATAGGTTGCTGCCTTCAGGAAGGATATATGGTGTTCCAGCATACAATAAGGTCAGACTGAAGAAGTCTTTTGTCCATCAGTCGACTCTGAGGCTTAATCAGGTTTTTGGCCAGGACTAGACTGAGCTGTGGACATTGCTCTGTGCCCTTATGTCTCTATGTATGTAACTGTATTTTTATTTCAGTTTTTGTGTCATGTCAAATGTGTGTATATATGTGTTGCATACAAGGCCGCTGGGCCGCAAGACAAATTTCAGTGCGAACTGCAATAAAGTACTATATCATATATCATCAACACTGTCGTAAGATGAACTGTATCGGGCTTAAGTGGTTAGTACAGGAAGGAAGTGGCTAACGGATACACTGCTCAGCAGTATGGCACGTTTGGTTTCAATACAGATTAGCAGGTGTTGAAAACCGCGTTTGCATAAAGACATATTGCCTAAAGCAGGGGATTAGGCAATATGGTTTATTATTATTATTATTGAGGGGCGCTAGCCCCTCCTATACACAGGTTTAATGTTTGCCTTTAGTTCAAAGTTTGTTTTGTAAACGCCATTGACAATGAAGGGAACATTTACGTTATAATGTGTCGTTGACGTCATATTGTCTCTTTATTTTTAATGACGCTTAATGTTTGTGTTGTTTAATGTTTGTTTTACATCACCATTACATCACCTAATCAACACGAGTTAGACTTTACTATATTCATGGCTGGAAAATGGAAATGAAGAGTTTTCATATTATAGTACATGCATGCACTTTCCTTAATGATTATATCTGGTTTCAGTATTAATTTATGATATATTTCCTCTAATATTAAGGTTATTTTTGTAGTAGTGGTGGGGGTGTTGGGGCATTTCCGGGGGTCCCCGGCCAAAAAGCGTTGAGAACCCCTGCACTAACGTATGTGCACACGTATTCCCTGTTAGAAATCATTAATATCTCAGGCTTCTGGTCCAGGAATATGTCAGTTACAGTATAGGCTATACATCATCATATGTGCGTTCTTGTGTCAAGCATGACAAACTTGCATGACTTAATTTACATTTCTGCCTGTATACAAAAGCGAAAAGCCACAAATTGTGGAATGTGGAATGTCAGGTATAAGGAGCACAGTAAAAGGAGCAGAGATCTACACACCTCTGGGTACATAATATACCTACAGTACAGTGAGTTTAAATGGCTGAACAGTTTTCTGAAAAACCTCATGTTTCTATGTCAGTCGTTCTCAAACTATTTCATGTCAAGGATCCCCAAAAATGTATTTGGCCTCCGATCCCCATTTCAAAATATGATTTACCAGGGACCTCCCAGAAGCAAAGATTTGAGTTAAAAATCGCTGTGAAAGAACATAATATTCAAAGATTTGCGCCACATTTTCATGATCTTTCAAAAATAGACCTACAAGCTCGACCTACAAGATCGTAGTGCGGCACTCGGTGCCGCGCTACGATCCATCCCTGTTGCCCCGGCTGAGTCCCTCTGTTTTCACGGAGGTCTTTCCCAGAAAGCGGAGAGGGGGAACAGCATAGAGGACATCCTGCTCTCTGTCTCCCCATAGCAGGGGTTCCCAAAATGGACCCCCAAAATTACACTTAATTATCACGCGGACCCCCATTTGAAAAGACATGCCAGTGGACCCCAATAAGAGAAGAGTTTTAAGGCTCTAGCAGATATTTTCAACCCGTTTCATTTCAAGGACCACCCCCTGTGTGACATGCATTAGTCTACGGACCCCCCATTTAATGGCATTCCTATCTCTGGGACCCCCAATTTATATTGTAAAATCAATGTTAATTTAACACTGAGGCCTCATTCACACGTATCAAACACTAATCAAGCAAATGTTTGGTCGTTTTATTTTTATTTTAGGCCAGCACAATGCTTTTCCAATGAGAGTCACATGGTTTGACCAAATATTTGTGTTTGATTGCCGATTGCTTGATTAGTGTTTGATACGTGTGAATGATGCCTGAGAGTGTACACAACTACACATGGAACCAAACGGACCCGTTAGGGTCAGAGTTACAGCCTCATAAGGGTCCATTTGGTTCCTAACTATCATTTATCTGGGGGAACCACTAGCCCATAGGATCCCACTCTAACAGATCTGTTAGAGTGGGATCCTATGGGGGGAGAGACACTTATCCTATTGGGACACATGGAGCCTCCAAGGTACACCATGTGTGTGTACCTGCATGGGATACCTGGGGTAGGACGCTCAAAACAAGAGCCCATAGCAACAGCATGGGAAGCTGTTTTACATTGACAGAAAAGGTTTTACATAGACAGAAAAGAAAAGGTTGTGCCCATTTATTCATCATGGGCTCAACAACACACTCAGCTGCGCTGCATGCTCGTCCCACACACACGCATGTTGTTTCCTACATAATGGGGCACGCGTTTACAAGGAAAATATAAACAGGCTTTAATGGTATAAAAGTGACTGCCAAGAAGCATGTATAGCTGCCTGCAACACACATTTCTGAACGTTTTGGGCTCTGTTTTGTCTTGTCTGTCTTGTCTTGTCTTGTCTGTCTGTCTGTCTGTCTGTCTGTCTGTCTGTCTGTCTGTCTGTCTGTCTGTCTGTCTGTCTGTCTGTCTGTCTGTCTGTCTGTCTGTCTGTCTGTCTGTCTGTCTGTCTGTCTGTCTGTCTGTCTGTCTGTCTGTCTGTCTGTCTGTCTGTCTGTCTGTCTGTCTGTCTGTCTGTCTGTCTGTCTGTCTGTCTGTCTGTCTGTCTGTCTGTCTGTCTGTCTGTCTGTCTGTCTGTCTGTCTGTCTGTCTGTCTGTCTGTCTGTCTGTCTGTCTCCTCCACTATATCAATTGATTCCCAGAGAGGAAACACACAGCCAGGCCAAGTTGCAATCAATCAATCCATCCATCCATCCATCCATGGACTCACCCAGCCAGTAGTGCAGGTCATAGATGTTGTGGTTCTTCGCCTTCACGGTCTTGAGGATGACATAAGCGTCTCCGGTGTAGAAGCTCCCGTGTGAGCCGCCGGGCACCAGCGCCAGGTCCATGTTCTCGATCCTCCAGATCTGCAGACCCGCCGTCTGGCCCGCCCTGTCAAACTCCCTGTGGTGCACCATGGTCGTCTCGTCGTCTGCAGCTGGAAGAGCAAATGAATGTGGAGCCCAGGTGTGGTGTGGTGTGGTGTGTGGAGAGAGAGGAGAGAGAGAGAGAGAGAGAGGGACAGTACTGCTTCTGTTCCTGAGGAAGTGTCTGACTGCAACTGTAAAGAGCCACTGTGTGCAGGGCTTTTTGCTTTCACTGAGCTTATGGGGTGGGTGTGTCTAAGTCATGCCAAAGTACACATGTATCCATCCAGGCAGGCAGGCGGACACAAACATGCATGCTTTGCAGTGGAGCGCAGAATGTTTTTTAACAGCGCACAGCACACAAACCCAAAATGGAACAGTTTAAGTTAGAGGAAATGACTCACTCCTTGCTGAACTTAAATTATCCTTTGCGTTGCAATTGACTGAAGTTCCCTTTGTTAAACTGATTGCCTCATCTAAATGAAACCAATTTATATTTATAGCCTATTGTAATGGGAAAATGACATTTCAGTCTATGTGAGCTAACTGTTGAGAGAAAATACTCTTCCACCTGTTACCAGCAGTCAACAACCTATTTGTGTTTAGACTAGCAGAATAGAACAACATCATACAAGGACATGTGTTAAACCATATAAGGCTATGTGTTAAAGAAGTGTCTTGTTACATTTTCAACCATGTGTATTTTTATTATTTTGGAACCCTCTCGAATTGTATAAGAGAGGATGGAAACCTGTAATTGGGAGTTGTCATAATGCTCCGGTGTTGTGCTGCTCCAGGACCGGTCTTGTAATAAACCAGTGATTGTGTTCTCAACACTTTTGACCTTTTACTTGATTTGGACTTCGACTTCTTTCCATATTTGATTATAAGTCTGATATTCCTTAACACTATACACTATTTATACTAGTCTAAAAAAAGGTAACTAGATAAAGTGTAAATGAAATATTGGACAGATCCCTTGAACACATGACTATAGAGATAGTGTTTATCTTTAGTTCGATTTTTGGACCAAATCTGGAGGAGAAATATAAAAATAAATACATTTAAAAGTCTGGTGGCGCTATAACAGGCCGTTCTGGAAAATGTGGGGCAGAGGTTCATCGTTGGCATCCAGGGAGTGTGTGTGCAAGATTTGGCATCAACTGGGTTAACGGTGCCGGACCCCTTTTGGTGTTTAAAGCCTTATGCTTTAGCTGTTGAAAATAGCAGATCTACAAGCTCATAGTGCTGCACCGAGTGCCGCGCTACGAGCTTGTAGATCTGCTATTTTTGAAAAATCGTGAAAATGTGGCGCAAATCTTTGAATATATATTCTTTCAGAGCGAACGTTTTTAACTCATATCTTTGCTTCTGGGGGGGGGGGGGTCCCTGGAACAACATATTTTAAGATGGGGGTCGGCGGCCAATTTCAGATAATCTTTGGGGGTCCTTGACATGAAAATGTTTGAGAACCACTGACATAGAAACATGAGGTTTTTCAAGAAAACTGTTGATGACATTTTGTAGAATCGTCCTCAGGTCTAAATGGGTTAATGCCTGATTCATACTTAGTTGCCATAGTGTCCCGCATGGAAATTGCTGCGCTACAACTAACTACGTAGTGCTTTGTAGAACTTGTAGATCAGCTCTTTTCAGAGAGATCACTGATGTATAAATAAAGCTTAATGTTAATGACACCAATACTTTTTGCCAGTCTGATGTATTTGCCAAATGTTATATAGGATCTTCTACTGTAAACCTTATCTAACATTTCTTCTTATCAGGAATCCAGGGAACTTCTGGTAAGATCAAGCGAGGTGCTGTATTGGACTTTGATCCAATAATTGGGCAGATCATAAATTCATAAATGCCACTTTCCGAAGGTGCAATAAAGACTGTGTGGAGCTGTTGATTTCCACAACCGGCAGTCATCCA
The DNA here is from genome assembly GCF_964188405.1 of Protomyctophum parallelum. NCBI lineage: Eukaryota > Metazoa > Chordata > Actinopteri > Myctophiformes > Myctophidae > Protomyctophum > Protomyctophum parallelum. The sequence continues at coordinate 17,800,122 of NC_139697.1, read as the reverse complement.
TGTTCCCACGATCATAATAGCAGATCTACAAGCTCACAATGTGTCGACGCATTGTGAGCTTGTAGATCTGCTATTTTCAAAATGACCGAAATGTATAGGGTTGAAGTGGCTAATGTGTGCTTTCTAATCAAATCGACAAAGCAACTAGTAACTAAAGTTTTCTAATAATTGTGGTGAAGTAAAAGTACAAATTGTGTCTCTGAGCTGTAGTGGAGTAGAAGTAAAAGTAGGCCTACTGGAAATTGGACTCAAGTAAAGTACTTAAGTAAAAGTACTTAGTTACTTTCCACCACTGACACTTTCCCTCACTGAACAGTCAAAAGGTGTTGGGGCTTCAACTTCCTCATTGTCATCTTGCCAAATAACTGTAACGTGCATTGTGCAACCAGTGTGTTCGTCGACTATACCTTTTTTCACTGACGAAAACCAAATGAAAACTAATATAAGCTACGATGACTAAAACTAAGACTAAATATGGTGACAATTTTGTCAACAAATAAAAACTAGACTAAAATGTCAGGAAGGGACTATAGTGGACAAGAGATCCAGTATAAGTCATTTTACACTTGGCTGCATGCTGAGAATAGCCGATCTACAAGCTCACAACGCATCGCTGCGACACAAACTTGTAGATCGGCTATTTTCAGCAATCAGTAAAAGTGTAAAATCAGTCACTATGACGGCATCAAGGCCTGCCAAAATACATGTTAGTCGATTAAATCTTAAGGTATTTAGTCGACTAAAACTAGACTAAACAATAAAACATTCCAGGTGACTAAAATGTGACTAAAACTAAATGAAAGCTATTCAAGAGACTAATGACTAAAATGAAAATGTGCCGCCCAAAAACCACACTGACATTGTGAACCTGGGTCTTCTTCTTCTACCACTCTTTCAAGAGGAAATATTATATGCAGTCAACCACCAATCATGTGGCTCTGAGAAACACCACTTTGACCCTTTGATATAATAATGATAATAATGTGTGAAATGGAACAGAAGCATGTGAATGATATTTGATAATTAATCAAAAATCAAATGCCTTGACATGTCTTGCATAACGTGTTCCTCCTTGTCTTGGCTTTGAATCATAGAATAGAATGATTGAAATACACATTGCTCGTAACTTTATGATTCGCAGGTTGAACAGGGCCTCAGATCTTAAGAAGGGACCATATACCTGTATCAAACCTTTTTCGAGATTTAGATTGTTTTAAGTACTTGTCATGGTCAAATGGCTATATTATCCCATTCTGAGCGGGAACCCCTTTTTGTGTTTTAAGCATTATGTTATACTTTTGTGTAGCTTTTGAAAAATAGCAGATCTGCAAGCGCGGCACTGAGCGCCGCACTACGAGCTTGTGGATCTGCTAAATGTGCCTCAAACCTTTGAATACATATTCTTTCAGAGCGAACATTTTTAACTCGAATCTTTGCTTCTGGGGGTGGGGGGGGGGGGGGTCCCTGGAACAAATTCTGGGGGTCCTTGACATGAAAGCACCACTGACATATAGAAACATAGGTTTTTCATTTTCTGAAAATCCTAACAAAAAAATTTAATAGAATCTGGTTTCGGGTCTAAATGGGTTAAACTTAAGGGACCATATGGTATCAAAATTCTTCGAGATTTAGATTGTTTTAAGTGCTTGTCATTGTCAAACAAGCTATATTATCTGAGCGTGAGATCATGCTCCAGCCAGTATGATGTGTGGCTTATGCACATGAACCCATGTTGAGGGCAATTAAAGCAACACCATCATACACTAAACAGCTTTCCTCTATCTCTCACAGTGACGTCAGCCCTACAATATATATAGCCTATATATTCCCTCATGAGTCCAAATTGGGCCATCATTTTAAAAGCAGACATGTCAAACTTCGTTGGTGACTTAATAATAATGCTTATTACCGCAGTTTTCAGTTCCCAGTTTCAAATTCCAGAATAGTGTTGCATGGAGGGTTACTTCCTCCACCACCACATAGCGTTGAACCCAGTGAGGTGTCCCCAGCCCTGAGTGAGGCATCAGCCAAGTGGTGTTGATTTCGTCGACTACAAGACTAAGACGAAAAATGTCCGCCGACTACCTTTTTCCACTGACGAAAACTAGATGGAAACTACATGAAAACTAAGCTACAATTGGCTAAAACTATGACTAAATATATACCGACAATTTCGTCAACAAATAAAAACTAGACCAAAATGATAGGAAGGGACTAGTGGACAAGAGATCCAGTATGTCCTTTTACACTGAAAATAGCCGATCTACAAGCTCACTTGTGAGCAGCAAGTGTAAAAACACATTTTAGTCGACTAAAATCTGATGATATTTAGTCGACTAAAACTAGACAAACACTAAAACATTCCAGGTGACTTAAATGTGACACCGCAGCCAAGTGCTGTGAAGGAGCCTGGAGGCCACATTGATGTTCCATGGTATATGGTGTCATATCTGCCCAACCAGACGGGTGAGGGGTGAGGGCGACCGTATGGAATTCATGATGTGTTCCATATAATCTATTAATAAAATGGTAAAGGGTGCATTTATATAGCGCCTTCACCCAAGGCGCTTTACATAGATGCATGATTGTGCATTACATTCACCCATTCACACACCGATGGCACAAACCATGCAAGGCACCAACCAGCACATCAGGAGCAATTAGGGGTTCAGAGTCTTGCTCAAGGACACTTTTGGGGTTTGAACTGTGCGTTTACCATCCGGCCACTCTACCACTGAGCCACCGCCGCCCCTAATCTCGCCTCTCTTGGAGAGATCAGAGAGCCGGCGGTCTGTGACTGTGACTCAAAGAACCCCCTCGTCTTCTCACACATCAGTAGCGTTACTTCCTCTTCTGGTCCCTCCCCCAGCCGCAGGTTCCTCATTGACTTGAAAAGAAATGCACTGTTAAGTTTTAGCTGTGAGTATATGAGGTGTATAGCTCATCTGTCATCTATTAGTTAACACTAAACGTTTATTTTATTGTTTTTGTTTGAGAGGCGCTATAGCCCCTCCTATATACCGCTTTAATGTTTGTGTTGTCTGAACAAACATTAAGAATGCCATTGACAATGAACGGACACTCTACGTCATGTGTGTCTGAGCAAATCGGCATATGTACATCGGTGGGAACCCTCGGACAATAAGGGCCGATTCATACTCCTATTTTAGAGCCGAATAAAAGTCGGTTCGGCTCTGTAGAGCCTACAATGTGACGTCATTTTAGGTTCGGGGGGGGGGGGGGGGGGGGGTACCGTCCTAAAGTCGTCTCTTCGGTGCTGATGAAAATTTCCGACGAGCCGAAATCATTTCGGCACTACAGCGCCGAAACAACAGTAAAATAGGAGTATGAATCGGCCCTAAGAGGGCACCATTCTTGATGATGATGTACGATGATTAGTATAGAGCGCCGCTCACTTCACACGGGTCACAGCTGTGATATTTAAGCTCAGTATTCCCATGGCAATCATAACTAGAAAAGTCGCAATTTTGAAAATTTCTATAACGCTTGAATAGTTTGTTATTCTTCGCAGACATACAGTAGCCAATCTACCAGCTCACAACATACCGTGTCTGTGAGTTTGTAGATCTGCTATATTTTAGAATTAAATAAAAAGTAGATTTTCTTTGGAAGTAGGATTTCCTTGGAAGATTTTATTGTTTTGTCTGTCAAATTCTGAACTTATATCCAACATATATAGGGCCCTAAACCCATAACACCTCATTAGAGTAAACAGGTTAAAAAAAAATACACCAGTGTGAACCGAGTGGTTCACACTCCTCTCTCTCTCTCTCTCGTGCGTTCGTGTGCGTGCGTGTGTGAGAGGTGGTCAACTTCACCTTGAATCATTTTCACCTGGGCTATGCTATGCAAATGCAACCACTATTGAAAGTTAAAAGCACACTGACTCAGTGAGAGAACGTATGTCCGAACAAATTGCTCTATCGCAAAAAGTAAAAGTCGAATGCGATTTTTGTTTTCGCCGCGAGTGACCCGAGACATTAAGGTACACCCTGTGCGATCGTGGTATTGGTACGATAAAAAACGTGGTTATAAGAGCGAGTTAAGAAATTGTGATTGTGATGAAAAAATTGCTGACTCATTCAGGCAGTTAACATGGAGTTTTATGACACATTATGATGGTACACCTGTCGCTTTCAGGGCTGTAGTTCACGTACCGTATGTATCTTGGCTGTGGTTGTGACATTGGCTGAAAGAGGACAAGTGTGGCTACAAAATTACCGAAACCCATGCGTGTAAAGTTAATATTTTGGCCGTGAGGACGATTTGTTCTGAGAACTTCAGTACAGTCTTCACAGTGGCTTCTCACTCTGAGCCGGTCTCTCTCTGGGCGTGCGACACTGAGTCGAGATTTTTGCTCAGACCAAACACACTTTGAACTGCGATAGCGGGCAAACCGTGCAACGTATTCGAATTCCGTCTGAACCACAACAAAGTCAATGGCCTCGTGTGCTGTTTGAGGTTTAAATCGTGTTTCTACGTAACAGTATGCCAGAGTAATGTGGCTCCAACGTAACGTGTCGTTTTCTGTTTTTACCCGCGTTTCCCCATTGACTTTGAATGGGGCATTTTCCGCGATGTTTATTGCGAATTACGTCGGCACGGTAACCCGAAACGGTAAGCACAAGCACACCATTCCCGGCCGAGCCGCACGTTTCAATGTATATATTGTGGGGCTTTGGTAAACCGTGCGGCCGGCCATAGACGTCAAAGTTTTGTGTCTTGACTACGATTACGATTAAGTATGTGTTGCGGATTTCAACCTGTGTTTCTGCCATTGCATGGCAGGCACCCAGAACAAATTGAAGGTTGTTCCAGGTGACAATAATTATATGTTTTTGTATGATCTCTTTTCTCATAGTAAAATAGTATTCTATTCCAAGTATTATTTTTTATCAATTAATTTTATTTTGATATAGTCCAAATGTATTTTGGAAAATCTATAGAATCATGTCCTAAATGTTTTATTGTAGCCTCTAGGTAGCCCATTGGGCTACTTGCCTCATCCTAGCACTTTTCTGTATTCTTGTACGTTTCATTATTTAGTTTGTATAATGTGTTAAATCAAATCAAATCATAGGAAACAAGACCAAATTATCAACTATACACTTTAGAAACAAGCCAAAAAAGTCGCTTATAATAAGCAGACATGGCAACACTAGCACCATGTCTTCTCTCTTTGGGGCTTTGTGCCAGCTAGTATAGTGCTCTACATACTCTATGGTGCTACAGCACCACCTACAGACTGGCCATAGATACTACAGGCGCCTTGAGGGTGTGGGTGCTGTTTTGGTCGTTGTAGTGTGAGTGTGGACACGTAGATTGCTTCTCATTAAGTGTAGGCTATACGGTAAACTTTTTGACAACGCCTTCAGTGATATCTTTTCAAACGTCTGTGTGTGGACGAAGACCTTTGGGTTTTTTAATGGGTTTATCTTTTTAGATGTATGTTTTTATCTGCATTAATTTATATATGCATTCATATTAAAATAATATCATGTTTGCATGTGTGGCAGGATGGACGTGCAATGTCACGGCCCATCTCCCATCCTTGTTGGTGGATGGACCAGAGTCACAGCCATCCTCCGCCCACTTAGTAGTGGGCTGATTGGTAGCGTTGTAAGACAGTGTGCCTTCGGCTTTGCGTGAGCGGTGTTGTCTCTCAGTCTGCTGTTTGTGGGTGCCATACCACGCTCCGGGAGCTGCTGTGTCCACAGACTCGACAGCTAAACAAAACTGTCCCGGCATGTTAGTGAGCACCTTGGTGCAGCCTCGGGGCTACAATTGACTCACTCACTCCTTCGGGAGGTCGGCTTGCGGTGATGTTAGTGAGCACCTTGGTGCAGCCTCGGGGCTACAATTGACTCACTCACTCCTTCGGGAGGTCGGCTTGCGGTGACGCTTCACCACGCCACCCAGTGACTTCCCTACCTGGCTTCTGCTACGTGAGGCACTACAGCGGTGCACTCGTCCCTCCTTAATGCGGGCCGGCACCACACCTGCTGCTTTGCTGGGAGTACATGGAAATCATCCAAGTGATCTGTCCACCCTCAACGGGAGAGCAACTGGTTTTGGGTTGTTTCTGATTAGTATTTAACTATTTTTATATTGTATTATATATTATATATATTATATATTATATATATTTTTATATTTGATCTATGCTGCCCGTCCTACTGATTCCCCTTGAATAACACCCGTGGTTAATGAGAAGTGATACATGTTTATTGTTCCACAGTGACGTATTGGCCTGTGTGCATATATATTGTATATTATCCTCCCTCTTATTATCATGACGGTATATGTTATCCCCCAGTGAATGCATTTATTATGGCCAGTGAAATGTTTTAATGAATGAAGTTCTAATTAAATCATTTTCGTACCTTTTGCAACCACGTTTCTGCCTGCCTCATTACATGTAAAACGAACCTGTGTTGAGGAGTCATTAAGTGCTCTGGGTGTTTATATCTTAGTAAATATCTCTTGGGGCGAAACTCCCCTTGTGGCGTAGTCTGGTCTAGCTAATTCATACCACCCTGTCACATTTGGCGTGGGTCGGCAGGACTTACAAATAAAAAATAGGCTTGGCAGAGACGTGTTCATTTTTTTTCTGTTTAGAACAGTTGGTTCCTGTGGGAAAAAAGTAAAAAAAAACAAAAAAAAAACACTGGGAGTGTATGGTGGCATGGATTGTGATTAATTTGTTATTATTTATTTTCTTTCTTTCAGTGCGAAGCAAAGCAGCAGTGTGTGGTGGTGGGACGTGAGAGCACCCCCTTGGTCACCTGAATTGGCTCCCTGGTTTCCAAGGCAGGGGTTGGGTACTACTCCAATTGGTCGTAAGTCTTGAAAAATTTCTGTTCCCAGCATGGCGTCGGAGGCTGAGCTACAAGAGCTCAGGGACCTGGTAGCGCAGCTGAGGGCAGATAATAGTTCGCTGAGGCAGGAACAGAGAGAGGCACAACCAGGTGGTAGTAACATTGTCTCCTCGGAGGTATCAGTCCCTTCCACTTTGGCGCCGCCTTCGGGAGCGGCCAGTGCTATTGCACCAGAAAGGTTGGTCTTTGTGCCGCGAGATAGAAAGTGCCCGTATTTCAACGGCAGGTCAGGTGCAAGTATAAACGAATGGGTTGAGGAGGCACAGGCTTGCATGCGCGCTCGCTATCTTTCGGCCATAGACCAAGCTTTTTTTCTGTTTGATCACTTGGAGGGAGAGGCACGGGAGGAGATAAGACATCGCCCTGCTGCGGAGAAGGAGGACCCCAATAGAATTATTGGCATTTTGAAAGACATGTACGGGTGCTCACAGTCCTATGTAGCTTTACAGGAGGCATTTTTCTGCAGGAAACAGCAGGACGGAGAAACATTACAGGAATTTTCTCTTGCTCTTCTGAGTTTAATGGAGAGAGTCAGACAGCGCTCACCGGCCGGCATGTCTAATGCAGGGGCCTTGTTGAGGGACCAGTTCACTGAACACGTCTTAGAGAGCTCCCTTCGACGGGAATTGAAACAACTGGTACGTCGGCGTCCAACCAGTACCTTATTGGAGGTTAGAGAGGAAGCGATCCGCTGGGAGCGGGAGGGCATGCCAGGGGGGGCAAGGGGCCGTAGTTATTCCGTCCCCTCGGCACATGGCATCCAGTATGCGGTTCACAGCGGTGCACGTCCATCAGGCGGTAACGTACTTCGGTCGGAGGAGTTTAATGAATTGAAGGACATGCTAAAAACACAACAGGAGCAGCTAAATCAGCTCACTCAGGCCATGGCACTTCAACATGACACTCCACAGAATAGTCGACCACCAGGTGGTGGTCCGGTGATCTGTTGGAAGTGCCAACAGCCCGGCCATTTAGCTAGAAGGTGTGTGGCACCTGTTCCATCATCAGCTAGGGACAGGTCATCTTTCCCCCACGCACAGGCGGAAAACTAGCACCCCCTGAACTACAGAGCCGTAGTTCGGGTGGGGACCCTACTGGCTCAAGAGGTCTTATTGATGCAGGTACAATATCAAGCTTAATGTCATCTTGTCCACATTTGGATGTGTGTATTGGGGGGAGAATGGTGCCTTGCTTGATCGACACTGGATCCATGGTATCCACAATAACTGAGTCCTTCTTTGTACAGAATTTCGAGCCATGGGGCCAGGATCGCCTACGATCGTGTCACTGGTTGCGGCTGAGCGCTGCTAATGGGCTCCCTATCCCTTATGTCGGCTACATGGAGCTGGACGTAGAGCTTTGTGGGAAAATCGTGCCGAAGTGCGGAATACTAATCGTCAGAGACCCTCCAACAACTCTTGCTTCCCAGACTCCTGGGGTCCTGGGGATGAACGTCATGGTTCGTCGCTATCGCGAGCTCTTTGGCCAGCATGGGGCTGCACTCTTTAAATCGCTGCCAGTATTGCAGGCCCCCAGTCCCATCGTAGAGGCTTTACAACGATGCCACAGGGCGGAAACTCAACCAGCTAGGTTTGACCTGGGGAAGGTAAAGGTTCGTGGCAGGCACGCATGGCGCATCCCGGCGGGCATGATGAGGCTGGTCGCGGCGACATGTACAGACCACGAAGTTCCCACCTCGGTCTTCTTCGAACCCCCAGAGTCTGGTCTACCTGCTGGTTTGTTGGCTTCTCCAGCCCTACTTACAGTGACTCGGGGCACGGTCTATGTCCCAGTAGTCAATGTGGGAACCACTGACGTGTTGCTTTACCCACGGGTTGTCTTGGGTGAAGTGAGCAGCACTCAGGTGATTACCTTGCCGTCGGGCGTCATCGAGGATGGATCAGTCACAGCGACCATCTCTTCCCAAACCGGGTGTACTTCCATATCAGACCAGATTGAGACTCTGGATCTGAGTGCTCTGTCGAGCGAAGACCAAGGGCCGGCTAGAGCCTTGCTGCGGAAGTACAGTGGAGTGTTTTCTGCCCATGAAGGGGACTTGGGCTGCACGGACTTGATCTCCCACGAGATTCCGTTGCTGGACGATGCACCAGTTCGCCAGAGACATCGGCGCATACCTCCCTCTGAATACGAGGTTGCAAAGGCCCATATTAATCAGCTGCTGGAGTCACACATTATCAGGGAGAGTAGCAGTCCATATGCATCTCCCATCGTCTTGGTAAAGAAGAAAGATGGTAGTCTCCGCATGTGCGTTGACTACCGCTGGCTAAACGCAAAGACGAGGAGGGACGCATTCCCGCTGCCCCGGATCGAGGAGTCACTGGATGCGTTGACGGGAGCTCGCTGGTTCTCGGCTATGGACTTGGCCAGCGGGTACAACCAGGTCCCGGTCATGGAAAAGGACCGTCAGAAGACTGCGTTCTGCACCCCATTTGGCCTCTTCGAATGGAACAGAATGCCATTTGGGCTCTGCAATGCCCCTGGGACTTTTCAGCGCCTGATGGAACGCTTGTTTGGGGATCAGAATTGTCAAACTTTACTTCTTTATCTTGACGACATTGTCATTTTCTCTTCCACCGTGGCTCAGCACTTGGAGCGGATGGACCTCGTTCTTGGCAGGCTGCAACGGGAGGGCTTGAAGGCCAAGCTGTCAAAGTGTGCTTTCTTCCAACGTGAAGTTCACTACTTGGGCCATGTGATCTCTGGCCAGGGAGTCTCCACAGACCCCGGGAAAATTGAGGCTGTCGCCAACTGGAGTCAACCAGCCACGGTCTCAGAGTTGCGCTCGTTCCTGGGCTTTGCCAGCTACTACCGCCGTTTTGTGGAGGGGTTTGCCAAAATGGCAGCCCCTCTGCATGCACTGGTAGCTGAGCTGGCAGGGACAAAGTCCAAGAGGGCTTCCCTTAGAGTTTCAGAACAGAACTTTCCTTCTCTATGGTCGGAGCAGTGCCAATCAAGCTTTGAGGCCTTGAAGAGGAAGCTTACATCTGCGCCTGTCCTGGCTTACGCGGACTTCTCCTTACCGTTCATCTTGGAAGTGGACGCCAGCCACAGCGGATTGGGTGCTGTCCTATCCCAGGAGCAGGAGGGCAAAGTGCGCCCAGTGGCATTCGCCAGCCGGGGTCTCCGTCCCACTGAGCGCAACATGACGAACTATAGCTCCATGAAGTTGGAGTTTGTAGCGCTCAAGTGGGCCATGACAGAGAAATTCTGTGAGTACTTGCTGGGGCATCGTTGTATTGTTTATACAGACAACAACCCACTGGCGCACCTCTCTTCAGCCAAACTCGGTGCAGTGGAGCAGCGCTGGGCCAGCGAACTGGCGCCATTCGACTTCGAGCTGAAATATCGCTCGGGTAGGAGTAATGGGAATGCGGACGCACTGTCTCGACAACACCCAGCAGGGGCGACAGAGCTACAGGGGTTGATTCCTGGTACCACCCTTCCAACCGTGCTGCGGCTGGCTGTACCACCGGAGCAACCAGTTCAGGCAACTCAGGCCACCATTATAGCTTTGCCTGGCCATAGCTTATCCGACTTGCAGACCTTACAGGCGGGGGATACGGTCATTCAAGAAGTTCTAGTTCACTGGAGGCAGGGGACACGCCCAAGCACTGCGGAACGCAAATTATTGTCTAAACCAGCAACAACACTGCTTGGCCAATGGGACCGCTTAGTGGAGAGAGAAGGCGTGCTATACCGTAAGGTTTTCCGCCCGGATGGGGCGGAGGAGACACATCAGTTGGTTCTACCTGAGGTCCTGAGAAAGGACGTTCTGACGCAGTTACATCAGCAACATGGACATCAGGGTGTCGAGCGAACCACAGAGTTAGTCCGTCAGCGTTGTTATTGGCCGGGTGTGTCTGCCGACGTGGCTCAGTGGTGCCTGGAATGTGAGCGGTGTCAGGTAGCAAAGGATACCAGACCGGCTGCACGAAGCTTCATGGGGCACCTTCTTGCTTCACGGCCCAACGAGATTGTGGCGATTTACTTCACCATCCTGGAACCTTCCCGGTCAGGTCACGAAAACGTCTTGGTCATAACTGACGTGTTCAGCAAATACACGCTGGCCATTCCCACTAGGGACCAACGGGCATCCACGGTGGCGCAAGTACTGGTCAATGAATGGTTTTATAAATTCGGGGTCCCTGGTCGCATTCATTCGGATCAGGGCCGAAACTTTGAAGCATCCCTCATCCAACAGCTCTGTAGTCTGTACGGGATCCAAAAGTCTCGGACTACACCGTACCACCCTGCTGGCAACGGACAGTGTGAACGATTCAATCGAACTCTACACAACCTCTTGCGCACACTGCCATCCTTCCGTAAGACGGATTGGGTTGACTATCTCCCGCAGATGCTATTCTGCTATAACACCACCCCCCATCAGGCCACAGGGGAGACTCCTCATTACTTACTGTTTGGTCAGGAACCACGTCTACCTGTAGACTTCCTGTTAGGGAGGGTCCCGGAACCAATAGCAGGCAGCGTAAATGCTTGGGTCACCGAACATCAGAATCGGCTGCAGATAGCCTTTGAGGGGGCTCGGGATCGGCTGAAGATTGCGGCAGATCGGAGAAAAGCGCTTCATGACCCAAAGGTCCGGGACCCGTCCTTAGAGGAGGGCCAGCTGGTTTATCTCCGGGACCTTAGCGTGAGAGGCCGCCACAAAATTCATGACCTATGGCATCCCGAGATTTATAGGGTAATTAAAGCCCCCAAGCCTGGGGGGGGGCGTGTACACTATTGCACCTGTGAAGGAACCGAACCAAGTGAAGCATATTCATCGCACACTCCTCAAACTCCGGATTGGGAAAGAGCCTCCCACCAGTAACTCTCCAAGTGACCAACAGGTAGAGCAGTCCTCCTCAGGTGGGTGACGATCACAGCGATGGCGACTGGTTTGTTCTGACATCAGAAGTACCCCAGGCCCCTTTGGCTTTGCCCGTAGATCCATCTCCAGTGGGGGCTCCCCTGTGTCCTTCTGGCCAACCAGATTCCACCTTGGCTGAGCCGGTCAACCCAGAAGAGAGCCCTACGGGGCAGTTGGATTTAGAACCCTCCGTTCCTCGGTTAGACGAACCGCTTATTAACGAAGATAGACAGGTGAGTCCAGAGTGTGGGGAAGCTGATCCGAATCGGAAGGATTCACCCCCCACTGTGCTGGTGACTCTCGAAACATCTGCGGTTGTGCCGGTAGACTTGCTGTCCAGCAGGTTACTTCCACTCCCTACATCTGACGAAATTGGCGAGGCAGTCCGGAGAACGGGGAGGTCTACAGCAGGCCAACATTCGAACCGTTACCATCTCCCACAGGCAGTGGATAGGGGGTTTGCATCGAATGCTGTCTCAGCTTCGTCCAGCCCTTGGCGTGGTCATCGTCGGGACGACGATGCAAATGGGTGGGACGGATTGTGGCAGGATGGACGTGCAATGTCACGGCCCATCTCCCATCCTTGTTGGTGGATGGACCAGAGTCACAGCCATCCTCCGCCCACTTAGTAGTGGGCTGATTGGTAGCGTTATAAGACAGTGTGCCTTCGGCTTTGCGTGAGCGGTGTTGTCTCTCAGTCTGCTGTTTGTGGGTGCCATACCACGCTCCGGGAGCTGCTGTGTCCACAGACTCGACAGCTAAACAAAACTGTCCCGGCATGTTAGTGAGCACCTTGGTGCAGCCTCGGGGCTACAATTGACTCACTCACTCCTTCGGGAGGTCGGCTTGCGGTGATGTTAGTGAGCACCTTGGTGCAGCCTCGGGGCTACAATTGACTCACTCACTCCTTCGGGAGGTCGGCTTGCGGTGACGCTTCACCACGCCACCCAGTGACTTCCCTACCTGGCTTCTGCTACGTGAGGCACTACAGCGGTGCACTCGTCCCTCCTTAATGCGGGCCGGCACCACACCTGCTGCTTTGCTGGGAGTACATGGAAATCATCCAAGTGATCTGTCCACCCTCAACGGGAGAGCAACTGGTTTTGGGTTGTTTCTGATTAGTATTTAACTATTTTTATATATATTGTATTATATATTATATATATTATATATTATATATATTTTTATATTTGATCTATGCTGCCCGTCCTACTGATTCCCCTTGAATAACACCCGTGGTTAATGAGAAGTGATACATGTTTATTGTTCCACAGTGACGTATTGGCCTGTGTGCATATATATTGTATATTATTCCTCCCTCTTATTATCATGACGGTATATGTTATCCCCCAGTGAATGCATTTATTATGGCCAGTGAAATGTTTTAATGAATGAAGTTCTAATTAAATCATTTTCGTACCTTTTGCAACCACGTTTCTGCCTGCCTCATTACATGTAAAACGAACCTGTGTTGAGGAGTCATTAAGTGCTCTGGGTGTTTATATCTTAGTAAATATCTCTTGGGGCGAAACTCCCCTCGTGGCGTAGTCTGGTCTAGCTAATTCATACCACCCTGTCACACATGCAGCTTCATCATTTTTCAAAAATAGCAGATCTACAAGCTCATAGCGCGGCACCGAGTGCTGCGCTACGAGCTTGTAGGTCTGCTATTTTTGAAGAATTGTGCAAAAATGTAGCGCAAATCTTTGAATATGTATTCCTTCAGAGAGAACGTTTTTAACTCAAAGCTTTGCTTCTGGGGAGGTCCCTGGAACAACATATTGTCAGATATCGGTCGGCGGCCAATTACATATAATTCTGGGGCTCCTTGACATGAGATAGTTTGAGAACAACTTTATGTTTACTACAAGCCAAAAGGGCTATAAGCCAAAAGGGCTTATCGTGGAAAAAGATAGGCAAACCCAGTATTGCTCAGTGGTTTAGGGAGTTATCATTGTGTCTTCCTCTGGAAAGAATCACTTATACTTTGAAGAATAAACAGAAGATGTTTGATAAGATATGGGGACGGTTTATCCAATATATTACGGTTAATGATTTATCTTATTTAATGGTGGAAACTGAAAATGTCTAATTGTATTCTCTGCAGTTGTTTGGTCTTGTGGCCATAAGGACTCTGTTGTTGTTACCATTCTGCCCTTATTTTCTTACTGTATTTATATATGTATATGTATTGTATGTTTTTGTTTTGTTTTTTGTTTGTTTGTTTTTCATTTTAAGTAATTGTATTGTCTGTATTATGTATTGTTTTGTTGTATTGTCCGTTTGTCAAAAAAAAAAGAAAAATGCAATAAATATATTGTTTAAAAAAATAAAGGTAGTGTAATAGTACAACTTCAGATACAGAATATCTAGACAGCAATATCAGTTTATCAGTGTCATTTTAATACCATCAATATCTAAATGACTTAAAATTAATTACAAAGGTTTTGAAAAGGCCATCACGAGTGTAGGAAGATGCAGAGCGGGTTTTCCAACGTGTGTGTGTGTGTGTGTGTGTGTGCGTGTGCGTGCGTGCGTGCGTGTCTGGATCGGACCGATCAGCAGGTGCTGTATTGCTGCCAGTAGGCCAAGGACAAGTCTGCCTATTAACTATAGGTAACTTGCCAGCTTACATTTAGCTTATACCTCTAGTCTACAGAATAGTCAAAAACTGTGATGAACATGCATCAAAATTATTTTTAATATTTCTGTTACTTACCTACCCCTATACTCATCCCATTATGGGAGATAAGGCTTCATTAATGAACCCTACAAACCCTCCCGCACACTCAGAAAACTGTGGAATGCACTTCCCGTTGCAGTCAGAACTGCAGCATCACTCCCAATACTCAGCCTTAGACTTAGATAGCATTTGATACAGACTTTATAGCATGTTATGTAGACAGCACTATAATTGCATTGTACAGTCATAGCACATCATGGTACATATGTATAGCATAGTATAGTATATGTATAGTTTATATTTATAGTTTTTTCATTATATAGATATTCATTCCACTGTTACGTTCTTAGCTTACGCATGTTTCATGATAAATGCTTTTTATATATGTGATGTATTCCAAAGCTTTTTTGTTCTTGCTTAATGTAAGCCACTCTGGATTAAGAGCGTCTGCTAAATGCCTAAATTGTAAATTGTAAATTGCAGCATGGCAGGTTCACCTGTTCCTGCTCTTTGTGTCACAGTTCTGCTGAACCCCGGGGCCTCCCAGAGTTATAGTGTCGAAGTGTCCTTGAGCAAGACACTGAACCCCCAATTGCTCCTGATGTGCTGGTTGGAGCCTTGCATGGTTTCCGCTGCCATCTGTGTATGAACGGGTGAATGTAATGCACAATCTATTATGTATAGCGCCTTGGATAAAGGGACTATATAAATGCACCATTTACCATTAAAAAAATGTTGTGATGCGATTCCCCAGCACACATCCGGCTCCCTGTTTTCTTGTACAGTTAAATGGTAAATGCTGCATTTATATATGGCGCTTTACATAGATTGTGCATTACATTCACCCATTTATACACACACACACACACACACACACACACACACACACACACAAACACACACACATTCATACAACGATGGCAGAGTAAACCATGCAATTAAGGCAACAACCTGCTCATCGGAAGTAATTAGGGGTTCAGCGTCTTCCTCAAGGACACTTCGACTAACTCTGGGGGAGCCCAACAGGGATCGAACTGGGAACCTTCTGGTTCCCAAGAGACCCTTGTGTACCCTTGGGCCACTGCCGTTGTGAAACACACATCCATCCTAGTACTGTACATGCTTCACTGACAGGCACCATCCCCAGCCCATAGAGTACAGTGCAACCCAGAGCCATCTAATAGAAGAGTTACGATACTGAGGGGGCAGAAACCGAGCGCTTGAGCGCTGTTCATGCAGCCTGAACTGAGCCAAGCTGGAGTTGGAAATACATTGTTTCCAACGAGGGCGGCGCATACAAGGGCTTTTTTTAAGCATGTGTGGGTTGTCATAAACATTAATAAACTTTAACATAAACATTAAAGTCTCTTTAATGTTTATGTTGTACTATTGCTACAAAACAATCTAAAATGAAGGGATTTAAGATCATTAAAGCTGGGCTGTTGCCTGAGTCCAATGCATTTCTGCCTACTTCCGGTCCAGGACTTGGCCCAGTTGCTTGTCCCCATTCTCAATAGAAGTCTATGTAGGAGAGCCGCCATTGGACTGAAGCCCCATGAAGTGAACACAGTTTGCGTAACTCTGTCTATATCTAAGGCTATGAGGTCACCAATACTGTATATTCTTCACTGACGGGCACCAACCCCAGCCCGTATAGAGTACTGTAAAAATAGATCTGCTATTTTTCAATAGCTAAAGTATAACATAGGTAATGCTTAAAACACCAAAAGGATTCCCGTGCTGAATGGGTTAAGCTAAAGTACCGATACCGCAAATGTAGATGTACTCTGTTACGTTAAAGTGCAACGTCTGAATTCAAAATTCTACGTACAAACATATTAAGTAGAACGTACAGTAGAACCATGAGGCCCATAGGGGCAGGAGCCTATCTCCTGTTTCTGTATAGCATGAGGCAGCTTGATGTACAAGTACACCCCCTGGACATGACGCTAATATGTCGCAGGGACTTACTTACCCCCCCTGATCTGGTGTTTCATAGTCATAATACGCCCAACCAGAGATGCACTATGGTGTATTTAAAAGGTATATTCAGTGATTTCACTTAATACAAAAATCACTTATATTTTTTATTTTGTTGTGATAACCCACCCTATACCCTATAGAGTGTGCTGACCATATAAGGAGTTCCTCCCTGTCTCCAGTTAACCCCTGGGGGTCAAAAAACATAGGTTTCGTTTTTGCCTATAGGTGGCCCAGCCTTCATCCAACCAAGATAGAGAGGGGCCTTCTGCCAATCATGATCGAGCGGGGGCGGGCCTTGGTGTGCGTGCCGTTGGCCTGTTGCGTGTCCCTCCCCACTGTAGTGCATGTGCATGTGCACATCTTGTTACCGGGGCGGACCGGGGGGGGGGGGGTCCAAATCACTGAATGCTCCTTTAACCCATTCTGGACGGGAACCCCCTTTGGCAGATCTACAAACTCATAGCGCTTCGAGCTTGTAGGTCTGCAACTTTTGAAAAATTGTGAAAATGCAGTGCAAATCTTTGAATATATATTCTTTCAGAAGACTTTTTTTATTTTATTTCAACGTGCCCCTACACTCCACAGTGGCGGGTTCTTTACCCCTGTGACATCCGAGCGCCGGCTAAATGGATTTAACTCAGACCCATGAGGCACCACAAACGAGACAAATGTGGACATCAACATTCAAAAGGTTGAACCGTTCGTTACGTTGTGGAAATGCCATTTCTCCCACCCACAGCTTCTTCAGGTCATGGCATCTGCAACCCATGACTTACACAGCCATATATGTATATAGGCGCAGTGGATGGTTACAGTATGTTATATTTTATATTTTTATAGACAACTTTGGCCTTGTTGTAGTTGTAGTTATTGTCGCCCAAAAAACCCCGCACGTGAGGCCTTTAGGAGGCCGCACCACCGTTACCCTGTTGGTGGAGCCTGCGGAATCCACCACTCCCGAATGAATGGTCTGGTGCCGGGAATCTGGTACGACGCACACGTCCTGCAGGTGAACCTGATGAGACGTAGGAGATGCCCGGCCAGGAGTCAACCCTCAGTGCCTATAGTCCCTCCACGCGCCAGGTGACCTTCCCGGTACCCGTCGGATGGCCCGCCCAGTACCGGCAGGGTATCTGGAGCAGTGGATTGTGTGTCCCATGGTTTTTCCCTAATGGGACTGATCGAAGGTAGCTACTGGTGATCTACTTGATCAACCCCGGCTGGGTCACACCGAGTGAGGGGTATGATGTTGGTAGACCCCGAAACCCTGATGACCTTGGGATACATCACTGAGGATACGTCCCAGTTGCATCCTTGCGATGTTTTTTTGTTTTGTTATATTTTTATACAGGACTTTGGCTTTGTTGTAGTTGTTGTTGTTGTGGTGGTGGTGGTTGTTTTTTTTTAAATAACATTGACTTGACGTAACTTAACAGTCGAGGCAGATCGATCGCAGCCTTACATCTTCTCCACAGACTTCTTCCCTGCTCTTCCTCGGCCTGCAGTATCTTTTGATCCATCAGATCCATTGTGTCGTACTGCTCCACGATGAGCTCCATGTTGTTTTCCTGTATCTGTTTTAATGCCAGCTGAGAAGCCAGTTCCTCCCTCTCCTTCTCCCAGGTGTGCTCCTTGGCTGAAAACTCATCACTCTGGGACTGCAGTTGTTCGTTCAAGCTCTGCTCTCTGGCGGCCATGTCTCTCCTCAGGTTCTCTTCCAGATCTATCAAACTCTCCATCTCCATCTCCAGGGACTTCATGCGCAATAGGAGGGCCTCTTCCTTCGCCTTGAACTTGTTTTTGACAGTTTTCATGTATTCATTGAAGCTCTGCTCTTTCACCGCAACGTCTTTCTTGAAGTCGTCTTGCATCAGTTTCCGTTCGGTCGCCCAAACGATCTCTATGGCGGCCCTTTCTTGTTTCATCAAGGCGCATTTGTCCTCCAGCAGCTGTTGGTTTGAGAGGAGGAGCTCCGCCTTTGCCTTAGCCTCCTTCAAGTCCTCGTCCAGGATGAGCATGTTCTTCCGTTTCGATGCCAGCTGAGCTGTGAGTTTGGCATTGCTCTCGTTCAGATCCTCGTCCAGTTGCTGCAGGCGCTGTTTTTCCTTTTCGGCCTCAACAGTGGACTGACCTTTAAGATCGGAGACGTGTGGTATCATTTTCGACACGAGTACCTCCACCTCCTTCAGGATCTCGTTGTCACGTTTAGCCTGCGCGTTGGCCCACTTCATAAGATCAGACATGTCTGCAGAGGAAGACGGTGTAAATGTCCTCATGTCCTTCATCTTGTCGTATTGAGACACCACAGGGGCATGTCTGGGACCATCAGCCATGGATGTGTGCTGTGATGTTGCCATGTCCGGTTGAAGCATTCTGTCTGTCAAATACTTCCACTTGTTTCCTGCTAACATACAGTGAATAGCTATAGTTACAGTGGGCTTTCGCTAATATACATATGATTGTGATGTCACTACCCAAGTAGTACAACACCACAGCCACCATATGCTGATTGGCTGCTACTAGTCTGGGTTCCAGCATGATTCGCTGCGTTCCGCGGGTCACGGAACACAGCGAATAAGGCTGGAACCTGCAGGCTAGGATGCTACGGCACTCATGAGATCCATTATTTCACTCGAGTAAATGTAGCAATACTCTAGTAAAATACTGTTAAGTAAAAGGCTGGTATTCAAAATGTACAAGGAACAAAAATATCTTGTTCAGTTTTTCAAAACCTTTTTGAGAATAGCTGACCTTATTAACTATCATGTCCCGAATATGAGACGACTCTGATTATAAGATGAACCCCATTTTTCAAGCAATTTTTTGTGGAAAAAGAACGTTGAATGTCAAATAGTTTAGATTTATAATACAACTCAGTTTTTTTTTTTATATTTCCATTGGAAGTAAAACCTAGTCTTATATTCAGGCCTGAATAATAAAAGGACCTATTTGGTTATTATTTGTAATAATATTCGGAATCTACAAAGTAACTATAGTAACTAAAGTTGAAAGAATTGGAGTCAAAAGTGTCATATTTGCCTCAGTATAAAGTATTGAAAAAATGGAAATGCTCAAGTAAAGTCAAGTACCCAAAACATTTCCACCACTCGTTCTGAGACCAGAGGGACAGTAGCCTGGGTAAACCCTCCCCCCTCGCCAGATAAATGTTGTCCAGCAGGGGGAGTGGCTTTACCAGTGACGTGTAATTCCTAACTATACACTCACTAAACTGGACTAAAAATAGACAAAGGACGAAGAGTATTTCAGCATCAAAAACCTCAGACGATCGGAGGGAAAAACACGCAGGCAGAGAGATGAGCTGAAGTGTAGATGGATTGTATTTATTGCAGTAAGTCAGACAAAGACAGAGGGCTTCCCGCGGCCCTTGAGTTGAGCCGCGGAGCCCTAGAGCACACCTGACCGTACGGTCAGGCTGCCCCCACAAGACTCCCTCTTTCACTTACAAAGTCACATTTTATACAGTTCCATCAAATAGAGGTGTTTTACACTTTTGCATATCAACAGTGGGGGATTGCATATAGTGACATCTGATTTTTATCAACGGCCCTCTTGGTGGAAACAATAGAGCATGCTAATTCCTGTCACACCCGGCAGAGCCAGTGACTTTAGCCTAGGTAGAATTATGCGTCCAGATACGACATTCCCCCCTTGACCATCACCATGATGATGGTCACATAAAAATATGGAACAATAATTCTATTACACCCCCCTTGACCCAATCACATGACATACTAAACATAAGAAAAGAACAACAGAAAGTGACACTTTAAAAGTTCCCAAAAATAATTCCCTGCACATTCATGCATATCCGATAATTGACATTTGCACTTCACAATTAACTGACATTTAAACACACCACAACTTTGTCTTACCCTGTGTTTCCATTTTTAAACACACAAGTTTTTGCAGACATGCTTAATAATCCCGTATATATTTTGAAATTGGTCCCGTTGACGAAAGCCTCGATTTTGATAACAGCACGCGGCGATTTCACTATTCTCTACCCCTTTATAGGCCTGAGTAAATGACAAATCTACCTACGCTGCTACTGTTAACTTATCTCACCTTTACAGGCTAAATTATCTCGATATTAACAGCAAAACCTCGCACGTCGCGGCACCTAACTGCCTTCTTCGTTGACTATTATTCGCACACTAAATTTCATACGAGAAAACAATAATTAGCTCTATTAATACCAAGACGAATTACGTACTGACGCGTATTGATAGGGGCGCTATCCTCCGACTGACTACAGCCACATCAATTGTTTTAATCGAGCTAAACATATTTAATCATTTCCAAGACCCCCATAGGCTCTTTAATCAACTTTTTAACTAATTTAAACTTCGACAAAACATACATCCAACACATGCCTACATTATATGTTGAATAAACTTACATTACACAAACGTTTTGAATACAGATAGATTGTTGAAACTCTTCCATCTGTTATAAATGAACTCTTTTAGTGTCGCAAAACATTGTCTCTTAACTTGTTTAATATCTATTATTCATTTGAGAAAAAGTCAATCTACATTAAAAAACCGTCACTGCTCCAAGATGAAGCGATAAACCAATACCAATGCTACTTTTTCATCAAAATTACTCTTAGTCCCACACGTATTACTACAGTGAAGTAATAGACTCACCTATTTTGACTACCATTTTCACTTTGAATACTTTAGCCCACAATTCGACACAGAACTTATTCATACTGTATTTTAAATCCTTCTCAAATATAATTTATCCCCTCTAAACATGTGATTTGTGACGTACCTGAAGGCATTCGTGGTCAAACTGAGAACTGCATCATGTTATGAAGAAAACCTGAAATGTTTTTTCCGCGCACTGCCACTCACGTGTGTGTCCATTGTCCTTCGTCCCATCCAACACACAGTCACACTCCCCCCTTCCAGACACTATGTGAAAATGAAATATCACATAATGACTGGAAAGAAAAATATGAACTCTGTGTAGCTACGGGTCGATCGAAACGCAACATATAGTGAGCTTGCTCTGCTCTGTTTGAAGAATGAAGAATGAATGAAAAACGTGGTCGCCGCTCTCGATCGCTGATGAGATGAATCGCGCCGTCTCGCCGCGCCCCGTGATGAAAGCTCTCGGTCGCCGCATTGTCGGACTCGGAGACCCCCCTTGGTGAAGACTCTCTCGGTGAAGACCTGTAGAACGCCTCCCTCCGGCCGCTGCTTGCTCGCCGTGAAGAGATGCATCCGCTCGCCGCTTGTAGTGTCGCCTTCCCCGCATGGGAACTCCGCCGCTCCCCGCCGAGATGTGGAGATCCGCAGGTCGCCCGTCGTTGCGCTGTAGAGGCGCTTCCTCCCGCTGCTGCATGGCGTGTCTGGAGGGCCGCTCCCTTCGCTTCGTCGCCGATCCCTTTGTTTCGCCGTCCGCCGAAAAAAAATCAAAACTCAACGCCGATTTGTCAAAAATTGTCCACTGGTCCACGGTTCTTTTAACCTGGCATGGAATTAACCACCCCAAAAGCTGTGTGTTCAGGCTCCATTAATGACGTGTAATTCCTAACTATACACTCACTAAACTGGACTAAAAATAGACAAAGGACGAAGAGTATTTCAGCATCAAAAACCTCAGACGATCGGAGGGAAAAACACGCAGGCAGAGAGATGAGCTGAAGTGTAGATGGATTGTATTTATTGCAGTAAGTCAGACAAAGACAGAGGGCTTCCCGCGGCCCTTGAGTTGAGCCGCGGAGCCCTAGAGCACACCTGACCGTACGGTCAGGCTGCCCCCACAAGACTCCCTCTTTCACTTACAAAGTCACATTTTATACAGTTCCATCAAATAGAGGTGTTTTACACTTTTGCATATCAACAGTGGGGGATTGCATATATAGTGACATCTGATTTTAATCAACGGCCCTCTTGGTGGAAACAATAGAGCATGCTAATTCCTGTCACACCCGGCAGAGCCAGTGACTTTAGCCTAGGTAGAATTATGCGTCCAGATACGACACCAGGCTAGAGAGAGAGTGCCCTCGCAAGTTGAAGAGGTATCAACCATTGATATCCTTCATCCTCCATCCTTCTATTTATGCGAAGGGGTTTGGATGGGAAGATTTGTAATAATAGATAAAAAGATAAACAGGCTGGAAACATGCCGAAATGTGGAGATAACTGCTGGTAATCAGTCAATCAATAAAATAAAATAAAGGTAAAATCTGAAATACAAGCATGATAGGTGCATGTTTGCAATGAACCATCGGTTATGATGTTGTTGCTGTGTCTAATCTTTTTTGAGTGGCACTATCCCCTCCAACGTCTGGCTTTCTGAAGTAACATCATATGGCATCCAAGTCAGTGGACTTTTAATGACGTAAAAAAAAAGTTTATGGACTTTTTAAACAAACATAGTACAATGTTTGTATAAAGAGGTGATGCGCCCCCTCACTTCACACAAGTGTGATTTGTGTTATTGGCTAGGAAGGTTCATTTAGGAACCTTATAGCAAATCAAATATTTATTTACTTTTTGGGGGCACTATAGCCCCTCCAACCCCTGGCTTTTGTGTGTGGTGTGCAAGCCAGGTCGGTTTATGGACTTTTTATGCTTGCCCTACTCATGCAATGGTGTTATTCGATGGTGATAATTAAAGACCAAAGGTGTTCTCCCCGCTGAACGCCACATATAAGAAGTTGTCCTCGTCCTTCTCGTTCTCGTACAGTTCTGCCATCGTAATGCTCGTCTGGTTAACAAACAGGTATATGGCCGTCTCAGGGGACAGCCGGATGCGTTTTCTGAATATGACGATGAACTGAGCCACGGTGATGTCAGGGGGAACCAGGTACTTCCTCTTATCGAGGTCAATGTCCACCATCTGTGACACCTCCAAACTAACCGGGACCCTGTCGGGGCACTTCTCACGCATCTTGGCTGACTATTTACGCCGATGCTCCAGGGAATGCAACTCTTTGAATGTCCCTTTCATGTTTGTTGATTCTGGACTCTTGCTCGATGTTGTGGGAAATCGATTAGATTTAGTCAAACATTCAATACGATTAGTTCAGCAACAATATAAGTGTGTTGAAAGATTCCCCATGTGTGACAGAATAACGGCAGGCGTTGTACTTATATATACAATATGTGTGATGTCACTATACCCAATCTGATGTCAGTGTTGTGACATTACAAATGTCGACAGTCATTCAAGACTGATGTCACAGATTTGGCCTCAAAGTGCCAATAGCAGAGGGTGGCCAGCCTGTAACGGACCCACAGGTAATACTTTTATTTTATTGTTGTTTAGTGTGAGGCAATATTGGACAGAAGTCCATTCATCTGAAGAGATTGTGCCAACAACTGATGCAGCTGATGAGACTCAGCTGTGGCATTGGGGTTAAAATCAAGGAAATGCTGCCTCAGTACAGAGAAGGCTTGAAACAGACAGCACACAAATGGTGTGGCTGAAGTTTGTTGGTTGTGGATGGTTAAGGAAAGGAAGGCCAAATTAAGGAACGGTCAAATGCCAACTAAACATGGAACACACACATAAGATATCACCTAGCTGGAAAGGGGGACAAGGTATTTTACTGATTTGCTTGCACTGTTGATATTATAGGCCCGTTTCTACACTCATATGAGATCATAAGAGGCACCACACACACGTCTCATGCACAAAACACGCACGGAGGGGTTCTGATCAAAAACAACATAATAAGGCGGTGGTTAGGTGGTTCCAACGTGGGATGGTCTGATTGGACAGGGCCAAGTTAACGCACACAACTGTATGCATGTACATTGACGACTATGTATTAACTGAGTATATATGCGAGACAAAGGATCTCACTTCTCCTCACTTTTCCTCCCTTTCAGTCCTTGTGTAACCTCTCCCCCTATACCCGTATCCCTCCTCTCCTTTCTGAAACCCATGTTAACTATATTGCAATAAATTAACTCATGTTACCTTGCTACCTGTCCGATTGCTTCATTCACCGACGGCGGCGTCCTAATCAGACTATACACTACAGTTGCAAAATATTGTAGACAGATTGCAGAAGTCTGTTTTATGTATTGTGTAATTTAGTGACTTTACTTTAGTGATGTATGGGAAATGTATCATGTGCCTGAGATTTGAAATGTTTGACCATGTCCCAGTTCTACGTTGAATTTAGAATAAAGTGGCAATGAAACTCATCAGTCAGACTTCATCCTTAAAAGGCCAGCTGGGTTCCGCTACATAGCCCCAGAGCCATAGACTAAGACAGAGTTACGAAAACTCTGTTCACTTCATGGGGCTTCAGTCCAATGGCGGCTCCTCTACATAAACTTCTATTGAGAAGAATGGGGACAACAAATAGGGACACGTCCTGGACCGGAAGTAGGCAGAAATGCATTGGACCCAGGTAACAGCCCAGCTTTAATGATCTTAAATCCCTTTATTTCAGATTGTTTTGTAGTAATCGTACAACATAAACATTACAGTGACTTTAGTTGTTACTGCGCAATACTTTAAAACAGTTGGCATGTTGCACACATGCCTAATATTTCTCTTATTTGCGCCGCCCTCGTTGAAAACAATGTATTTCCAACTTCAGCTTGTCCCTCTCCAGGCGGCATGAACATCGCTCCACAATCAAGGACGCTGGGACACTCCCCCAGAATCACAGCAGGAGATGATGT
The DNA here is from genome assembly GCF_964188405.1 of Protomyctophum parallelum. NCBI lineage: Eukaryota > Metazoa > Chordata > Actinopteri > Myctophiformes > Myctophidae > Protomyctophum > Protomyctophum parallelum. The sequence continues at coordinate 17,774,988 of NC_139697.1, read as the reverse complement.
TCGATCGATCTATCTATCTATCTATATATTATTAGTCAATAAGCATATTTATAATACTACCATAATAACAATATACAATCACAGTCGTTACACTTCTGCAGACTCACTCCCGAGTCCCAACCTTCCGCTGTAGTCTGAAAACCCACCTCTTCAGACTCCATCTTAGCGTTAACGTTATAAAGTTTAACTTTATAACTTTACTGGACAAGAGATCCAGTATAAGTCATCTTACACTTGGTTGCATGCTGAAAATAGCCGATCTACAAGCTCACAACGTGTCGCAGCGCGGCGCGTTGCGACACGGATCTGCTAGTGGATTAGTGGATCTGCTATTTTCAATAGCTAAAGTATAACATAAGGGATAAGAGATTGTGCTACATTTCCCTCTTTTAAATACAATCTGAAAAAATGGTTGCTTGAAAACCAAAGCTGCAAGCATTCATGATTATTTTAGGTGTATTTCTTTTTTATGCTGTGTTCCCTATATGTAATGTCATGTAAATGTATTCCACTGTTTGAATGTCTGCTTTTCCGTTTTGTGTTTCCTGTGAGGACTGCGGATGGAAATTAGCAACTATGCTATATCCTGTGCAGTATTTACGTCCATGCTTCACAATGCTTCACCATTGTGAAGCATTGTTCTATTCTAACTAGAACCAGGTTCTAGTTTCCTATAGGTAAGGGGCAAAGGACTTACTTTTTTTAATGCTATCCCTTTCTGCTACTGTGAAGGTGTCGACAAAAAGTTTACCTAACTTTGCTACTACAGGGAAAGCATGATTTACATGTTATTTTCTTTATTTTTGTTACTCTTTGATTGCACTTTCTTGCACTCTCTGTCCCTTTGTTTGCTGTGCTTGCTTTTGTTTTGTTTTTTGTAAATGACCACCAACCAAAGAAAGTCATTGCTACTTAAGAATGTATGGTTGTTTTATCTTCATTGTTAATTGATTGCTATTTTCAGTTTTTTTTTCTACATTTGTGATATGCCATGGCTTAATGTGGTTTCTATTTTCTGAGCAGTTTAGGGTGTGTGGTCTAAAGAAATTCCACTAGGTGGCAAAGTTGCCCCAGTCTTTCTAGGCATTCAGTCTTTACAAAGTGACGTTGTGGGAGAGTTGAAAGGTCATTTTAAAACCAAGATGGCGTCAGCCAGTTCTAAACGAACCTTAGTCAGAGATAAATAAGTTTAATTCATGTTTTAACACCCCTTGGAAGGCGGGATGAGGTTTGTGAGATGGAGATTTCATAGTGCCAACTGCCAAGACAAGAGTGTGTGTTTATATTAAGTAGCCTATGGTTAAAAATATCGTTTATATTGCTCTAATGTAAACACTTTAAATGAATGCCATACTACAATGAATACAACAGATGTGTTTTTGGGGTTAATTTTAATTTGTCTAATGTCATTTTATAGTTACAAGATGGCTTACAATGGTTAAGAAGTATGCTTTTGTATGTTGCCAAGTTGAAGCTTACTTTTGGCTAGTAAACTGTGTTTATTGTTTAATTAGGGAGGGGGGGATAAATGGCCTAAAAATAAAAAAATATTGGAAAATGATTATGCCCATTTCAGGGATGGTGCATTGGGTCATTTGGGAGATATTTTGTATTGGGAGTTGGTACCTAGCATGAAATAAACCCCCCACCCCACCCAAGAAACTAAAGCGTACATGTTCATTTACCACTTTTTCACATTTTATTTCATTAAAGTTTTTAATTAAATCTTAGAGAGGACTTTGGTTCACCTGTCAGCTATTCCAAAGTTCTATTGTATTAAGGATCCAATTCAACACAACATCAGCCAAGCATTTAAACAGAATTGTCACAGGTATGTTTTTTCCCCCTTTTAACAAAATATGATAATTTAGCCTGGTTTGTGTCAGAGTTTTCTCCTACTTGTAACCTCATCTAATTTAGAATATCTCTTTCAGAGGAGTCACATCAGTCTGATGACATACATCAAAACCTGTGTGCGGACTCTCCTCTCTTCGACATACATCATCAAACATGGCAGAGCCAAGCCCCAAGACTAGATCTTCCGGAAACATTTATGATGCAGATACAGACTTTCCTCATTCCAAGGACCCACCCACAAAACTCCCCACACTGCAGAGTGTCATAAGAATGATACGGTACCACCTGGAGGTGGGCAATGGGAGAGTGACGACAAACATGGCAGCACTGGAAGTGGCAAAACAGGTCTACGCCAAGTACTACCACGACACTGTGTTTTGTGTTTCCTTGAGCACCATCCTGAGGAGGGTTGAAGTGGTCTGGAAAGAGTTCACTGAGGGCAGAAGAGGTATGGACAGACAGGGAAAGAAAACTCACTGGCTGTCAAACAATACAAAGAGTTATTTCATAGAAAGTCTGAGCTCTTTGATGTATTTTCCCATGACCCATTACGGCGGCTATCACTGGAGAAAGAGTGGGGAGTAGGTATGACTGAGATGGAGCACAAATACTATGAGGACCAGAAGACAGAGCGGAAGATGTCCTGCTCCAAAGGTGTAGACCCTGTCTGGTGCCATAGCATGATGCGAACCCAAAGGTTGAGGGAGAGGAGCGAAGAATACCAGAGGAAGAGAGATAAGCAGTTCCAATACCTAACTCTAGACCAGATCACAGATATGTTGATCGAAGCTGGAGCAGCCAGCTCCAGCAGTGATAAAGAGCAAGAGGGCACAACCCCAAAGCGACCGAGACAGATGTTTGAGACTGACACACATCAGCAGCTTCAAAAGGAGGGTGAAGAGAGTGAGGTTAGAGCAGACCCCAAGGGAAGGAAAAAACTCTTCACAGTTGCTGCTGCACCAGAAATGGATGAAGATCCGCTACCACAAGAGTTTCAACACATACTATTGTCAGAGAGAAAAGTCCGGGATGAGTTCTATACAACTATAGCCAATCTCTCAGGAAAGGGACTTTCTATCAGTGAGGCGAGCTCAGCTGTGATTGAAGTAGGCAACACTATGTCTTTGTATTTGAGTTTGTGCTTGAAATGTACTGTAATTCTACAAACTGTTAATAAATGTATCAATCAATCAATCAATCAATGTTTGCACGAAGCTGGAAAAGCGCTGGAGAATGTGATGAGGTCTTTGACAAGGATACAGTGCCAAGTACTAGAAGCATAAGGGAAGCTGCATCAAATTGAGGCCCAAAGTCTGTGTCTTGAATGACTTTATTGTATTTTGACTAATGTTTATTGTATATATTTGTGTCGTACATTTCTGCGGTTTTCATATCACCAAAATGAAAGAGCATCAGTATGAAACTCTGTCCCATCATCAATGTCCATTAACCAGTTTAGAATATTATGCTAAATATGCTGTTGCATTGTCTGTAAGGAAGCCAAACAAATACGTTTTACTCTTTATGTTCCTGACTATACACCTGTCCTGTTATCCTGGGTAGTGTTGGATTTTGCATTTGTCTTTTATATATATATATATATATATATATATATATATATATATATTTTTTTTTTTAATATGTGCCAATTTATGGCCTTTTTGCTTGATAAAGCAAATATTCCGATCACATTTTCTTCTCTGTTTAGACTAACCTACAGACTAGGCCTTTGAAAATGAGACCAGGGAATGATGGAAGGCCTTAGGTTATCCATTGTACTAACAAATGTATGTCAAATTAATCTGGATGAGGCCTATCAATATAAGAATTAGTCTAATATTTCCATTAACCTTATAGATTTCACTCATTTTCACTGTGACTGATAACATAAAGTTTCATGACGGAGGGGGTTCTAACCTGTATGGCGACATGAGGCTGGCCTGTCTCCTCTCCGGGTGCGTCCTTGTACGGCTTCAAATGTTGGCATAACCGCGACGTCGCATGCCTCATGGGCCAGGAATCTGATTTAATAACAAATTCCAGGGTTATGTTTTGTTCATATTGACTTGCAGAATTAAGTTTGACAAGCATTATTATGCTATGCAGAAAATGTCATACCTGGCTGGTCATAGATGGGAGAGAAGAGACGTGGATCTGCCAACATCATGACCATGTTGGCCAGGTCTGTTGATGATGATCCTGATTTGGGGTTCGTCCAGCCGCCTCAACATCAAAGGCATTTATGGTGGACAACTCACCCCGGTGAGTTGTCTTCACTTTCTGAGACGGCGGGTGAGTTGTCTGTACTTTCCGCTGGGGCAAGTTGGACGAGAAAGGACGGACAGCTCGCCCCGAAAGTCCAGACAACTCACCCCGGTGAGTTGTCTTCACTTTCTGACATTGCGGCGTACTTTCCGTGGCACCCATTACAGTAATTCAATTTCGGATCTAACTATCGGTTCATACAGACGTGTGCAGTCACGCGCTAATTATGTATTTATTTAACCGTAAAATCCGGCGAAACACTGTTGTAAGTAAGGAGTAGGGCGTCTCTCTCTCAATCTCTATGCAGCATTGAGGGGGACGTGGGGGGATTGTTTGGGGATAATGTTTGCACTTCAAAGGCAAAGTCTCACAGCTGTACAAAGTTGCTAATTAGACTGCACTCCCAACGAACACAGTTCTAATAGGCCTACTTATTGACGGAATACATCTGAATAGCAAAGCTATTGACACCCTCCCAACAACGATGATGATGGCTACTACTAGATATATATTATATAAGCATGTGATAAATTAAAGTGACCTTATATAACCATTCAGCCATCTTGAGTAAACAAATTAGGAGGGGTCCAGGTAATATTAACATCTATGGCCAAATTGCCAACACAGTTTTACACATTTCTTCAGAAGTTTCACACACACACACACACACACACAGAGAAATCAAGAACAGTGGATCTATGCCGTAATTCAGGAAGAAGATAAGGTTGAATGAATCTAGATTAGTTTAAGAGCCATAAACGTCAAGACGTCTAATTGCCAATTATGTACCGGATGCCACGGACGTCAAGACGTCTTCCCTTGGGAATTCAATTTAAGGGAAATATTAAGGCAAATATTCAGTAAAGTATATACAAGAGCTCAAAGGGTATACATATTCAGTCAGACAACTCACCCTGAAAGTGAAGACAACTCACCCCGAAAGTTGCCGAAAGTGAAGTCAGCTCACCCCCGGAAGTGAAGACATCTCGATCTCACCCCTGGTGAGTTGTCTTCACTTTCGGGGTGAGTTGTCCGGACAACTCACTCGGAGGGGCGAAAAGGGTGAGTTGTCCTATACATCACATAGACGTGGCAGCCTCTTCTACCGGTAACGGTATTCGTCATATGCTATGATCAGCACTCTGCCACCCGGTCCGGTCCCCGTCTGCATGTTTGCTATCTGCATAAGCTATTTATTTTTAATGACTGTAGGAGGCTGTATGGCTGCCACGGCTATTTTGGAAATAAACAAATACCATGGGGTGCATGTGCTTTTATACTATAGCCCCTACACAGGTGATATGCGCGTAAAAGTAATTTCCTTCTAAATAATACAGGATCTGTGCGTAAATCTGATTGGCCTCTACAAATTAATACGGAGCTTGTGCGTAAAACTGATTGGCCTCTACAAATGAATACATAGGACTAGGAGCCCGTGCGTATAAAGTGATTGCAATCAGATACAAGATACAAGTGATTTCCCCCCTGCTTACAGGGTCTGTGCGTAAAAGCGATTGCCCTGTGTAGGCTACCACACACGCACGCGCACGAGTGTGTGTGTGTGTGTGTGTGTGTGTGTGTGTGTGTACACACTATCTATCTATCTATCATACAACTTGCATTTCAAGCTGTCCATATAAGCTCGGTGCTGTAACGAAATGAAACAGTTTAACATTATTTGTTTTCTCCTCCCTTGCCAAATGAATTTAAGAATAATAATAAAAAAAAAGTCATCCCAATCTCAGAGACCTTTAAAGTGACCTGGTGAAATGGCACTATTAGGAGGTTCCCTGATTATAGTGAAATTAGAAATTATAGTTTTGAATTAGGAGAAGATACCTCTATTTTGGGCAATTGTGCATGCGTCCAGGCAGGGGCGTCAGCATGCGCATATACGGTAAGATCCATATGGTTAATTCTGATAGCCGGACAGATCAATGAATCTCTTTATGAAAGCTTCCCAATCCTTATTCAGTTCTCATGTGAAAGATCACAGAGTGCGCATTGAGAGCCTACCTGTTTCGATGATTTGGAATGTTAGATTTTTGCAATCGATGCAATATTTTGCAATAGATTCATTAAACTAAATGGAGAGGGAAAGGGCGCGCGCCGTGCGTATTGAAAGCCCGACAGCCCGAGTCTCTCTCTCTCTCTCTCTCTCTCTCTCTCTCGATGATGATGATCGATAGATGCGATCAACTTGTATACGTGTGTGTGTGTGTGTGTGTGTGTGTGTGTGTGTGTGTGTGTGTGTGTGTGTGTGTGCGAGAAAGAAAGAAAGAATAGCCAATAAATTGTTTAATTGATGAATTAATTTACATGGTGTTATGGGCAGTTTCCCAGAGTTCCATTTGTAGGCCTACTGTGTGCTCAGGGTTAAAATATTGATTATTATTGGCTTCTCTAACCAAGATGTTGTATTAAATATTGTTTTATTCCAAAATGTTTGCTAGCTGTTGGTGCCATACACTTTTATATGTGTTAATAAATGTTAGTTTTAAGACAAACTGTATTGTGCTCATTCATTTCAAGTCAACTATAGGCCTACAGACAGGCAGCGATATAGACCGATTCCGTACCGGTTTCATGGTTGCAGCCTACGTATTTCCTGTAGGCGGACTCGACATAGCTGCGGGAGTAAAACCCTCACCAGGCGCACCTCTTCCACTACAGTGAACGGCAGAGTGACTGATGTTAGTTTGCCTCAAACTTTACTCCTTTACCTGCTTTTTTACTAACACTAACATTACAAAAATGCCCAGAACATCGAGATGAACCTGTGTAGTTTATGGCTGCTCCAACAGTAGTGGCAACATAAAAAAAAAAAAAAAAAACGGAATGTCTAATATCCACCTCGGTGGCGGAGACCAGAGCCATTGAGTAATGGTTGAGACAAAGCAGTGAAGGGTCCTGAAAGATACGTAATTTCCCAATACCCAATCTTTCTGTTTTATGAACACAAGGCTGCTGTATTTTATACCTCATACTAAGCATTTAAAGTATGAGGTATAAAGTACAGCAGCCTTGTGTTAATAAACAGAAAGATTTGGTATTGGGTAAGACTTGCGTTATGTATCTTTCACTGCTTTGTCTCAACCATTACTCAATGGCTCTGGTCTCCGCCACAGCGGTGGATATTAGACATTCCGTTTTTTTTTTTTTTTTATGTTGCCACTACTGTTGGAGCAGCCATAAACTACACAGGTTCATCTCGATGTTCTGGGCATCTTTGTAATGTTAGTGTTAGTAAAAAAGCAGGTAAAGGAGTAAAGTTTGAGGCAAACTAACATCAGTCACTCTGCCGTTCACTGTAGTGGAAGAGGTGCGCCTGGTGAGGGTTTTACTCCCGCAGCTATGTCGAGTCCGCCTACAGGAAATACGTAGGCTGCGACCATGAAACCGGTACGGAATCGGTCTATAGGGAGGATAGTGGATGCTCGAATAGTGAGAACAACAGGCCGGCAGCTCCACTGCTCCACTGTCATTCACACTCCTAGAAAGTATAGAAAACAAGCGCACCCATACATTAACCAACCAATCGCGGCCTCAAAGCAGCAGCTGCTTGCTTCCCAGGCAACCATCTGAACCAATCACAGCGGAGAGAGGAGAGCGTGCCCCTCCGGTCTATGGGATAGTCGCCTCCTTCAGGCAGTGTTGCCATGTCTGCTTGTTATAAAAATTGCTTGTAAATATTTGGTTGTTAAAATGTTTCAAATATATTCCACATTTTCAAGATATTGAAAAAACAAACAAAAAACATACATTAACCATTTCATTCCGGTCATTTGAAGTGAAGCCCACACATTGTTTTGTTTTGTTGGCTGCCGTTTGAAAACATTTAATTTAAAAGGTAGAGAAAGATTACTGCTTTATTATTTTATAGCCTTTTTGGCTGATTGGTGACTCTTCTTCCTAATATTAGTATTGTTGTTTTTGTACAGTACATTCCTTTTTTTGCGGGTATGTAATTATATAATATCAACAGTCTGTCTAGAGACTATACAACAATTAATGCATACTATCACAGTATAGAGCATAACACTTATTTTAACAAACCACTGGTTTGCTTGTTTCTCGCACGGCGCCTGGCAGCCCAGTCAGTCAGTGCAGCGCTCTCCTCTCCAGCCAGCCTCCAGTCAGCTCAGCTCAGCGGGCAGACAGCAGCATCTCTGCGGGGGAACAGCACGCCTACAGCGGGCTGTCTGGGCAGCGTGGAGCCTCTCACTGGATCTTTCTCTACCAACAACACCTATACCAGGATAACAATGACAGTGGGTTCATAATGGACGTCCTGCCGCTGCTAGAGTCACCGAATACAAAATAAAAAAAACCCTCCGCTGTGTGAGTATATATATATACACATATACATATAATATAATGTTATGAATATGAACGGCTGGGATTTGCTGCTGTCACTGACAGGCTAAAGGCTACAGGCTAACGTTCATAACATGTAGTGTATACACACAGACAGAGAGGCAGGATGGACAAAACATGTAATAATGCTACTGTAATGGATACTAGTTATATTGACTACATGTACATTATGAGTACATACAATCTATAATTATTATTAGATGTGTATATCATCATGTGTACTGTACTATCCTACTTAATCACTGTACACATACTACATACTATTGTACTTGATGACTGCACAGTGTACACTACATATTTATGGCCTACTTAATCACTATAGTATTGTACATAGGCTACTACAGTATATAGTTCTGTTCTACTTAATGTGTACAGTATATGACATAGTAAATTATGATAGTACTGCAGTGCATACTACTGTATATACTATTATTGTGTGACTACATACTGCACACCATATACTTAAATGATGCCTAGCCTACCAGTGACACCATTATTATTATTATTATTATTATTATTATTATTATTATCAAAGATTTCATTTTTTTTTTGTAACTTTTTTAATTTTTGCGAGAACAATGTCTTCTATTCTAACACGTTAACTAACCAGGAATATAAAGCCTGGCTGTTGTTGCTATTAGCTTGGGATTTCCCATCGATGATGATGATGTCACTGGCCCGCCGTTTACACCAAAATAATTGTTGGTTCTAGAACTGGTTCCGTTCTAGCCTGGGCAGCATGAATACCAAACGACTCGCCCCTTTACCAACTCGCCCCCGCGGAATGTTTTAATGTAGCTAACAGTTAATTTAGTATTTCCCTCCCCCCTCTGAAATCTGAAATGATCTTGTATACAGAATTATTTGATTGTACAGTAGTCAATCTCTATACTCTGTAAAATGAAGAAAGAATAACATGACACAGAGACAGTGATTGCTTAATTAAGTTAATTTAGGACCTTCTAGCAGTTAATTTCGTTTTATTAAACACATTTCTTCCATGTAGCCCATGTTTTGTAATGGCATCATCATGCTATTACAAAACCCGTGGATATACAGAGTGACCTGAACAATGATAAATTAATATGATAATACCTTTTATATAATCACCAACATGAATTATGTTCGTTATTTACAGCTAGGTAGAGTAGTGGGGCGAGATGGAAAAGGGGCGACCGTACCTGTTACCGGCAGCATTAGTCTACTGAAAGCCCCCATAGGTCTCATGTTAGACCGAGCTGATTCAAATGTCATCTATAGGCTTAGCAGATGAGATTAAGCTTGGTTGAGCAATTTTAGTTATTAGCATAACATGTGACCATACCATTGACATCCTATATAAGGCAAAACATTCAAAATGTCATCATTCTTTAAGTAGCATTTGACATAATGAAACAAGGGGGGGGGGGGGGGTTTGGTTTGTAGTCATCAGGATGGTAACTTACGTCATGTTGTAGTCACTGGTTTGTAGTCAGGATGGTAACTTACGTCATGTTGTAGTCACTGGTTTGTAGTCATCAGGATGGTAACTTACGTCATGTTGTAGTCACTGGTTTGTAGTCATCAGGATGGTAACTTACGTCATGTTGTAGTCACTGGTTTGTAGTCATCAGGATGGTAACTTACGTCATGTTGTAGTCACTGGTTTGTAGTCATCAGGATGGTAACTTACGTCATGTTGTAGTCACTGGTTTGTAGTCAGGATGGTAACTTACGTCATGTTGTAGTCACTGGTTTGTAGTCATCAGGATGGTAACTTACGTCATGTTGTAGTCACTGGTTTGTAGTCAGGATGGTAACTTACGTCATGTTGTAGTCACTGGTTTGTAGTCATCAGGATGGTAACTTACGTCATGTTGTAGTCACTGGTTTGTAGTCATCAGGATGGTAACTTACGCCATGTTGTAGTCACTGGTTTGTAGTCATCATCAGGATGGTAACTTACGTCATGTTGTAGTCACTGGTTTATAGTCATCAGGCAGGAAACCAAATGTCCCTGTGATCAAGGGGCGTTGTAATTTTAGGGCCTACCCAATTAAAACCTTGATGCGGCGTATTAATCTGACACGTTTCTTCAAGTATGTCTTGGAATAGTTTGTTTGGTATATCCACATTTTATTCCATCTCGTAGCGACTGGCGAGACTAAAAACAAGCAAACTAAAAACAACCAAAACAAAGTGAAACCTCAAAACGGGAATAAGAGTTTTGTATTTAGACCGGATCACACAGTGATTTAGGAACACAGAAAAGCGGTGGAAAAGCCTGGTGACGCCACGTTAGTTCCGTCTAGATTCTTGGAACCGTGGTGCTTTCACAGAACAAGCCGTGAAGCGTCTTGCATTTCCACCACTTTAATAAAGCCTCATTGTAACAGTTGGCACCGGTTCGATTCTAGGCCTGTGGCCAGGAATGTTCCAAATTTGACCCGTCAAATAAGTGTCCATTTTCCGGGGGGAAATTCAGCCATTATTAATGGCAGTTATAGTTTCCATGTTCTTTTCTGTTTTTAAATGATGATTTTTCACGTGCTTTTTTGCCATTGTTTACATCACACCTGCATCGTCCTACCTGTAGAATAGTGACACGCCCACTTTGGTTCACACTTCAGGGCAATACTTTGGGCAGAACGACCCTGGTGGGAAGGTGGAGCAGAGTGAAGCGTTGTTCATAGTCATATTCATATTTTCGGTGGTGAGGTGACCACCGAACTACAACATGACGTCACTGAACCCCAGCCCTTCTCTCTGTTTTTACTCGCCACCGTTATTACAGCTCCGGTGGTCACCTCACCACTGGAGCGGTGGTCACCCTCACCACCGAAAATCCAGACTATGAATAGGCCTTGAGTAGACAGAACGACCCTGGTGGGAAAGATGGGTTGAAAATGGATGAATTGATTGGCTAAGCCCATGATGGAGAGTTGTTGTTAACCAAATGGACCCGTAATATAAATGATATATTTCTTTAACTCCCGAGAGCGCACAATAAATTAAACCAAATGAACCCCTGCAGTCCGTCCGGGTCCATTTGGTTTCATTGTACGCTCCAGAGTTAAATTATTGTTATACATCTGCATTACTTAACCCAATTTGACCTGGGATCAGATTCTAAAAATGTCTTCTACATCCTGACAGTTTTCTGAAAAAGCCATGTTTCTATGTCAGTGGTTCTTTGCTTTTTCAAAAATAGCAGACCTACAAGCTCGTAGCGCGCCACTCGGTGTCACGCTATGAGCTTGTAGATCTGCTATTTTTCAATAGCTAAAGCATAACATAATGCTAACACCAAAAGGGGTTCCCGCCCCAAAATGGGTTAATCATATACAGCATGGACTTGTGGACAAAATATTTAGTTTTGGGGTCTGAGAGGCTAAATGTCGTCCAATGGTGGTTCCGTGGCTCAAATGCAGCATAAATAATGGACCTTGATATGAAAAGGGTTGAACTCCACTGTGTCGTGGCATCGAGAAGGTTCAGGATGAAACAGAACGTTGTTAAGTTTATAAAAACAATCCCAAGACGGAACACAGAAGATGTTTTTATTTTATTTGATTCATTAGACTCTCTGTCCTAAAAGAGAAAAAAAAAAAGCTACGTGTTTATCAGAGAAACCGTCGTCAAGGATACAGACACAACAAACTTGAGTCGTGAGACTTATTTCCGTTTGTGGTCCAACATTGATGTGAGACAAACAATAACGCTGCAAATAACAGGCTATATGAGCATGCAGGAAGTGAGTTTAATGTTGTTTAATATAGGATATAGAATATATGTCTAACATAGGACTTTTCTGTTTGGATGTATGGGGCTGTCAATCAGATAGGACTTTTCTGTTTGGATGTATGGGGCTGTCAATCAGATAGGACATTTCTGTTTGGATGTATGGGGCTGTCAATCAGATAGGACTTTTCTGTTTGGATGTATGGGGCTGTCAATCAGATAGGACTTTTCTGTTTGGATGTATGGGGCTGTCAATCAGATATAGGACTTTTCTGTTTGGATGTATGGGCTGTCAATCAGATATAGGACTTTTCTGTTTGGATGTATGGGCTGTCAATCAGATATAGGACTTTTCTGTGTGGATGTATGGGCTGTCAATCAGATATAGGACTTTTCTGTTTGGATGTATGGGCTGTCAATCAGATAGGACTTTTCTGTGTGGATGTATGGGTTGTCAATCAGATAGGACTTTTCTGTGTGGATGTATGGGCTGTCAATCAGATATAGGACTTTTCTGTGTGGATGTATGGGCTGTCAATCAGATAGGACTTTTCTGTGTGGATGTATGGGCTGTCAATCAGATAGGACTTTTCTGTGTGGATGTATGGGCTGTCAATCAGATAGGACTTTTCTGTGTGGATGTATGGGCTGTCAATCAGATAGGACTTTTCTGTTTGGATGTATGGTGCTGTCAATCAGATAGGACTTTTCTGTGTGGATGTATGGTGCTGTCAATCAGATAGGACTTTTCTGTGTGGATGTATGGGCTGTCAATCAGATATAGGACTTTTCTGTGTGGATGTATGGACTGTCAGTGTCAATCAGATATAGGACTTTTCTGTGTGGATGCATGGGCTGTCAATCAGATAGGACTTTTCTGCGTGGATGTATGGGCTGTCGATCAGATTAAGGACTTTTCTGTGGCTTCGTACATGTGTGGCTGGTCAAGACTCACCTATGGCTCCCTACATGCGTGGCTGGTTAAGACTCACCCTTGGCTCTAGTCTCTACATGTGTTTTAGTACGTCGGACCGACCAAACACATGCACCCAGTCTTTCCACCACTGGTGAGTCAGTGTGAAGCTAGTGTGTGTGTGTGTGTGTGTGTGTGTGTGTGTGTGTGTCCAGTGAGTGTCCAGTGGGTGAACAGGCCGTCAGTGTGCTGCTGTGGTCAGACAGACAAAGAGCAGTGTCTGTGTGGAGTGGACAGTAGACTGTCCATTGAGGAGTCCGTTGACACATGATGACCTGACAGACAGACCGTACGTGTTTTGTGTGGTAGCGTGTAGTTGCTGACGCCAGTTCTTCAGCAAGGGGGGGGGGGGGGGGGTGATCACCTACAGCAGGCTACAGGCCTGTCATAATTATTACATACCAATGGACAAATATATAGAGGCATGTAATGCGCGTGACTGACATCGGCATCATACCTGGGAGTTATGCGGGGAACGCCTAATGACTGCAAAAACAAAACTATAATTTCTACTCTCTGTGGAGTGAAAACAAACAATTCAGTATACCAGCACAGAGCCCTGAGGCATCCCATTTTCTTTTTTTTGGATTGATTGAATATAGTCTATAACGACACTCAGTCCATCAGAGTACAGTCACACTCTGTCCAAAAGGCATAGCACCAGTTTACATTTAGGCCCTAATATGCAATCAGTTCATACATGAACAATAATAACAGCAACAATTCAATATCATCATAGGTAAAACATTTTAAAAATCCATCACATAAAAAAAAAAGAAAAACACTGTATACAATGAGGGGAAAGGGGAAAAAGGGGGGGGCTGCTGAACCAAATATAGTGTTTACTTCAACCTGTTTTGCCCTGTCGTGGGGCACAACATTCTCTACATGCATTTCTCCACACGACGGACATTCTCTACATTTTTCAAAATAATGGCCCATCGAGAGAGCTCACAATGCGTGGTAGGTGCGAGATGTTTTGAACAGACAAAGTAGGAAACCTTGTAGGCTATACAGGGGTTGACAAGCTTGACACTAAGGTCTCGGATGCACATCGAGCAAGTATACAGGTCATGTTCTACTTATACAAAGGTCAAGACCACTTGTCCGAAACCTTTATAAACTGATAGGTACTTCATTTTAACACATAGGGGTTCTGATTCTCATACGTACATGTTTATGACAAATACCTACCAGTGTTGTTTTTGGCAGCACATTTTTATTTTAGTTTGAGTTATAGTCTCTTGAATAGTTTTCATTTAGTTTTAGTCTCATTTTAGTCACCTGGAATGTTTTATTTAGCTGCCAGGGGCAGGTGGGAAACCATTATTGTTTTATTTAGCTGCCAGGGGCAGGTGGGAAACCATTAGTGTTTTATTTAGCTGCCAGGCGCAGGTGGGCAACCCTTAGTGTTTTATTTAGCTGCCAGGGGCAGGTGGGCAACCCTTAGTGTTTTATTTAGCTGCCAGGGGCAGGTGGGCAACCCTTAGTGTTTTATTTAGCTGCCAGGGGCAGGTGGGCAACCCTTAGTATTTTATTTAGCTGCCAGGGGCAGGTGGGCAACCCTTAGTGTTTTATTTACCTGCCAGGGGCAGGTGAAAAACCCTTAGTGTTTTATTTAGCTGCCAGGGCAGGTGGACAAGCCTTACTGTCATTGCCTGACAGATTCAAGTTATTTAATCTGACAGATTCAACAGTTATTCCTTGCTTAGTTAGCTTTGTTTTCAAATATGATGCTTTGTACGGTTAAAAGAAGAATTTCGGACTAGAATTTTTGTTTTTGTATATATCCTCTCTTCATAATGTATTGTAAATAGTATCCCAAGCAAAGCGGCACACTTATTTCGATTGAGAAAATTAGACGATAAACTGAGAACTCTATGCTGTATTGATGTTGGCACCATTAGGAGAGATAACAGGCAAACGTTGATCAACAATAACAATGCTTCTACATTCTCTAATTGTGTGCACTTCTTGTAAATGAAGTAGTGCAGATGTGTAACAATAATGTAACTCTTGCGAGCATGAAATCAAACTTGCGGGTCCATTTGGTTTCATTTTACGCTCTCAAGAGTTAATGATCTTTAAGGGTCCATTTGCTTACCAATTGGGTTGTCCCCATCCGATCACATGATCGGGGCCGATCACGTCATTTTCAAACGGATCGGGAGCAAAACAGCGTGATCGGTAGTACTAGACCAGGGGTCGGCAACCCAAGATGTTGAATGAGCCATTTTCGACCAAAAAAATTAATTCAAAATCTATCTGGAGCCGCAAAAAAAATGTAAGCCTTAAAATGCTTATATAATGAAGACAACAGGGCTGCAAGTGGATATTAGCCTATCTATCAAAATAAAAAGTGCGCTATGGTTCAAGCCCGTTCGGAAATAGCGCACTGTGCAATGCAAACTAATAGGCGAGTGCGCTCCCGGTGCGCATTTCCGAACGCAGTCAACGCACCCTCCATTATTATGCCATGTTTTTTGCATTGTGTTCTTACCCGTTTAATGTGATTTCTGTGTGTGGACATCGCTGGAGAGCTTCTCAACATTGGGCATGTAAAATGTCACTTTAATCTTCACACACGACTGCAAGCTCTCATCGGTGAGGCGTGTGCGGTATTTGGATTTAATGTAGTTCATGTTTGAGAATATCTGCTCACAAAAGTACGTTGATCCAAAGATGGATAATACTCCAAATGCGAGTTTCTTCATGTTCACATAATTGTCTGGAAGAGCATTCCATGTTTTCCACACAAGTGTGTGGGAAGGCAGAAGGGAGCAAACTTTTAAGAAGTGGATCGCAGCTAATTAAACTCCACCACTGCTGGCTGCTGCTTTGCTGTTTCGTTGCAACCCGGGAGATAATAAAACGTCTATATGACTCCTTCATATAGTCACCGTCTGTGAATGGCTTGCCACGTTTTATTTATTGTTTGATAGTTTGTCACTGCAGATTTAGCCATGGTGCGTCATGGCAACTGCAGCCTGTTTTACGCAATCGCTACATTTACATTGTAAACGTGTACATAAACATTCAGATTCCAAATATAAAGTCCTCGCCACATGTGCCACGGGTGTTAGAATGTTGCTGGTACAGCGATTAGCATTGCTGCATCCCGCGTTGTTTAATAAAAAGCATTTTTATCCGAGCAGTTATTTACTGGCCATTGGCTTTCAACTACGCGCCCCCACCCGGTGTGCAACTGTTTCCCAACCCCGTTTGAGAAAAGGGGCGCTCGGATAAAAATGCTTTTTATTAAACAACGCGCGATGCAGCAATGCTAATCGCTGTACCAGCACATTTCTAACTCCCGTGGCACATGTGGCGAGGACTTTATATTTTAAATCGGAATGTTTATATACACGTTTGGACTGCGATTGCGTAAAACAGGCTGCTGTTGCGTCATGACTGACAGTCATGTTTCAGGGCTATACTGCAGATTAAGCATACAGGCAATCCATCATAATATTTATTCTACACACTTTTTACAAAATTGGGAAACTTAAGAATGTTTCTGTCACGTTTGGCCTCCTACAGAAACCATAAATGAAAAATAAAAATGTGAAAAAATAAACATTATACATTTTCATAGATTATTTTGTAATGCTACAGGGAGCCACTAGGGGAGTGCTCAAGAGCCGCAAGCGGCTCTTGAGCCGCCGGTTGCCGACCCCTGTACTAGACCCTATATCAATATTATATCCATATCATGATATTAGACTGGATATTGTCTGTGATTTCGGATATTGTACTATTGTGATATGGCATATCTCTGCTGTCAGGAGGAAACCGCATAACTCCAAAATGTTCATTTTTCAGGAAATTGGAAAATATACATTTTTCAGGAAATTAAGAAAACCTTATATTTTGAAAACAAAGCAATACTGCCTCATCAAAGTTGGTGTTGTAACTTTATATATTGTCAATTACTTCCATGAGAGGGGGAGAGGTGGTGGAGTTAGTTGCTTTAGCGGACTTTTTGAGGGTCCAATGGAGTTAAGAGGCTTTGTCCAAAGCACCTTTTACTACTTTCCATTGGTTCAATATTTGCGAAACAACACACAGACGTAAAGGGTGTTCAATAACACTGATTTATGCAAAAATAATAATAATCAAAAACCTACAAAATTGAGTTATGAGGTTTCCTCCCGACAGCAACGATATATTAAAATATGGCTATATCGGATATAAAATCAGTATCGGCATTCGGCAGAATGGGCAGATACTCAAAATGAAATGGTCGGAATCGGATCGGGGGCAAAAAAAAAAGAAAAAGAACGTGATCGGGACATCCCTATGGTTACCAACTCATCATTTATCTGGGGACCACCTGGAACCCCCCCCCCCCCCCCCCAAGGACCACCGGTGGTCCCCGGACCACCGCTGATATATGTTGGTAATGTTAATATTCATGTTCAGAGTGCCTCGGTGATTCATGTACGTCTCTATATTCTCTGACATCAGAGTGACCCCATGAAAGGTCAATCCACCGCCAGAGATGAGCTTCTGGTCAATATTCCCCTCTCTCTATTTTCTCTGACGCTAGTCATTCATAAACGATAAACGTAATACCATGCAGTGATGGTTCTTAGTCCATGAGCCATCCAAAATTGGAACGTTAATTATG
Source organism: Protomyctophum parallelum (assembly GCF_964188405.1). NCBI lineage: Eukaryota > Metazoa > Chordata > Actinopteri > Myctophiformes > Myctophidae > Protomyctophum > Protomyctophum parallelum. The sequence goes on along the minus strand of NC_139697.1, from coordinate 17,757,166 downwards.
AATTGAGTGGAGCAAAACCATACCTATATCAGATTGTTATCACCATGAAACCTCCCCAGTTGATTACTTACACAAAGACAATGATTTAATCTTTTACAAATCTTAATTTTTTAAATATGCATATTAGGCATTATATATGAAAATATGCAAAATAAAAAAATATATATATGAAAAAGCTACTATTGTGGAATCATATATTAATTTACTGTACTTATATTGATCCTATAGGCTATAAACAATCTAATATAGGTATGGTTCCCAACCAGTGGAAATGGGGGGAGTGTAACACATGGAACCAAATGGACCCTTAAAGGCCTGTGACTCTGAGAGTGTAACACATGGAACCAAATGGACCCTTAAAGGCCTGTGACTCTGAGAGTGTAACACATGGAACCAAATGGACCCTTAAAGGCCTGTGACTCTGAGAGTGTAACACATGGAACCAAATGGACCCTTAAAGGCCTGTGACTCTGAGAGTGTAACACATGGAACCAAATGGACCCTTAAAGGCCTGTGACTCTGAGAGTGTAACACATGGAACCAAATGGACCCTTAAAGGCCTGTGACTCTGAGAGTGTAACACATGGAACCAAATGGACCCTTAAAGGCCTGTGACTCTGAGAGTGTAACACATGGAACCAAATGGACCCTTAAAGGCCTGTGCCTCTGAGAGTGTAACACATGGAACCAAATGGACCCTTAAAGGTCTGTGACTCTGAGAGTGTAACACATGGAACCAAATGGACCCTTAAAGGCCTGTGCTCCACAGCTCCACAGCTCCACAGCGTCGGCTCTGTGCCGTCAAAGAAACGCTGTTTTGACCAAAATGCCATCTGGGACAAGGAATAGGAGATACAGGCGATTGAAAGAAACGGATAGAAGGGATTATTATGGCGACGACGATCTAAGATGGACGATCCAGTGCTGTGCTAACAACACAGCTAGCTAACCCGGCTAACGTGAGTAGCATTATGGCTCGATCGATCGACTGCACTATAAAAGCGCAATTGCCATTCATCAACAGCAATGGCGTTAAGCGCTGGTATCAAAATTAGGCTTCAATTGGCATTAATCAACTGCAATGGCGCTGAAAGTATTTTAATAGACTAATGTTTTTCCTTGTGTTTGAATTATTTGTTCTGTATCTGAATCTGTGTAGCAGGGTGTGGCTCACAACACAACCTCAGCCTGATGGCCTAAAAGTCTAATATCTCCCCGACAGTGGGATATATCCATATCCAACGAGTCACAGAAAAATAGCAGATCTACAAGCTCATAGCGCGCCACCGAGTGGCGCGCTACGAGCTTGTAGTTCTGCTACTTTTGAAAAAAATCGAAGAACGGCTGACACAGAAACATAGGCTTTTTCAGAAAACTGTCAGGATGTGTAGAAGACATTTTTTGAATCTGATCTCAGGTCAGAAATGGGTTTAAGAAAATATGTTGGCTTTTCACGCGGGAGACCCGGCTATACGATTCCCGGGCGTTTCTCATGTCATGTTATTTTGTATCATGCTGTATGTAATGCTTTGGCAATATGACAGTCATCATGTAACAATAAAATGTATTTGAATTAGAGAGAGAGAGAGAGAGAGAGAGAGACATCTACTGTGTGAGAGAGAAAGAGGTATTGATGTGGAAGTACTGACCCACTAATTGAAGTCCCCCCCCCCCCCATTCACACACACACACACACACACACACACACACACACACACACACGGCCCGAGGTCTGCTATTAATGCAGACGTCTGTAACCACGTACGTAACCACCCTACTGTACTTACTGTAGTTCAGTCGACTGGCTTGGAGTCCCCCAGGGGACTGTACTAGGCCTCCTCTGTCTGTTTGACAGACAGACAGACAGACAGAAAGCTGCCCTGCTCAGCAGCCTGCAGCTGTATCTAAAAGAGAGTCATTGTGCAGAGCAGAGGGCTAGACAGATGGCCATAGAATGAAGACTGTAATGATACCCTCTCTGTGCACGCACGCACAACACGCACGCACAGCACGCACGCACGCACGCACGCACGCACGCACGCACGCACGCACGCACGCACGCACGCACGCACGCACGCACGCACGCACACACGCACACACGCACAGCGCAGCACAGCACGCACGCACGCACAGCACACACGCACAGCACACACGCACAGCACACACGCACGCACAGCACGCACGCACAGCACGCACGCGTGCGCGCCCAGGCTACACCCATTATAGGATGTGATTGTGTTGTGCAGTGCGTGCGCTCTTGGCCGTGCAAACCAAATGGCCTCTCTCTCTCTCTCTCTCTCTCTCTCTCTCTCTCTGTCAGTCAGAAGTATAGACGCTGATTCAGACAGACGGAGTGTGTGCGTGTGTGTGTCTGTGTGTGCGTGCGTGCGTGCCAGTCTGAAGTATAGACGCTGATTCAGACAGACGGAGTGTGTGTGTGTGTGTGTGTGTGTGTGTGTGTGCGTGTGCGTGCGTGCATGCCAGTCTGAAGTATAGACGCTGATTCAGACGGACGGAGCCTGTGTTGCTCGTCACAACGATTCCAGATAAGAGAAGTTCGTTTTTTTTGGGGGGGGCGTGGGGGGGGGATTAATGTACCGTGCCACGGAAGTAATTAGGTGGTCCTCGCTCACTCCTCACACTACAATACAAACGTGTGTGTGTGTGTGTGTGTGTGTGTGTGCACATGAGGCCATAGAGAGCAGACACAGTGGAACAGAAGTGCTGACAGCCGACAGGCATTAGTCCCGACACTCTAACCCTCCCTATACCCCTTAGCTCACAGGTTAGTTTTAACCTGCCACGCATGTCGGGAGCCACAGGTTAGTTTTAACCCACCACGTGTTAGTTTTAACCCGCCACAGGTTAGTTTTAACCCACCACATGTTAGTTTTAACCCACCACATGTTAGTTTTAACCTGTCACATGTTAGTTTTAACCCGTCACAAGTTAGCCTTAACCTGCCACGCATGTCGGGATACACAGGTTAGTTTTAACCCACCACATGTTAGTTTTAACCCGTCACAAGTTAGCCTTAACCTGCCACGCATGTCGGGAGACTCAGGTTAGTTTTAACCCACCACATGGGAGTTCCAGACCCACAGGAACACACCCAGGGTGCCGGCTCGATTCCGGCGAGCCGCCCCGCGTCCGAGACGGTTGAGAAATGACAGAGTTACAACCATGCTGTTTTCGTGCTCACACATACCCAGCCAGCCAGCCAGGCAGGGACCCGCACACATACTCACTTAAGGAAGTGGTTTGCACCACTTACAAAGATGGGTTTAATTATACTCTTAGTTTAAAATAATGTCAATGTATTTTAAATAGTTACTGTATCGATTTCAAATCATTGAATCGTGTCGTATTGGATCGCCATAATGAACCGATATCGCCCATGTATCGTATCGTCAACCATGTATCGTGGTACGTGTCGTATCGCTGTTAGAACGTATCGTTACACCCCTACAGAGTATAGACACGGTGAAACAGAGACAGACTAACAGGGCCAGATGCTGGCAGGCTGCTATACAGCTGAGTATAGACACGGTGAAACAGAGACAGACTAACAGGGCCAGATGCTGGCAGGCTGCTATACAGAGTATAGACACGGTGAAACAGAGACAGACTAACAGGGCCAGATGCTGGCAGGCTGCTATACAGAGTATAGACACAGTGAAACAGAGACAGACTAACAGGGCCAGATGCTGGCAGGCTGCTATACAGCTGGAGTCATCAGAGCTGTGATTCTTTCCCTCAGAGAGACACAATAAAACTGGCTTGGTCTGGGCAGATTAGTGTCGCGTGGTTTGACTCAACGCACGCACGCGCCACGCACGCACGCACGCACGCACGCACGCACGCACGCACGCACGCACGCACGCACGCACGCACGCACGCACGCACGCACGCACGCACGCACGCACGCACGCACGCACGCACGCACGCACGCACGCACGCACGCACGCACACACACACACACACACACACACACACACACACACACACACACACACACAAACACAGATATAGACCGACACACACACACACACACACACAGATATAGACAGACACACACACAAACACAGATATAGACAGACACACACAAACACAGATATAGACCGACACACACACACGCATGTCTGGGATATCTATAGTGAAAGTATAGGGCTGTGTTTATGGCAACTAATTAAGGACGTTAAGAACTAACTTAACCCATTTAGGCCTGACGTCGAAATTAATCCTGACAGTTTTCTGAAATACCTGTTTCTATAACAGAGGTGCTCAAGGACCCCAAAAATGATATGTAATTGGCCTCCGACCCCCCCCCCTTCCAGAAGCAAAGATTTGAGTTAAAAACGTTTGTTTGCGCCACATTTTCATGATCTTTTTAAAATAGCAGACCTACAAGCTCGTAGGAGTGTCTCATGGGAGGGCTGTGAGGGCTTCAGAAACCGCTCTGTGTCTCATGGGAGGGCTGTGATGGCTTCAGAAACCGCTCTGTGTCTCATGGGAGGGCTGTGAGGGCTTCAGAAACCGCTCTGTGTCTCATGGGAGGGCTGTGAGGGCTTCAGAAACTGCTCTATGTGGGGTGCATACTTAGTTTAGACTAGTCATTGGTTAGACATGGGTTAAGGTTAGGTTTAGGTGTGCTGCCCCGTTAGGAGGTTAGGTTTAGGGTGAGGGTTTGAGATAGGTTGTAGTTGTAGGACTAATGACTGGTCTAAACCAAAAACTGTCTAAACTAAGTACTGCACCCCTCTCTGTCTCATGGGAGGGCTGTGAGGGCTTCAGAAACCCGCCTACCAGTGACATCATCGTTAGCCAGATTATATATTTTAAGTTCTTTTTTTCAGCCGTGATGTTTTTGAGGGGCGCTACTAAGCCCCTCCTACTCCCTGCAGCTTTGTGTGTTTGTGTGAACACAAACGTTGGCTGCTGATTGGCTGATCACCCCATAGCGATGATTTGATTGGCCGAGCAAAGTATACATACCGGTATTTAGGATAAAAAGTGAGTGCCATTGACAATGAATGCAGAATGTACGTCAATTGTGGACGAGAGAATGGACACGTTACGTCATGATGATGTATGATGATAAGAGCGCCCCTCACGTCACATGGGTGTGATTTTTTTTTAAGGGCTCCCTAACCCTAGTGACCACTAGTGAATAATATTCCCTCCCCCTTTTACTTGACAGCGCCACCTGGTGGGAAAAAAAAACCTGGCGCAATATTTCATTACGCGCTGGCGGGCATGTGCCGCACGTTTTTAAAACCGAGCACCGATCGACAAGCTCACGGAACGCATCACGGCGCGACACCACGTGAGCTCGTTTTGTATAGATCTGCTATTTTCTGCGCGTGACGCAAAGTGTGGAAAAAACAAAGAAATAATCAAACCGAGCGCTATCCTCCCTGCGTTTCCTGCCGCGCTCGAATGCGATCTTCCATTTTTATGAACCGACCGACAAATCAATGGCTTGGATGTTATTAGCCCCGCCCCCTTCTCTCTGTGTGTTTTTAATTAACCCGTTTACGCCTAACATCGACATAAAAAAATAAAAATAAAGTCTTCTAAATCACGAAAGTTTTCTGAAATACCTCATGTTTCTATATCGGTGGTGCTCAATATTTCATGTCAAGGACCCCTAGAACCCCCCATCTGAAAATATGTTCAAAGCAAATATTTGAGTTAAAAACGTTCACTCTGTATATATTCAAAGATTTCAGGGCACATTTTCACGATTTTTCTAAAATAGCAGACCTATACAAGCTCATAGCGCGGCACCGAGCTTGTATAGCGCGTTTTAAGTATAAACATTAATGATTAAAACACCAAAAGGGGTCCCCGTTCAGAATGGGTTAACTCTCTCGTCTTTCTGTTTTTTTCGCCCCCTGAGTCCTGTCCTTCCTGTATAAGATATGGTTCGATGGAACAACGCCCTCACAGCGCCTCGCGCTGATCCATACGTATGGACCCGTTGACTGATTGATAGTCTCTTAATGTCTCTCTCTCTCTGTCTCTCTCTCTCTCTCTCTGTCCCTCTCTCTCTCTCTCTCTCTCTCTCTCTCTCTCTCTCTCTCTCAACGTCTCCTTTTAACTCCTTCCTTGGTCACCCTCTCATTCTTCATTTGTTGTATAATATATTTATTTATATGCACAAATCTGATCAATGTTTGAGGTTTCAGATCTTTGTAAATCTACCTTGACAGCCCATTAGAGCCCCGTTGGGAACCCGGAAATGTTGAGTACGCCAAGGTTTTATGTTAGAAATGTCGAGTGTGGGTCCCCAGCATGGAGAAACTAGGGCTGTCCCCGACTAAGGATTTGTATAGTCGACTGATAGATGAATAAATTAGCTGTTAGTCGACTAATAGTCGACTAAGCAAAAAAAAAAAAAAGAAAAAAAAAAAACTTTTTTTTTTTTTTTTTTTTTTTTTTTTGCCCCAAGAAAATTGTATATAAAAATACAATATTTACAAAAATATACAAAAATATTGTATTATTCCACTAGGTCTGTGGGGGACATAAACACATTTGAACATTCTGACTGTTCAAATCTTTCTTTTTAACAACTGAGAGGCTTGTCATTAGCCAGATTGAGCACAGCAGGTGAGATTGAGATTCTGGAGTCTATCAGGCCAGCACACTGTGCGATTCAAGTCACAGGCAGTGGCACATTGCCACACAGGCAGACACACTCCAGATGCACATTGGAGATTTGAACAGTCAGAATGTTCAAATGTGTTTATGTCCCCCACAGACCTAGTGGAATAATACAATATTTTTGTATATTTTTGTAAATATTGTATTTTTATATACAATTTTTTGGGGCAAAAAAAAAAAAAAAAAAAAAAAATCTTTTTTTTTTTTTTTTTTTTTTTTTAGTCGACTATGAGGTGGTCAGTCGACTGAGACCCGTTCCGATCGATTAGTCGACTATTCGACTAATCGAGGTCAGCCCTAGTAGAAACTGATGTTAGAAATGTTGAGTATGGGTCCCGACTCCCCAGCATGTATAAACTGATGTTAGAAATGTTGAGTGTGGGTCCCCAGCATGTAGAAACTGATGTTAGAAATGTTGAGTATGGGTCCCGACTCCCCAGCATGTATAAACTGATGTTAGAAATGTTGAGTGTGGGTCCCCAGCATGTAGAAACTGATGTTAGAAATGTCGAGTGTGGGTCCCCAGCATGTAGAAACTGATGTTAGAAATGTCGAGTGTGGGTCCCCAGCATGTAGAAACTGATGTTATAAATGTCGAGTATGGGTCCCCAGCATGTATAAACTGATGTTAGAAATGTTGAGTGTGGGTCCCCAGCATGTAGAAACTGATGTTAGAAATGTCGAGTGTGGGTCCCCAGCATGTAGAAACTGATGTTAGAAATGTCGAGTGTGGGTCCCCAGCATGTAGAAACTGATGTTATAAATGTCGAGTATGGGTCCCCAGCATGTAGAAACTGATGTTAGAAATGTCGAGTATGGGTCCCCAGCATGTAGAAACTGATGTTAGAAATGTTGAGTATGGGTCCCCAGCATGTAGAAACTGCCGGATGCTAACTTGCATTATGTTGAGCAATTTTCATAATTGGCCATTATACCTTCCTTACCTATAGAAGGCAAAGCAAATGTATAGCATGTGACATTTACAATTTACAATTTACAATTTAGGCATTTAGCAGACGCTCTTAATCCAGAGCGATTTACAATAATCAAGAACAAAAGCATGGGAATACATCACAAAAGCATAAAACATGCGTAAGCTAAGAAAGTAACAGTGGAATATCTATATTATGAGACTATACATATAAACTATATATATACTACTATGCTATACATATGTACTATGGCATTGGGCTAAAAACGGCTCTATCCATACTCTATCCATTTCTCCCATCCTTCTTTCACCCAGCTCTTTTTGCAGTCTTAAAGAATAGGTCCATACTCAACATTTCTAACATACAACTTTGGTGTACTCAACATGCCTGGGCATCGAGGTTGAAACGACCCTGCCGAACCACCTATTTTGAATTTGCACATAATGCAGAAGGCAGCAGGATGTTGCTTTGCTCGAAAACGACTGCTTCCAAAGTTAAACTCCAGTGGCAAGATAGCCGCGGTCTGCTTATAGTCAATTAGCCCTTCGTGAGACAGGGCAAGCTGTCCTTCTCCCCCATAGAGATGCAAGTTAAATTACGTGATTTCTCCAAAATAATCACTCATTTCATTAGCAAGAGCATCAAATTGTCTTCTAAATCTAGTCAACCATGGGCCTGCAGTAGGCTATGCACTGGACAAATGTGCATGTCATTAGTATTATTGCCATCACCTGGGTGGGTCAGTCGTGTAACCTTCCTTGACATTATAAGCTGTGTATGTGTTCAACAACACAGCCATGCAAAATAACACTGACAGCTATGAGGTGGAGAAAGCTTGACCTGCATAGCAACTAGGGTTGGAGCCCGAAAATCGGGTCCATTACAAACCCGGTACGGCATTTATCGAGACCCGAGTATCAATAAGCTTTTGGCTTATCGAGCCTCTTATCGGGTATAGCAGCTGACGTCATGGGCCGCTCGCTATATAAGCGGCAGGTTGACGGAGGGGGGGGGGGGGGGGTAGCGCATCTCCAGTCGTTAGGTGTGTACGGTTTTGCCGACGTGCGAATGGGGGACAATTTAAAACAAAGGCGGCTTGCTGTAGTTTGCGACTGACAGAAATGTGTTGTTTTTCTTTCTCCCCCTCTCTTCGAAGTTAGACTGGACAAGGCTAAGCTCTAAACTGACTGGGCCACGGTGGACTAGACGCTCATGGTAACTTGCGCCGTGGGTGGAACGTGTGGAAAAGTTTGGTTACATCTTAAAAGACAAGAGGGGAGCTAAATGCAACAATGTACTGTAGCACAGTTAACTTAATTTGTAGGCTACATGCACGACAGGGAACATTTCGACAATGCATAGGCATCTGTCAATGATGCATTGTATTAAACCCAAATGCAATACCTTTGCATGTCTGCGCCGAGTCAAAACACGGGAGCCGTCAGCTGCTGCAGCGAAACAAACAATCCTCTTCCACCCATGCGTGGTTTGCTTGCCTTGCTACCCAGCAAGACTCCATTGACATCATTCATGATCCAATTCCGTTTGGGGAAACTCAAAACTCCCTGCCAAAGTTATAATAATAATTCAACTTCGAATTCGTCTGTAGATCTATAAGCTCACAACGGAGGGAGGGCAGAATCCATTTCTTCCGACCGACGGTCGGTCGCGACGCACCGTCGCTCCGTCGCGACGCACCGTCGAACGGTCCTATTTCGGTCCGTCGGTCCGTCGTTCCGTCGGTCGGTCGGTCCGTGGCTCCGTCGCTCCGTCGCTCCGTCGGTCCGTCGCTCCGTCGCTCCGTCGGTCGTTCCGTTTTTGCGTCGCGACAGACCGCCGGTCGCAGGTTTAGGGTGGATGGATTCTGCCCTTGCTGCCCAAATGGTAACTCTGTCATTTCTCTACCGTTTTGGACGGGGGTGGGCTCTTTGGAATCGTGTGGCCCCCCTGGAGGTTTCTATGGGGGTCCCGAGGTTCGGGGACCCCTGGGGACCCCCACGGACCCCCAAATGGTAACTCTGTCATTTCTCTACCGTTTTGGACGGGGGTGGGCTCATTTGAATCGTGTCGCCCCCCTGGAGGTTTCTATGGGGGTCTCGAGGTTCGGGGACCCCTGGGGACCCCCAGGGACCCCCAAATGGTAATGTCACCTGTGGACACTAACTGTAATTGTCTCGCTGTCTCGCTGCTGCGCTGCGCCGCACAGACAGCAGCTTGTGTGTAACATGTGCGTTCGTGCCGTGTTGCTGGTATATTATTATTATTATATTTTTTGCGCCGCCACGTTGTCTCGCTGCTGCGCTGCACAGACAGCAGCTTGTGTGTAACATGTGCGTTCGTGTAAATGTTCGTGTAAATGTTTTAGGTCGGCCGGTCGGTGATTTGGTCTGTCCTTCATATATTTTTTTTTCTGTTCTCGTTGGACTTAACTTTAAAAGTCCAATGGAACACCTCTTTGTAACGGGCCGCTGTAGTATAGTGGTCTAATCCCTCGCCTCTCTATTCTTTTTTGCTGAGGACGCTGGTTCAATTCCCGCTCGCGGCAGACCAAAATTATTATATTTTAGACAGACACACAGACAGACAGACAGACTGCCTGTCTGCCTGCCTAATGTATTGTAAATAATGTATTCATTCCATACGGATATTTCTTTTTAATATAAAAACTTTTGTCTTTCGCGCGATTCGAACCAGCGTCGTCAGCACCAAAACATTGAGAGGCGAGTGATTAAACCGCTAGACTACAGCGGCCATACTTTACAAAGAAGTGTTTCATTGGACTTATAAAGACAATAGCACCCAGCTGCAGTCTCGCAAGGGGAGGGACCGGAAGTGCTTTTATTTCCGGCTTCCACGTGCACAAGCGCACATACACGCACGCGAAATATAATGCAATATGTAATAATCAGCTCATACATTATAAAGACATTATTGCATTATGAAGTTTTATTACAGTATGAGTCGCCTATGTGGAGGTTCTTAATGTAACACATTATTACATTATAGAAAAATCTATTAAGTTATGTGCTCGTCTTTTAATTACATTATGAGCTGATTATTACATTATGAGGTCAGATGTAGAGTTGCTGGCCGCCTCAGCTCCATATATGGAGATCTAGGTGATGATCCAGTCTTTTCAATGTATGGCTATCCAGGGTTTGATGAGGTCAGTGTCGGGATCTTATATCATATGGAAACGGCCATATATGGTGGTGTGACGTGTCATGAGGCGTGACCATATATGGAGGCATGACACGAGGCGTGACATGACACACTTACTGACTGACTGACGGGAAATGCAGGTTTTCATAGTAAATTAAATGCATATGGTCGTGTGTCTGTGGTCTATGGTCTGGACATGGTGTGTGTGGGACAGGGGTACGGGGTTATAGCAACTTATTACATTACTTAAATGCCTTGATATCATTATGTTATAATCGACCATATAGGCCTAGCCTATTATTGCATATCATTTTATTATTGTTAGATTTGCATTTCTTCAAATATGCACACTTATACCACCAACTAATAAGCTTTCAATTAAAATATTACCTACAACAAACTACTTCAAACTTTTCCAAACCGACCACGTAATTATGTTTAAGCACAGATGGTACTATATACACCCGGCATTTAAGCGCGCACCAGCAAGTGCGTGTCGTGCACGCGCATTATATTTTGCGTGCGTGTATGTGCGCTTGTGCACGTGGAAGCCGGAAATAAAAGCACTTCCGGTCCCTCCCCTTGCGAGACTGCAGCTGGGTGCTATTGTCTTTATAAGTCCAATGAAACACTTCTTTGTAACGTATGGCCGCTGTAGTCTAGCGGTTTAATCACTCGCCTCTCAATGTTTTGGTGCTGACGACGCTGGTTCGAATCGCGCGAAAGACAAAAGTTTTTATATTAAAAAAAAATAGCCGTATGGAATGAATACATTATTTACAATACATTAGGCAGGCAGACAGGCAGTCTGTCTGTCTGTCTGTGTGTCTGTCTAAAATATAATAATTTTGGTCTGCCGCGAGCGGGAATTGAACCAGCGTCCTCAGCAAAAAAGAATAGAGAGGCGAGGGATTAGACCACTATACTACAGCGGCCCGTTACAAAGAGGTGTTCCATTGGACTTTTAAGGTTAAGTCCAACGAGAGCAGAAAAAAAAATATATGAAGGACAGACCAAATCACCGACCGGCCGACCTAAAACATTTACACGAACATTTACACGAACGCACATGTTACACACAAGCTGCTGTCTGTGCAGCGCAGCAGTGGAGCAAAACACTTCCGCATTCCATTGTTACAGTGGGAGTCAACATGAGTGTCGCCACTCTCTTACTAGATTACGCTGAATGCCGCTCTGATTGGCCGAAATTAGCTCAGCTGTTTCAAGTCACAATGACTTACGCGTTGTGAGCTTGTAGATCTGCTATTTTTGATGCGCAAGACCGTTCTACGGAGCAGCATAGCATGTTATGTTGTTCACAATGTTTGGAGAGTGGAGACTGGAGCGGGGAGGAGGAGGTTTTTCATACAACCCTAAATATTCAACAACAAGTTACAACCACAGTTCCTTTGGTTTTTAGAAGGAGCTACAAGCTAGGAGGAGGTTATGATTACATACTAGGTTTGCTAGCTAGCAGGCTGCCAGGCTATGAAGATGATCAACTACTTAACTTCATCGCAACTATTATAACTATGATCATGCGGCATTTTTTGTTGGATAAGCATGAAGAAACATGCAATCACGGCAAGAGCTACTGTAGTTTGACTGTCACCAAACTGGATTATATTGGGCAGAGTGAGGAGGAACTCCTGCTATACTTTACTGTACCGGACGACACGACGACACGTCTCCAATCTAACTTGTTGAACAAACTACAGTAATAAACTCACCAATAGTAAAATTATTTACACACTGTAGTTGTCCCCATTGAGCGTATGAGCCTATGAGGCATATCACATTATGCTTTTCCCAAAGAAAAACTGTCTTGAATGCTGCCAGTCCGCCGCCCCTACACGAGTGAGGGTGACGGCAAAACCCACGTACAGTAGGCTTGTATATGATATGAAAACAATCAGCCAGGAATGGATTAGTACTGAAGTTGGTGAACTACCAACAAAACAGCAGAGCTCACAGCTGCATGCCTGCATGTCTGCTGTAGAAAAAGAAAAAAATCATAATCATAAAAAATATTTAAAAAAATATTAGCGAATAATCGGATGTCAATTAACAGTGTCGACTAGTGTTTTGCTAGTCGACTAGTCGACTATTCGATTATTATGTTAATGCCCTAGTGTCTACTAACATATCCCACATTGGTTTATATTCAACCACCCTAGGGGGATTTTTGACATCTGCTGAAGTTTGGGGTACCATACAATACATTATAAGGCAACATTTTCTAAATTTCATTGTGCTTTAAGTAGCATGTGACGTGTCAAACGAGGGTGTTTTCATAATTCTGAATCCATTCCAATCATTAGTTTTGCATGAAAAACACTCCTTGGGCTAAAAATGGACATAGCCGTCATCACAAATGTGATGAAGTCAGCACATTTCGGCATATTTAAGTGTCTATGGCCGTTTTTAGCCCAAGGAGTGTTTTTCGTGCAAATCTAATGCTTGGAATGGATTCAGAATGATGAAAACCACCTAGTTTGACACGTCACATGCTATTTAAAGCATAATGAAATTTAGAACATTTTGCATTATATTGGCTGTTGATGGTACACCAACTTTCAGCAGCTGTCAAACATTCCCCTAGGGTGGTTGAATATAAACCAATGTGGGATATGTTAGTAGACACCTTTACAAACACATTGGTGAAGAAAATTCTTGGTAAGAAATGTATTCCCAGATTATACAGATAATATTCCCTGACTATTACGCTTTTAAAGTGGCGGTACACAATTAACTGTATTTCAAGACCCGGGATGTTTTGGTTGGTTCTGTTCAGTTCAGAATGCATTGTCTCCCAGCTTTCCACAAAATAATAGCAAATGTGTGGGCTCGATAAGGACCCGGCTCGATAAGCCTGCTCGATAAGGTGATCGTTATCAATAAAAATTAACGAGCTCTGCTCCATCCCTAATAGTTGTTATTTTGATTGGCATTGGATCAGCAAAGGGCTAATCTAGGGATGTTGAAAAAATCGTTTTTATTTGTATTATTATTTTTTTGTAATGTAAAATGTTATAAACGTTGCTGTTTCAAATGTTTTCCAAATGGGAGAGGCACGTGTTTGTGCTGTGCTGCTGCGCCTGTCAGTGCAGCGCTGTGGACCCCATCGTCCAAGGGTGTGTGTGTGTGTGTGTATGTGGTGGGGGGGGGGTGGTATCTTAGCAACACTGAATGATCTGTCCCATTGGTCGTATGCTCGTATCATGAGCCAATGGCTGCAGCTCTGAGCTTCCCAGACCCAGGTTCACATCTCATCTACACATGCCGTAAAGTGAGCTGACAGCCACAGGTCTGCTCTGTTCTGAGCGGTGAGCGCTCTTCTCTTCTCGTGAAGAAAGCAGGACAGAGTTGTCAAATAAATCGCGCCGTCATTCATACTGTATTTATTCTCCTACCCGACATTAAAATACGGAACAACGTGCGTCCCTTATCAGTTCATTACGGGTCTCGTGACAGGCTGCAGACACTTGAGAGTTGGGACTACTAGCCGATAGCGCCGCTGCTCCTTCAGTTTCGTTGTTTACAAAATAAAGTTAATTTTTTATTATTGGGATTTGATCATTGATGCAAATTCTAAACATATGGATGCAGCTGCAGAAGTTGTGTTGCTTAAAGGAATGCATAGTTGCATTCTCAACTGCTGCGCAGAAACAACAAAAATATAAAAATAATGAAAAAAAAAAAGGAAAAAAGTCGTTCGACACGTCGACTTTCGGCCTCGATTTGTCGATTGGCCAAATATGAGTCGTTTGGCATCCCTAGGCTAATCGTGTTGTCTCTACCTTGCAGGGCAGCGGCATTCAGAGAGCCATGAAGCTGTAAAGGACGACCTGCCGTGACCCCGGGAGGAGGAGGAGGAGACAGGAAGTGGTCATCGGCAGGCAGGAAGTGGTCGCTCGCCGCTCCCCGTAGGTGGGTTAGGAGTTATGATCCGGAAACCGGATCACAACATCGAGGATCAGGAATCTGTTCCTTTACATTTTGGAGTTTGGTTCCATGTGTTACACTCTCAGAGTCACATACCTGTTAAGGGTCCATTTGGTTCCATGTGTTACACTCTCAGAGTCACAGACCTGTAAGGGTCCATTTGGTTCCAAGTGTTACACTCTCAGAGTCACAGACCTGTAAGGGTCCATTTGGTTCCATGTGTTACACTCTCAGAGTCACAGACTGTAAGGGTCCATTTGGTTCCATGTGTTACAATCTCAGAGTCACAGACCTGTAAGGGTCCATTTGGTTCCATGTGTTACACTCTCAGAGTCACAGACTGTAAGGGTCCATTTGGTTCCATGTGTTACAATCTCAGAGTCACAGACCTGTAAGGGTCCATTTGGTTCCATGTGTTACACTCTCAGAGTCACAGACCTGTAAGGGTCCATTTGGTTCCATGTGTTACACTCTCAGAGTCACAGACTGTAAGGGTCCATTTGGTTCCATGTGTTACAATCTCAGAGTCACAGACCTGTAAGGGTCCATTTGGTTCCATATTATGTACACTCAGTTACAGACCTGACGGCCAGCTCAGCATGTTTGCTATTACGTGGCTTATTTCTAACCTATAATGTTTTCAGATAGATATTTTAGCGTGCTGATTACATTATGTTTAACATGAGTAATACACTGTAGTGTACACTAGTTCTGTAATCGGGGGGAACGCGCAGCGAGGGGAATCAAACAGGTGAATTAAATCAAGATCCATTTTTAATCATGCGGGCCTCGTTATGTCATCGCCACGCAGCACATTTTCGTTCAAAGGAATTTACATTTTTTTATGGACTTTTGATATAAAACACCTGTGTGAAGTGAGTGGCGCTCTTATCGTCGTACTCATCATCATGACGTAAAATAGACACTATAGGGCTGTATTTTGCGTGTCTTAACCCTTGGCCTACAATTCACGGAAAAAACGGAATTAATCGAAAAATCTAAACCTCCCGTTAACGGAAAGAACGGAATGACAATCAATATCAGTTATCGCGGGGTCAAAAGAGCAAAAATTAATATTTTTTCGCTAATATCACTAATGTTGGATGTAATTTACCAAAAAACGGCCGAAATCCGCGTGATTGTGCGCTATCGTGCACGCGCGCCGTCTCTATGTGCGTCGCTGTAAAAAGTGTGATATTTTGCGATCTTTTGGGGTTGATTTGAGGTTAATTTGACTTAGTTATGAAAAATATAGCATTAGCTTAGCAATCCGGACCAGCCAAACTATTGACTAGGGTCAAACTACTACAGGATGTTGTTGATCGTTCAACCGGAAGTGACTTAGGAAGATCCGTCTATTTTAGCCAAAATCAGCATAATGATGCTTTCCCGCCATCTGGTGGCGAATCGAGAGAATACATTTGCTATGAATGAACAAAAACAAACATCTCTTCAATCCACCAGATCTTTCTTGTATGTTAAAACGATGAATTAAAAATATGCCAATTTGTTACCCAAACAAAAAAAATTGTCCTGGCATTCCAAGGGTTAAGTACCAGGTCTTATTACCTAACTTGAGTAAACTAAAGACCTGGAGGCGTGATCAATGCTCTTTGGCCACTCAGAATAGCCAAATGTCATTGATCACGCCTCCAGGTCTTTAGTTTACTCAAGTTAGGGAATAAGACCTGGTACTTACAGTAAGACACGCCAAATACAGCACTATGTCTATTTGCTCACCTTGACCTAAAGATTCTCTGTTCATTGTCAATGGGAATTAGTCCAATAATTAAATGGCAGAGGTTTGACAAAATTGGATTATTTAGTTTCTCACCTGATTCTGACAGGACAATAGGTCTACTAGCCAGGATAAAAAGTCTACCCATAATCTGCTCACTGCAAATACCCTACATTTGCTTTAATCCAAGATGCCACCATTGATAACCTATTATAAGGCAATATTTTCTAATATTCATTATGCTTTAACTCCATTCAGGACGGGAACCCCTTTTGGTGTTTTAAACATTATGTTATAATTTAGCCATTGAAAAATTGCAGATGTCGGTGGCGCGCTACGAGCTTGTGGGTCTGCTATTTTTGAAAAATCGTGAAAATGGGGCACAAACCTTGGAATATTCTTTCAGAGCGACCGATTTTAACGGAAAGAACGGAATGACAATCAATATCAGTTATCGCGGGGTCAAAAGAGCAAAAATTAATATTTTTTCGCTAATATCACTAATGTTGGATGTAATTTACCAAAAAACGGCCGAAATCCGCGTGATCGTGCGCTATCGTGCACGCGCGCCGTCTCTATGTGCGTCGCTGTAAAAAGTGTGATATTTTGCGATCTTTTGGGGTTGATTTGAGGTTAATTTGACTTAGTTATGAAAAATATAGCATTAGCTTAGCAATCCGGACCAGCCAAACTATTGACTAGGGTCAAACTACTACAGGATGTTGTTGATCGTTCAACCGGAAGTGACTTAGGAAGATCCGTCTATTTTAGCCAAAATCAGCATAATGATGCTTTCCCGCCATCTGGTGGCGAATCGAGAGAATACATTTGCTATGAATGAACAAAAACAAACATCTCTTCAATCCACCAGATCTTTCTTGTATGTTAAAACGATGAATTAAAAATATGCCAATTTGTTACCCAAACAAAAAAAATTGTCCTGGCATTCCAAGGGTTAAGTACCAGGTCTTATTACCTAACTTGAGTAAACTAAAGACCTGGAGGCGTGATCAATGCTCTTTGGCCACTCAGAATAGCCAAATGTCATTGATCACGCCTCCAGGTCTTTAGTTTACTCAAGTTAGGGAATAAGACCTGGTACTTACAGTAAGACACGCCAAATACAGCACTATGTCTATTTGCTCACCTTGACCTAAAGATTCTCTGTTCATTGTCAATGGGAATTAGTCCAATAATTAAATGGCAGAGGTTTGACAAAATTGGATTATTTAGTTTCTCACCTGATTCTGACAGGACAATAGGTCTACTAGCCAGGATAAAAAGTCCACCCATAATCTGCTCACTGCAAATACCCTACATTTGCTTTAATCCAAGATGCCACCATTGATAACCTATTATAAGGCAATATTTTCTAATATTCATTATGCTTTAACTCCATTCAGGACGGGAACCCCTTTTGGTGTTTTAAACATTATGTTATAATTTAGCCATTGAAAAATTGCAGATGTCGGTGGCGCGCTACGAGCTTGTGGGTCTGCTATTTTTGAAAAATCGTGAAAATGGGGCACAAACCTTGGAATATTCTTTCAGAGCGACCGATTTTAACTCAAATATTTGCTTCTGGCGGTGCCCCTGCCTGGATCAACATATTTTGAGATGGGGGTCGGCGGCCAATTACATATAATTGTTGGAGTCCTTGCATGAAAAACACTCCTTGGGCTAAAAAAAAAAAACGCCCATAGCCGTCATCGCAAATGTGATGAGGTCAGCACATTTTGGGGACATTTGGGCAAGTGGCTATATGGCCACATTGAGAAATCAGTTGAGAGACAAAATAATCAAATTTTGTCCAACCTGAGAGGATTATTTTACTTTATTTACTGGACTAAATATAATGTTTGTGTATAGGACAAAATAAAATCTTGGTATACCCCGCGAAAATACACAAAAATGGAAATGTTCCTATTGTTCTGGCTTAGATTGTTATGGTGCCACTATGCCCATATGATGATGAACCCACATGTTTTACGATTTTTCGTATAGTGGGTGAGCAGCATCAGATCGGATACACAGGGCTTTGTTAAGTACCTGTTTCTTAAAGATCTAGACTAGATCTTTAAGAAACAGGTACTTAACACTTTAAACGCCTGCACTTTAATGGTTGTGTGCACCTTTTACTCTGGTATCCGCTATGTGAACTGTTTGTTGTCTGTACTGTTTCATTCATTGTTTAATGTACTGTCTATGCTGCAACCCAATTTTCCCTTCGGGGACACTAAATAAACTTGAACCTTGAAACTTGAACCTTGATGTGCTCTAAAAGTGTGAAAAAACACATTATACAACTGCAGGTCATTTTGCGGTTGCAATCTGATTGGTTGAAACAGCTTTCTAGCCGTGTTTTAAACCAGGGTATTACAACGGTTCAGAGTAAAAGCGGACATGTTTTCCCGGCACCCCAGAGCTCCTATTTTGAAGGAACCCCCGGGGACTGATTGTGTTAAAGACGATAAAGAAACACCCTCTCGTGTATAACATTGCTTAATTTTTCATTTCCCTACGTCTTCAAAATGTGAATTTGAAAGGGAACCTGAATCTAAAACGCTCCTATACCTCATTTAACCCATTCAGGACGGGATCCCCTTTTGGTGTTTTAAACATTATGTTATAATTTAGCTATTGAAAAATAGCAGACCTACAAGCTCATAGCGCGCCACCGAGTACGAGCTTGTAGGTCTGCTATTTTTGAAAAATCGTGAAAATGTGGCACAAACCTTGGAATATTCTTTCTCCCCATAGGTAGCAGGGGGAGGGAGGGGGGGGGGCGGGGGGGGGGGGCGTCGTCGAGTGGACACCGGACCACCATAACCACGAACCACCCCCGGGGCCCCGGTTCGAGCCCCCTTGACCTTGACCGACCACCGCCGCGGCCGCCACCATGGGAAACACGGCCACCAAGTTCCGCAAGGCGCTGGTGGGCGGGGACGAGGTGCTGGCCTGGCAGCTGTACGAGGGGAACCCCCAGTTCAGGGAGGGGCTGGACCCCAACGCCTCGTACGGGGAGCAATACCAGCACAACACGGCCCTGCACTACGCCTGTCGGCACGCCATGACGCGCCTGCTCAGGTAAAACCAGGAGGAGGTCCATTTGGTTCCATGTGTTAGACACTCTCAGAGTTAACCCGTTTTGGGGACGACGGGGACCCCTTTTGTTGTTTTTAAAGGAGAATTCCATGCTAGAAGGCTTTCTTACCTTTATTTGTAGTTATACGTTCCCAACAAAGAACCCCCTCAATGGGGGTTGGGGTTTTTGTGCTAATTCGCTTATTTCCATCGAAATAAGTAGTAAAGTGTGCCGCTCGGGATACTATTTGCATTATGAAGAGAGGATATATACAAGAAATATAGATTTTTGAGCGATGGAAATAAGCAAATTAGCACAACACCCCATAGCCCAACGTTTTTAACTAAAATCTTTGCTTTTGGGGGGGTCCCTGGAACAACATATTTTCAGATGGGGGTCGGCGGCCAATTACATATAATATTGGGGATCCTTGACATGGAAATGTTTGAGATCCACTGACATAGAAACTGTCAGGATTTAGAATTCATTTGTAGAATCGTTCTCAGGTCTAAATGGGTTAAGGGGGTCCTGGCAAATACATCATTAAAGAAACACTAGTACTAGTTAGACTCCTAATATTCCATACATAGTGTGGTAGTAAATCAGTACTAGCTGGACTCCTAATATTCATGGTACATAGTGTGGTAGTAAATCAGTACTAGCTGGACTCCTAATATTCCATACATAGTGTGGTAGTAAATCAGTACTAGCTGGACTCCTAATATTCCATACATAGTGTGGTAGTAAATCAGTACTAGTTAGACTCCTAATATTCCATACATAGTGTGGTAGTAAATCAGTACTAGTTAGACTCCTAATATTCCATACATAGTGTGGTAGTAAATCAGTACTAGTTAGACTCCTAATATTCCATACATAGTGTGGTAGTAAATCAGTACTAGTTAGACTCCTAATATTCCATACATAGTGTGGTAGTAAATCAGTACTAGTTAGACTCCTAATATTCCATACATAGTGTGGTAGTAAATCAGTACTAGTTAGACTCATAATATTCCATACATAGTGTGGTAGTAAATCAGTACTAGTTAGACTCATAATATTCCATACATAGTGTGGTAGTAAATCAGTACTAGCTGGACTCCTAATATTCCATACATAGTGACATAGAGACCCACAATCTACTGTGTGTCAGAGAGAGAGAGAGAGACCCACACATCTACTGTGAGAGAGAGAGAGAGAGAGAGAGAGAGAGAGAGAGAGACCCACACATCTACTGTGTGTCAGAGAGAGAGAGAGAGAGACCCACAATCTACTGTGACACACAGAGAGAGAGAGAGAGAGAGAGAGAGAGAGAGAGTTCATGGCTGCTATATTTAGGGGTCACATCCTGTTTGTACACCTGTTATTAGGGATGAGATGATCATGGTAATTATCATTCATCTGCATACAGAACGCTGGCAGTAATAAGTATGATCATGTCCTGCTGGGGGTTTGAATCTGAATGGACCTTGGTCGTACAGTGGACCCCCCCCCCCCCCCACACACACACACACACACACACACACACACACCCCATAACCATTCTACAAGCTCACAACGCATTCACGCACGCACACAGACACACCCTTGGGAGCGTTTTGTCGGTGCTAGATCTAATTATATCCTGAAACGGCCTTAGTTTGGTTTCCAGGATTTACCCACTAGTCTGATACCGGGGGGGGGGGGGGGGTTAATTAGGGGCTGTGTCCACTCAGAGACGTTTTTAGGTGTGTCCGCAAACGATTTTTTCTTTTTCTTTTTAATGCTTTTTTTTTTAGCTTTCGTCTTTATTTTATATGTTTTATGGAGGGACAGACATTAGGCTGACAGGAAATGGGGGAGAGAGAGAGATGGGGGTGTGACATGCAGTAATACTGCGGGATAGATAGATAGATAGATAGATAGATAGATAGATAGATAGATAGAGACCAGAGGAGGAGACGAAAATGATGGATAGCATAAGGAGAGAGAGAGGAGGAGAAGGAGAGGAGAGAGGAGGAGGAGAGAGTGTGGAGGAGGGGAAGGAGAGGAGAGAGAGAGGAGGAGGAGGAGAGCAGGAGGGGAAGGAGAAGAGATAGAAGAGGGGGAGGAGGTGAACCTAATCAGTAAAATGGAGAGGTGGACAGAAGTGCAGCCACAGCTGAGCTGCCACATTCATCAACGCTGTGCGTGTGTGTGTGTGTGTGTGTGCGGTCGCATGCATGCGTGCAGCGCCGTGCATGTGTGCATGCACACTAAAAACAGTGAATATTGACCACTTATGTGATCTATCTATGGGATCCTATTCCTATAGTTTACTGAGACGCTACACTGTCTCTCTGCATTCTGTGTTCCTATAGTTTACTGAGACGCTGCGCTGTCTCTCTGCATTCTATGATCCTATAGTTTACTGAGACGCTACACTGTCTCTCTGCGTTCTATGATCCTATAGTTTACTGAGACGCTACACTGTCTCTCTGCGTTCTATGATCCTATAGTTTACTGAGACGCTACACTGTCTCTCTGCGTTCTATGATCCTATAGTTTACTGAGACGCTACACTGTCTCTGCGTTCTATGATCCTATAGTTTACTGAGACGCTACACTGTCTCTCTGCATTCTATGATCTTATAGTTTACTGAGACGCTACACTGTCTCTCTGCATTCTATGATCCTATAGTTTACTGAGACGCTACACTGTCTCTCTGCATTCTGTGATCCTATAGTTTACTGAGACGCTACACTGTCTCTCTGCATTCTATGATCCTATAGTTTACTGAGACGCTATGCTGTCTCTCTGCATTCTGTGATCCTATAGTTTACTGAGACGCTACGCTGTCTCTGCATTCTATGATCCTATAGTTTACTGAGACACTACACTCTCTCTGCATTCTATGATCCTATAGTTTACTGAGACGCTGCACTGTCTCTCTGCATTCTATGATCCTATAGTTTACTGAGACGCTACACTGTCTCTCTGCATTCTATGATCCTATAGTTTACTGAGACGCTACACTGTCTCTCTGCATTCTATGATCCTATAGTTTACTGAGACGCTACACTGTCTCTGCATTCTATGATCCTATAGTTTACTGAGACGCTACACTGTCTCTCTGCATTCTATGATCCTATAGTTTACTGAGATGCTACACTGTCTCTCTGCATTCTGTGATCCTATAGTTTACTGAGACGCTACACTGTGTCTCTGCATTCTATGATCCTATAGTTTACTGAGACGCTACGCTGTCTCTCTGCATTCTGTGATCCTATAGTTTACTGAGACGCTACACTGTCTCTCTGCATTCTATGTGCAGTACAGTATGTGCCCCTTAAGGGAATATTTGCGAAATGTGTGGCACAGAGTTCCGCGCTACGAGCTTGTAGGTCTGCTATTTTCTTTCAATCATGAAAATGTGGTGCAAATCTTTGAACATACATTCAGTGCGAGTGAACGACTGAAAACCACTGCAGTAAAGAGTGTCTCTGTCGCCGCCCTGCAGGTCGTTCCTGTTCAGTAAAGAGGGGAACCCCAACAAGCGCAACGTGCACAACGAGACGTGCCTGCATGTACTGTGCCAGGGCCCGCAGATCCTGCTGCTGCCAGAGGGGGCGCTGTCGCCCCGCCTGGCCCGACCGCACAGGGACGAGCAGAGGCGCGCCGACTGCCTGCAGGTGCACGCGCACGCACACGCACGCACGCACACACACACGCACACACACACACACACACACGTCGTACACTTCTTGGTAGCAATGTTTAAGGTGTTTTAAGTGTGGTTAGGATATTATGTACTTATCATTTCTGTGGCGTCTGTGCATGCGTGCGTGTGTGTGTGTGTGTGTGTGTGTGTGTGTGTGTGTGTGTGTGTGTGTGTGTGTGTGTGTGTGTGTGTGTGTGTGTGTGTGTGTGTGTGTGTGTGCGTGTGCGTGCGTGCGTGCCCAGATGATGCTGAGCTGGACGGGCGCCAGGTTGGACAGAGGTCAGTACGAGAGGGCCAACGTCAACGCCACGGACAACCGTCACTCCACCTGTCTGCACCACGCTGCCGCCGCCGGCATGAAGAGCTGTGTGGAGGTGAGACGCCTGTCTGTCTGTCTGTCTGTCTGTCTGTCTGTCTGTCTGTCTGTCTGTCTGTCTGTCTTTAACCCATTTAGGCCTGACGTCGAGATAAGAAAAAAAAGTCTTCCGAAAGAATATATATTCAAAGATTTGTGCCGCATTTTCACGATTTTTCAAAAATAGCACACCTACAAGCTTGTAGACCTGCTATTTTTCAATAGCTAAAGTATAACATAATGCTTAGTTAAAACAACCAAAAGGGGTTCCCGCCCAAAGCCTCGGACAAAGCCAACTCGGATCATGACAACTCACGACAATAAACACATTTTTGGGGCCGAACTATTATGTAGCATCGCTGTGTTGCATGTAATGTTTTCCCTGTGGTATGGGACCCCCTCTAAACGAGATGCCGCATCTCAAGGGGCTGTCCTTAATAATCCTGACCAAAATTATATTGTCTTCATACTGCCAAACATCGTTGGACAAGTTAACGAGTGGCAAGCAACACTATAGTATACAGCAGGTGGACTTTGTAGACTTGGAAAAGGTCCTGGGTTCGACTCCCGCCCGGGACGCTGTGGGTGCTGGCGGCGTGTTTCCTCCTCCATCAGTGCCCATACCCGAGACGGGGTTGGCGAAAGGGCCTTTCTGTGTGGAGTTTGCATGTTCTCCCCGTGTCCCCTAGGGTAGGTACCCTCACATGTTCTCCCCGTGTTCCCTAGGGTAGGTACCCTCACATGTTCTCCCCGTGTCCCCTAGGGTAGGTACCCTCACAAAGAAACATGCAGTAATCCTGGTCTCAAAACTGCCTCCCCCTGGCCAGCCGGGGCGCCTGATGGAGGGGAATGGAACTGGTTGGAATAACGTGTTCCTTCCACGCGCTATACGTCCAACCAGGGAAACTCCCCCCTGTCAGGTGTAAAGGAGCAAATTGGACACTCAGGCATGAAGGAAGCATGAGTTCAAGTCCGTTGCTCTCCCCATGTCCCCCATATATGGGGACTAGGTTGGCGGAGGGTGTGTAGAGCCCAGGATCACATTAGATGATTGACACAGGGGTGACAAAAGGAAAAGCAAAAGGTGCATTCACCAGAAGTACAACCAAACTAAGACTGTACAAGAGAAGAACCAAACTAAGACTGTACAAGAGAAGAACCAAACTAATACTGTACAAGAGAACCAAACTAAGACTGTACCAGAGAAGAACCAAACTAAGAATGTACAAGAGGACCAAACTAAGACTGTACCAGAGAAGAACCAAACTAAGACTGTACAAGAGGACCAAACTAAGACTGTACCAGAGGACCAAACTAAGATTGTACAAGAGAAGAACCAAACTAACACTGTACAAGAGAACCAAACTAAGACTGTACAAGAGAAGAACCAAACTAAGACTGTACAAGAGAAGAACCAAACTAACACTGTACAAGAGAACCAAACTAAGACTGTACAAGAGAAGAACCAAACTAAGACTGTACAAGAGAAGAACCAAACTAAGACTGTACCAGAGGACCAAACTAAGACTGTACCAGAGGACCAAACTAAGACTGTACCAGAGGACCAAACTAAGACTGTACCAGAGGACCAAACTAAGACTGTACCAGAGGACCAAACTAACACTGTACCAGAGGACCAAACTAAGACTGTACCAGAGGACCAAACTAAGACTGTACCAGAGGACCAAACTAAGACTGTACCAGAGGACCAAACTAAGACTGTACCAGAGGACCAAACTAAGACTGTACCAGAGGACCAAACTAAGACTGTACCAGAGGACCAAACTAAGACTGTACCAGAGGACCAAACTAAGACTGTACCAGAGGACCAAACTAAGACTGTACCAGAGGACCAAACTAAGACTGTACCAGAGGACCAAACTAAGACTGTACCAGAGGACCAAACTAAGACTGACAGACAGACCTCTTCATGGAGGACGAACACAGACTGACACCATGTGACCATGTCTCTCTCTCTCTCTCTACCTGTTGATCTATGTCTCTCTCTCTCTCTCTCTCTCTCTCTCTCTCTCTCTGTAGCTGTTGATCCAGAGCGACGCAGACCTCTTCATGGAGGACGAACACAGACTGACACCATGTGACCACGCCGAGCGGCAGCACCACACAGAGCTGGCTCTCAGCCTGGAGTCCCAGATGGTGTTCTCCTCCTCTGGCCCCGAGAGCCAGGGGGAGAGCAGCGCCCTGCTGCAGCGCAAGGAGGTGACACACACACACACACACACACACACACACACACACACACACACACACACACACACACACACACACACACACACATTAACACAGCGCCCTGCTGCAGCGCAGAGGGGTGGGCGGTGGGCGTACATGGTGCAAGCACTGGATAATATTGGTTCACCCATAGTATCTGGGCTACGTGGCCTCAATAGAGCGTTGCAGCCCCGCCCCCCCCGAGAGACCCGGAAAATAATTCCCCGTTAATTTTCCTCATGGACATTTCAAAAAGTATTTATTTAAAGACGTTTACGCCGCGGACAAAGCCAACTCTTGTCGTGACAAATCATGGCAATAAACACAATGTTTTGGGCCGAACAAATAATTAGAAAGGAGAAAAAAGAAACGGCAGGTTACAACACTTTGTTCGTTGTTTTTCTTCTTTGTAATTATTGGTTTAGTCCAAACTATTCATCATCATCAATCATGATTGGCGGAAGGCCCCTCTCTACCATGATTGGATGAAGGCTGGGCCACCTAGCCAAAAAACGAAACCTACGTTTTTTTTACCCCCAGGGGTTAGCTGGGGACAGCTCCTTATTATGTTCAGCACACTCCATAGTATGGCGGGTTATCACAACAAAATAAATGCCACTCAGTGGCGCGCTACGAGCTTGTAGGTCTGCTATTTTAGAAAATTCGTGAAAATATGCCTGAAAGCGAGTTTTTAACTCAAATATTTTCAGACAGGGGTCGGCGGCGAATTACATATATACTTTTTGGGGTCCTTGACATGAAATATTGAGCACCACTGATATAGAAACACGAGGTATTTCAGGAAACTGTCAGAATTTAGACTGAGTATAGCGCAGTGACAAAACAAATCCATTTGAACGCAGCGATTCATGCTGGGAGCAGCCAGACTACAAGGAAGGTGTAGCGCTGTTAGATAACGTGGAGACACTTTGAACCAAACATCACTTCTCATTATTCACCTCTCGTTTGAAGTATTACACATGCACGCGCGCACGCACGCATACGCATACGCACACACACACACACACACACACACACACACACACACACACACACACACACACACACACAGGCAGCGAGTGCAGCTGCAGTCTAACTGATAGCAGAGTTTTCCTCACCTTGTGAATCCATGCTAGCGCTTCACGGTCGAATATTCTTAGCGAGGGGTTCGTTGTGTAGTTATATAGACCCCCGGTGGTTAACGACGTTTCATTGGTCAGGGGCGATTATGTTGTGGTTTTTAGTCCATTTGTGTTATTTTGACCATTAATGGTTGACAATTCAGACAATTTAGACCGGTACAATTTAGGCATTTTTGCAGACGCTCTTAATCCAGAGCGGTTTACAGTAAGCGAGAACGACACAAGGTCATACATCAAAATACATAAACAATAGATTGATTGAGTAGCAGTGCAGGCCGTGCAGGGTGTGAGGAGGGTAGAAACAGCATTTCCCCCGAAAGTTGAAAACCCATGACTGTTGTCTGACCACCTTCTAACTGGGTGCAACACTGTCCACTGGTGGACACTAGGCATGTAACGATGTATTGCAAATCGATATATATATATATATATATATATATATATATATATATATATCGATATTAATCCCGACGGTATGAATCGATTTAATAAAATAAAAAAATCAGAAAAAACAAACCCCAAATACTTTTATTTCTTTTATTATTCTTTTAATTTTAGGGGGGCTAGTGATGTATGGTGTGTGTGATGTGAAATGTGAGCTCTCCATCATATTTTTTGGAGAGAAACGAGTCACTTTCAGCAGAGCACTGTGAGAGGGGAGCTGTGTGTGTCTGTGACTGTATGCCCATGGGTGATGGTGGTCGTCGATGCGCATTAATACATCAAGGAAGGCAATTATGTTCATGCACTGTCAAAAGTCATGCAACTTCGTTTGCAATGTCGTTAAATAAAATAAAAAGCTTGCGGGGGGGGGGGGGGGGGGGGATAAATTATATAATTTATAAAAATAAAAATCTGGAAAATATTTTCCGTTTAAAATATCGTGGAAAAATCGTTTCGTGAACATCATATCGTGGTACGAACCGTACGGTGAGTTGAGTGAATTGTCACATGCCTATTATAGTTGGACACCACCTTTTGTCTGGGTGTGACGCTGTCCACTGGTGGAACAACTCAGTCACCTCTAGTTAATCCTTCACATCTCAAGTTGCTAATCTCACTGTAAACAATGCATTGCGTGCCGTGCAGTTCAGGAAGTCTTGGCCTGCAGTGGTAAATTAATATTCCAACAAGCTATACAGCTGTATAGAAATGACTGCAGGGGGGTGACTATAAGGTCTCAGAGACATCTTAATTACCCCCGCCGGGCAAATATAAAGAGTCATGTTCTACTGGCCCGAATGGTTGTGCCCACTTGCCCAGAATAGTCACATTCTCATTATAAAAATAGGTAAAAAATGGTGCTTAAAAATGATGTCAAGGGGACACAGTGGGCACAGTCGGTAGTGCTGTCGCCTCACAGCTAGAAGGTCCTGGGTTCGATTCCCACCGGGGACGCTGGGGGCGTGTTCCCCTCCTCCGCGAATCATTAGATCATTGACACTGGGTGAAAAATGGGTTGCAAAATCGTGGGATAAAAAATAGAAAATAAAAAGACGGAAAAAAGATGCAATCGCAGAGTGCCCGACAGTCACTTAATGAGTGCAGCTGCTAGTTGTAAATACAGTAGGTATTATTGTTCTTCATGAGTGACCAATGATAAATAAAAGACGGAATGCACTTTGCCCTTCGGGCAACCCTGGAAGCCAACTCCACTTACCCCAACGCTGTATTTACCTGCCATGGGCAGTCGGGCAACAATATGACCAATAACAGCATATCTCTCTCTCTGACTCTCTCTCTCTGACTCTGTCTCTCTGTCTCTCTCTCTCTGTGTGTCTCTGTCTCTCAGCCATACGAGGGTCTTAAGCTGCAGGACCTTCGCAGGTTAAAGGACATGCTGATAGTGGAGACGGCCGACATGCTGCAAGCCCCCCTGTTCACCGCCGAGGCCCTGCTCCGAGCGCACGGTGTGTGTGTGTGTGTGTGTGTGTGTGTGTGTGTGTGTGTGTGTGTGTGTGCATGCATTTGTATGTGTGTGTGTGTGTGTGTGTGTGTGTGTGTGTGTGTGTGTGCGTGTGTGTGTGTGCGTGCATGTGTGCGTGCGTGCGCACGTTGGTGACAGTTAAAAATGCATTGCACCAACAACTTTCCATATCTCAGATATCCTGCAAGTCTGTGTGAGTGTGTGTGTGTGTGTGTGTGTGTGTGTGTGTGTGTGTGTGTGTGTGTGTGATGCAGTGAGTTATGTATACTGTGCGTGCGTGCGTGCGTGTGCCCAGCGGAACTGCTCAGCCTGCTATTCCTAGACGTAACCTCAGTGAACTAAACAGTTAAACCTAACCTTATTCCTAACCTGAAAAGTAAAAGTGGTCTGTGGAGTTTTATAAATATTGTGTGCGTGTGCGTGCGTTTGTGCGTGCGTGCGTTGCGTGCGTGCGTTGCGTGCTGTGCGTGGGTGCTGTGCATGTGTGCGTGCGTGCGTGCGGTGCGTGCGTGTGTTGCGTCTCATCAGACTGGGACAGGGAGAAGCTTCTGGAAGCCTGGATGTCGGACTCGGAGGCGTGCTGCCAGCGCTCGGGGGTCACCATGCCCACCCCCCCGCCCAGCGGGTACAACGCCTGGGACACGCTGCCCTCGCCGCGGACCCCCCGCACCCCCCGCTCGCCCCTCACCCTCACCCTCACCTCGCCCACCGACAGCTGCCTCACCCCCCCCGACGAGGAGGGGCTCGCCACGGTGAGAGAACACCCCCCCCCCCCCCCCCCCCCGATGACCCCCCCAGTAGCTGTGTTAGCTTTAATGTTAATGTACGGTATAGAAACTTCATCTTACAAATACTGCAGGTGACCCTTTTATCTAAGATGCCATCAGACCCTTAGAGTATATATGAATAGAGACGGCACCCTATGGCGAAATGGACATAGTGGCCGAATTTGGTATTGCAGTTTGGACCCAAACTCATGAACGCGCTGGTCCGTTGACTATATATCATTGCGCACGTTCATGATGACACGTGGACGCTGTTTCATACGTGAGTGCACGTGAACGCGTGCAATGATAGTCAACGGCCCAGCACGTTCATGTGTTTGGGGCCAATCCATCCCAGAATGCACTCCGTTCCTACCCGGGAGGAGGAGTGAAATCGCCTCATGCACGTTTTTTTTTGTCAAATAGGTTTTTTATTGAGAACAGATTATAAATGGTTGTAGATTAAACATTGTGATATTAATTACATTTTTCTTTTATAGAAAACAAAAAAATAAAGAAATACAAGGACAAAAAAGAGAAAGAAAACCCTCAACCCTCCCATCCATACTGCTCAGTGACACTGCATACTATAGAATAAAATAGTCATTTGAATTTGAAAAATGGAAAACATCTGAAAAGAAAATGGCGTACAGTGGTATCCTGTCTATTAATGGTTTCTACTCCAGTAATGTACAAGGGGCAGCCAAACCTTATCAAACTGTCTCTCCCTGTTTCTCAGGAAATACCTTATTCTCTCAAGATGAAGCGTACTAGTCATTTCATTTAAGCCAATGCTTAATCAGACCAGTGTGTGTCCAGTGGAAACCTCGTATGAATCTGATCTCAGGTCAGAATGGGTTAAATGCAGGAGCCGCCTCCTTTTTCCAGTGCGTCAGAATGTGTTTTCTTTGCTGTAATCAGACCATATGAGAAGAGTTGTTTCTGTGCTCTGGTCAACATAGGCATGGAGTCTGACAAACCCAGAGTAATTAGTACAGGATCAGGGTCAATATGAATACTCAAAATATCAGAGAGTGTCTCAAATATCTTAACCCAATCTGACCTGAGATCAGATTCATACGAGGTTTCCACTGGACACACACTGGTCTGATTAACCCATTCTGACCTGAGATCAGATTCTAAAAAATGTCAGTCGTTCTTCGATTTAAAAAAAAATAGCAGACCTACAGGCTCGTATCGCGCCACTCGGTGGCACGATATGAGCTTGTAGATCTGCTATTTTTCAATAGCTAAAGCATAACATGATGCCAACACCAAAATGGGTTCCCGATCAGAATGGGTTAATCCAATATCTTTGTATCCGAGGGCAAAGGGCGAAGCTGTGAAGAAGATTTGCATCCATTGCATTACATTTGTCACAGTATGAAGAAATGCCTCATGCGCTTTTGAGCAACTTAATGCAAGTGGATGGGAGGAGAAATCCGGTGACGTCTCTATTAATATACTGTATCAGACCCCATTGGATGTTTTTGGATGTGATTCTGGCATTCTGCATTGTTATGTCATCTTCCACTATACCGTTCAACTATCATCACAGATTGTGAGGGAAGCGATTAGTTGCCAATTCAATTACGATGAATAAATTGGCCCGGCAACTCATTTAACAATCCATTTGATTATGTTTAATTGATTCACGGAGCGTATAACGCCAGGCGGTTCTCACACTGTGTGGGTCTCGGGGGGGTCACATAATTCACCTTTCTTTTTCCATCGGAGACATCGCCTGAATTCAGTGGTGGAAAGTAACTAAGTGCATTACTTTACTCAAATGTGCGTGTGCACGCGTGCGTGCGCTCCTGCAGTGTGGGATCTGTCTGTGTTCCATCTCGGTGTTCGAGGATCCCGTCGACCAGTCCTGTGGCCACGAGTTCTGCAGAGCCTGCTGGGAGGGGTAAGAGTGTGTGTGTGTGTGTGTGTGTGTGTGTGTGTGTGTGTGTGTGTGTGTGTGTGTGTGTGTGCGTGTGCACGGTCGTGGGTTAGTTTGTATATGCATGCGTGTGTGTGTGTTATTACCTTTAGAGCAATACGCTGAATTATTTGGGCTTTTGATCCGTGAAAATCCGGCGAAAAAAGGTTCCCTCCATTTGTTATGAACGATCGCACCACCCGCCATCTCTTGTGCGCCGCAAGACCGCCCCCCCACAAGACCCTTCTCCATGAGGCGTTGTACCCCGTTCATTTGCATTGGCCTCAATTTCCCAGAAGCCCTAGCAGCCCACAGCATGTGTTGATTTCCGGTTTAACATGAAGGTCTCGTCTCCAGCTCCGCGGCAAAGACGGAGTTTCTGTTACTTCCTCACACCTCTGAACAGTGGGGGGACTTTTTTAATTAAGTCCACACAACAGCTCTAAGGTATATTATTGACATAGTGAAATGTTGAAAATGAGTGGTGTTCCCCTTTAAGAACACTACACCGTCTCTCTGTGTGTGTGTGTGTGTGTGTGTGTGTGTGTGTGTGTGTGTGTGTGTGTGTGTGTGTGTGTGTGTGTGTGTGTGTGTGTGTGTGTGTGTGTGTGTGTGTGTGTGTGTGTGTGTGTGTGTGTGTGTGTGTGTGTGTGTGTGTGTGTGCATGTGCATGTGTGCGTGCGCCTGTGTGCGTGCACCTGTGTGCGTGCGTGCGTGTGTGTCAGGTTCCTGAACGTGAAGATCCAGGAGGGCGACGCCCACAACATCTTCTGTCCAGCCTATGATTGTTACCAGCTGGTCCCTGTGGCCGTTATAGAGAGCATAGTGTCCAGAGAGATGGACCAGAGATACCTGCAGTTTGACATCAAGGTACTGCACGCACGCACGCACTATACACGCACGCACACACTGTACACACACGCACTGTACACGCACACACGCACTGTACACGCACACACGCACTGTACACGCATGCACGCACGCACTGTACACGCACACACGCACTGTACACGCACGCATAGCACTGTACACGCACGCAGGCAACCTGGAACAACTTATTTTCAGATGGGGGTCGGCGGCCAAATACATCTTTGGATATTCGGGGTCCTTGACATGGAATAGTTTGAGAACCACTGATTTGAAACCACGTTTTTTCAGAAAACTGTCATGATTCAGAAGACATGTAGAATCTGTCCTCAATCTCCCTCTCTGCCCCCCTCCGTCCCTCCCCCCTCACTCTCTGACCCCCTCCCCCCCCTTCCTCCCTCCCCCCTCCCTCCCTGACTCCCTCCCTCCCTCCTCCCTCCCTGACTTCCTCCTCCAGGCGTTTGTGGAGAACAACCCGGCCATCCGCTGGTGTCCGGCAGTGCGCTGTGAGCGGGCGGTCCGTCTGACCCGGCCCGGCCCGGGGGACACGGACCCCCACAGCTTCCCCCTGCTGCCCTCCCCCGCCGTGGACTGTGGCAAGGGACACCTCTTCTGCTGGTAACACACACACACACACACACACACACACACACACACACACACACACACACACACTGTGGGACACCTCTTCTGCTGGTAACACACACACACACTGTGGCAAGGGACACCTCTTTTGCTAGTAAAAAAAACCCCCACACACACACACACACACATTTTATTTAGTTTGTAGTCATAGACCCTCATTTATCAACCGTGCGTACGCCAAAATATGGGTGCACGCCGAAATTACCGCAATTGTCGGCATTTACCATTTCCGCCAAAGCTTGAAATTTAACTTGTGCCAGGACAAAAATCACGTCTGGTCGGGAGCTGTCGTACGCTTTGTCCTCACCTGTTTTTCTGTCGTAGAACAGCGGAGCAGCATTGTTTGACCAGCTGAGAGGCTGTCACAGGCATCTAAACATATGTAGCCTATTCACTCCTAAAATGTTTATATAAAACTGTATAGGTATGTTATGTATATGGGCTACATGTAAAAAAGAAAAAAGTAAAGGAATACATCAACGATGTGTCTTTGTGTCATATGAAATTAGTAGGAGATAAAATTGCGCAATTAAAAACAATGTTGCAAGTTAGATGTGCATACATGCGAGGATTTGGGCTGTCTGTGCTGAAATATTTCCATGACGGGACGTTGGAGAGTATAGTGCAGTGCTGCAGCTGCGGAGAGTCCCGACGTGGGTAGCCTACTGTAGCCTAATCTACAGCAGGCCGATGTCTTTCTGGAGTTACGGTATGTGCAGTCTACTCCTCGTTTAATAAACCTGACGCGTCGCTCGAATGCCAAATGTACCGTGCCAGCGCAAGTGGGAACCGCATCAGAGATAGGTAGGCTACCCAGCCAGCCCACCACCCCCACCAGTGCCAGCCACATGAGGCTACGGTTTTGGCTGCACCTTCATATAATGACAGTTGACAGCCCAGCCGGGCTTATTATGCAGGTTTATTATTTAAGATACAACAAGTTGCAAGCTGCAAGTTGCGTGCGTCTGTGTGTGTGTGTGTGTGTGTGTGTGTGTGTGTGAGATAGAGGGAACAGCAAGGCAAGCGAGGGAAACTTTTATTTTCCTGTAACCATGGTTTCCAGGTCGTATTGCAGTTGTTCATGTCGCAAAAACGAGGGCGAAGCTTGATTTCATATAGATCCAGATAGATTTCAGCCGTCACATTTTACACTCAATTGATAAACGAGGGCCATAGTCTTTTGAATAAGATGTAATTTATAGTTTTTGTCATATTTTAGCCATCAGAAAATGGTTTAGTCCATTTTACAGTTTTCTACGACTGAACTGTATTTTGGCATGCAGGCCTTGATGGCGTTGTGATGACTGATTTTAGACTTGGTTGCATGCTGAAAATAGCAAATCTACAAGCTCACAACGCGTTTCAGTGTGACACGTTGTGAGCTTGTAGATCTGCTATTTTCAGAGCACTCACTACAAATAAAATGTACTTACTTACATTGTAATGGTAAATCTCTCTCGCTAATCTGTCTGTCTGTCTGTCTCTCTCTCTCTCTCTCTCTCTCTCTCTCTCTATCTCTCTCTCTGTCTCCCCCCCCCCCCCATCCAGGGAGTGTCTGGGCGAGGCTCATGAACCATGTGACTGTCAGACATGGAGGAACTGGCTGCAGAAAGTCACTGAGATGAAACCCCAGGAACGTACGTGTTCACTTATTATACACAGACATGTCCATATAAGGCCCTATAACTTGTGCCAACCCTTATCCATAAACCAATTTAGCCATTTACCTTTTTAACCCATTTTGGGGCGGGAACCCCTTTTGGTGTTTTGGTGTTATACTTTAGCTATTGGAAAATAGCAGATCTACAAGCTCCGCGCTACGAGCTTGTAGGTCTGCTATTTTTGAAAAATCGTGAAAATGTGCCTGAAATCTTTGAATATATATTGTTACAGAGCGAGTTTTTGAACTAAAATCTTTGCTACTGGGGAGGTCCCTGGAACAACATATTTTCAGATGGGGTCGGCGGCCAATTACATAAACTTTTCGAGGTCCTTGACATAAAATATTGAGAACCACTGATACAGCAACATATAGACCATTTTGTGAAAACTGTCAGAATTTAGAAGACATTTTGACGTCAGGCCTAAATGGGTTAAAATAGTTCAAATAGCCGCTCTACGTATAGCCTGGGCTATACGTAGCTTCGGTTTCTGGTCTAGAGGGGGCAGGTCTCGGCAGAGATTTGCGCACGCCCTGATTGGATCTCACCGATCTGTCAGTCAGTTTTTTAAATACAAACATAATACACGGAGAATACAAAGATTAGAGCACGTATGCAGTCACCTCAATTTTCGAATAGTTTTGGATTTTTCATTGCAGTTTAGTTTTAGCTTGTTTTGACATTTTTAGTCTTACTTATTTTTTAGAGCGGATTTGCTATTTTCTTTTTTTAATATGTTTTTTATCCCACGATTTTGTAACCCATTTTTCACCCCTGTGTCAATCATCTAATGTGATCCTGGGCTCTACACACCCTCCACCAACCTAGTCCCCATATTTGCTATTTTTATTAGTTTTTTTCTTTTTTAATAGTTTTATTTAGTTTTTATTGGTTTTAGTGTGTTTGTTTAGTTTTTTAGTTTTTTTGGGGGGGGGGGGGGGGGGTACACTTAGGGGTTACATGTCAGGTGCAGGATTGAGAAGGTCAGATTGTGAACGAGTGATTCACGACAGCTGGGGTAAAAACTGGTACACTGGAAATAAACAAAGATTTCATATCATCCCAAAGAGCTCATAAATGAATTGAAGAGCGAAAACCAAGGCCTATTGTTTATAATTGAATTCAGTATTAAATCCCCTGGCCAGCCGAGGCGCCTGATGGAGGGGAAAGGAACTGGTCGGAATAACGTGTTCCTTCCACGCGCTACGTCCGGTGAAAAGAACCAGCTTGGACTCCTCATGCATAGAAGGAAGCATGAGTGTGTGTTTAGTGTTAGTGTTTGTGTTCTGACCTGTCTGTGTTTGCATCATGGTATTTATCTGTCTCTTCAAATCGTCTCCCAAATTGGGGACGTTACCCCCTCTAGTGGCACTATTAGGTATTTTGAACGGTTTTGCTTCAAGCTAATGTATTGCCAGCATAATTATTGAACATTCTCTGCATGTTTTTTTTGTTTTCTTTATTTCCTTTTTTTTTGTATATTTGAGAGCAATCGTCAATTAGTAGTATTATGGCATCGATGGTTACCTTTAAACCTTTCTGGACGGGAACCCCTTTTGCATTATGTTATACTTTAGCTATTGAAAAATAGCAGATCTACAAGCTCATAGCGCGGCACCGAGTGCCGCGCAACGAGCTTGTAGGTTTGCTTTTTTTTTTTTTTTCGTGAAAGTGTGGCGCAAATCTTTGAATATGTATATTCTTTCTGAGTCGAAGTTTAAAACTCAAATCTTTGCTTCTGGAGGGGCCGGGGGTCCCTGGAACAACATATTTTCAGATGGGGGGGTCGGCGGCCAATTACATATAATCTTGGGGGTGAAAATGTTTGAGAACGACACAGAAATATAGGGTTTTTCAGAAAACTGTCAGGATTTAGACGACATTTGTAGAATCATTCCCAGGTCAAAATGGGCTAACACTTAAACGAGTGGGTTTTCAAACAGCGGTCCTTGAGGGCGTTCCAGGTGGTCCCCATGTGCAGCTAAATGACGGAGAGCTGGTAACCAAATAGACCCTCATATAGATCTTTATCTCTCTTTGGTTTCATGCTACGCTCTCAAAAGTTACATTATTGAAATCAAGGTATACTTTCTTAATAAAATACCTTGATTTATTTTACATCCACCCTCTCCTCATTTTTTTAATACTTTTTTTGAGTGCTCGGATCGCCACATTCTTCAGCATATAGGTGTGTTTGCTTATCCAGACCTAGTTTGTTAACGTGTGTGTGTGTGTGTGTGTGTGTGTGTGTGTGTGTGTGTGTGTGTGTGTGTGTGTGTGTGTGTGTGTGTGTGCGTGTGCAGTGGCGGGTGTGGGCGAGGCCTATGAGGACGCTGCCAACTGCCTGTGGCTGCTGACCAACTCCAAACCCTGTGCCAACTGCAAGTCACCCATTCAGAAGAACGAGGGCTGCAACCACATGCAGTGTGCCAAGGTACGCACGCACACACACACACACACACACACAGCCGCACGCGCGCACGCACACACAGCCACGCACACACACACACACACACACAGCCGCACGCACGCGCACACACAGCCACGCACACACACACAGCCGCGCACGCACACACGCTCGCGCATGCATGCACACACACTCGTTTGTCGGTGCGTTCGGATATGCAATTTACAATTCAGGCATTTAGCAGACGCTCTTAATCCAGAGCGATTTACATTAACCCATTTAGGCCTGACCTCGAAATTAAAAAGAAATCTTCTAAATCCTCCAGTTTTCTGAAATAAATATTTTCACGATTTTTCAAAAGTAGCAGACCTACAAGCTCGTAGCTTGTAGATCTGCTATTTTTCAATAGCTAAATTATAACATAATGTTTAAAACACCAAAAGGGGTTCCCGCCCAAAATGGGTTAAGCAAGAACAAAAAGTATGGCAATACATCACATAGATTAACTAGAAAAAGTGCCCTTCTGGGCACAGGTCTCCACCAGGATTCTTCCTCAGCCTAGTGGGAATATGTGTGCACAGTTTCATCGCAATCGGACGCTGCGTTGAGGAGTTGTGGCGATTTGTACAAAGCGGGCTACTCCTGAAAACTGTAGGAGCCAATTGTGGCCAATCAGGATGGAATATGAGAAATCAAACAAACCTGTCTTGATCACATGACTATGGAGATCATGTGTACCGATTTGCGTGAAATTTGGATAAAATCTGAAGGAGTAATAATAGAAAATGTGTTTTACATATGTCGGCCTCCTGGTGGCGCTATAAAGAGCAGATGTGAAAAATTCCAGACAAAGGTTTTTCCTTGGCCTCCAGGGAGTTGGCATACAAAGTTATCCACAGATCCGTGCAGTTAGAGGTAAAAACGCTTTTCGGCCAGTTATAGCGCCACCCTGAGGCTGAGTTGAAATTGTTCATGTGGCATTTCGTCCTCGGCCTAGTGGGAATGTGGGTGCACAATTTCACGGAAATCACGCGATGTGTTCATGATTTGCAGCATTTTGTTTGAAACTGAGCACTCCTGTGAACTTTGGAAGCCAATCTTAACCAATCAGGATGGAGTGTGAGAAATCTGAAAGACCGGTTTCGTTGAATGGCTTGGACAAAATCTGTAGGTGTACTGTGCAAAAACTTGTTTTGCACAAAGCGGCCTCCTGGTGGCGCTATAACAGGCCGTTCTGGAAAGTTTGGGGCAGAGGTTCATCGTTGGCATCCAGGGAGTGTGTGGCATCGACCGGGTTAACGGTGGCCGAGATTAGCTGCTCACGGACACACGGACGGACACACACACACACGGACGGACGGACGGACGGACGGACGGAGTGCAAAACATACTCTCCCCCCATGCCTTCGGCCTGGTGGAGACAAAAAGTAGTTTCCATGAAACATGCGTAAGCTAAGAACGTAACAGTGGAATCTCTATATAATGGGGGGGGGGGGGGGTGTCATTTTCAACTGTAAGCCAAGTGCTGAAAGATGGCTCTCGGCTCGAACTTGTAGATTTTTTTTTTTTTTAATTTTTCGGTGCATGGCACTGGAACGCAAATGACTATAATTAAATAATGTTTTAGTCATGTTCTAATTCCAACCCCTAAACCTAACTTATGAGTCTAACCTAACTTCTAACTAACTTCCTAACTTCTAACCCCAACCTAATTGTAAACAGGGATGGAATGTAATTAAATGACGTAGTCATTCGCAGAGTGAGTAGTCATTCTCTCTCTCTCGATCTCTCTCTCTCTCTCTCTCTCTCTCTCTCTCTGTCTCTGTCTCTCTCCCAGTGTAAGTATGACTTCTGTTGGATCTGCCTGGAGGAATGGAAGAAGCACAGTTCTTCTACAGGAGGATATTACCGCTGTACTCGTTATGAGGTCATCAACCAGCTGGAGGAGCAGTCTAAAGACATGACTGTAGAGGTAGGTACACACACACACACACACACACACTAGGCATGTGGAAAATAATCGATACGTATCGATACATCGATACAGACGTGCGCGATGCGAGTGCATCGGTTCATTCACTGTGTATCGGATACAATTGACGGGTGAAATCTCGATGCACCGTTCGCGGAGTGCTTGCATCGGTAAAATCCATGGTTGCACCGGTTTTTTTCACGTTGTATTTCACCCTATTCTGTGTTTCCGAGGCGCGTTGAACGCACCATCAGAAAAGGAAGAAAGAAAAAAAAAAGGTATCTCGCAGCGCGCACACACAGTCAGTGGCTACAGAAGCTACCATACGACGGTGCAGAGTAGACACATTGAGACTGTGAGACAACAAACAGACTATAAAGAGCACCCGCGACTATCAGAAGTGAGCCCCACGCATTAAACAAGAGAAGCACCACCTTTAGCTGTCCGAGGAGCTTTGTCCGCCGATCAGTTGACTTTTCACTGTAGCGCTGCGTGCTGGTATATGATCCACACTCCACAGCTGTTCTTGCTGATTCTCCGACGCAAATCATGTCGAATCTGCTTCGCGATCATCAATTTGTAATTAAAGAAAGCTTCTGCGTTCTGCACACACGTGTACAACAACAACAACGCCACAGCAGGGTGTACTGCTTGCGTTTAACGTCGTTAACAGCCGTTTCACAACTTCCCACTGTCCAGCTTACCCCTGCTGTTCTCTGGGATAGAAGCCTCATTTATATTCTGCAGCACGACGGTGTCGCACGCCTACAATTGCAGATCCACAAGCTCACAGCGGGGCGTGGGTGAGACGCGTTGTGAGCTTGTACATCTGCTATGTATTTAAAACGTTAATAATACATGCAGCCCCGGGTCTTCAATGTTTTTCAGGTCAAGCCAAGGACTACTTAGCTGAGAGTGAGATAGAGATCAAGCAGGGACCCCCCACTATACATAGGCTATTATATAATAAAACTGTGTTGCAGGTTAAACTAGACATAGACTTGTTTGACAGCACTACCAGTACAGCCTCGGAAACCCAGACGTTTTCATTTCCAGGGAGGAAAAATAAGTCTGGGTCTGAGTCCACTTCAATTCGGCATAGAGTAGCGCAAACATTGCTCACTCGCTGATGATTTCTGATCGTCTGCACCTTTGTAAAATTGACATACACACGCACACATGTACACACACACACACTCCTCTCTCTCTCTGTCGCTCTAAGTAATTAGTCTCATGTCGCGCAGCTGCGCATAGTATGCCTATGCCATAAAAAGCATAGGTGAGTTCTAGGCTACTACCAGTGTGACCTGTAAAAAAAAATGTTTATTTGTTTATTTTCTATTTATATGTTAGTAACATTAATTGATGAACGATAGGCTATTACATTTTAATCTCTTGAACCCTCTATACTCAAAACCTCAAATTGACCTTTGAGGTATAATAATTATACTATAGCCTATATGATTAGTAATCTAACAATTCTACAATAACCAGCGGAGAGCAGACCCTTTGTTTACTTACAGAATTC
Organism: Protomyctophum parallelum; assembly: GCF_964188405.1. Classification (NCBI taxonomy): domain Eukaryota; kingdom Metazoa; phylum Chordata; class Actinopteri; order Myctophiformes; family Myctophidae; genus Protomyctophum; species Protomyctophum parallelum. The sequence continues at coordinate 17,716,531 of NC_139697.1, read as the reverse complement.
TATAAGTTGGGTTGTTTGAGATGCAGAGCTATAATACTAACCTACAGTAAAACAATACATTGCGTTGAATTTAAATGTAATGCATTTTTACATGTTTTGGGAAATTAATTGAGCTTTAATATGAATCCTTTCTATTGTGTTGAATCGCCATCAAATCGCATCGTATCGCATCGTATTGGGAAGAGGGGTGAATCACATCGCATCGCATCGCATCGCATCGCCAGGAGATTCCATGTATCGCTAAAGTATCGTATCGCTGGCAGTGCATGGAGATGCGTATGGAATCAGCCTCAGTGCTGAGATTCACATGCCTAACACACACACACACACACACACACACACACACACACACACACACACACTGGCCAGGGAGTTAGAGACACACTTTCTTGGCTTCTAGGAGGAGACCCAGCGGTTAAACTGGACACCCGTTTGTTCCTCACGGCTCACGGATGTACACGCCAACACCAACAACACTGGAACTGGACTTAAAACCCTACGCTGATCACTCTGTCTCACACGCGTTCATTAAGAACACTGCACTTAATGAGGACATCGTCACTGTGACCGACTCGTCACTTACCCAGGGCAAGGAAGGACACAAGGACACAAGACAACTTCCTTAAGTTTGTCGCTTTATTCCTCCAAGTCAAGGGAATAACAATTTGAAAGCATCACAATAATAGTTTACACGGGAGAGCAGATGGCTCTCCACTGTCCGGACAGAGGCTCGCTTCTCAGTGTTTGTGGAGGTGACTGATTTAACCTGTTGTGCCTTGATCAAGTCCATGCTCAACAGGTGCGCAGCCACACCCAGCTCTGAGTCCAGTTCTAGTTTGACTCAGGCCAGGTGTGACTGCTTAAATCAGTCATCCTCCCTCTCACAGTCAACATTCACAATCATTTTATTTTTAGTTATTTAGCCTTTTATTTAACCAGTAGAAACCACATTGAGACTGAGGTCTCTTACGAGTGTGAACTGGCCAAGAGCAGAGGCGGAATAAGTGACACAGCTCTGTCACTAACAATAACAGGACAAACATGCAACGTTCATTAATACAGTACTGAAGAAACAGGAGCGTCTAATAACGCAACCAATAAAGGCTAATAATATATAAAAACTAAGCAACAAAAGTTGCTCATGAACTAAAAATCAGACCCGTGTGAAGTGAGCGGTGCAACTCCGTGTGGGGGGTCCCCGGGGGGGTCCCCGGAAATTCCAGACCCACAGGACCACAGCCAGGGGGCCGGCCCGGTTCCGGCAAACCGCCCCATGCACGTCCGAAACGGTAGAGAAATGAGAGAGTTACCATGTGGGGGTCCCCGGGAGGGGGGAGGGGGTCCCCGGAACATCCAGACCCCCAGGAACGTGCCGGGCTGATTCCGGCGAGGCGCCCCACGTCCGAAACGGTAGAGAAATTACAGAGTTACCGTGTGGGGCGGGGGGTCCCACTCAAAAAGCAAGCGAACATTTGCTATACGTCAAAGCAGGAGCAGTGTCTGGGAAGTGTGCCCAATGGCAATCCTTTTAAAGCTCACTAGGGGAATCACAGAAGCCAGTTTGAGTCTCTGGTCTGTAGACTTTATTTTTTCTCTCTCCCCCAGACTCAGATTTAGTTTGGGGCACGACAGCGCAGCCAAGCATTTGATCTGACCACAAGCCAGACTACAAGTCCTTCCCACCAGACTCGGTCTTTCCATCTGGTTCCCCAGCACTCTGGTCCCCTCACCTGCTTGCACCGCGCCACAGGACAGATCACTGGAACACCGTTTCCTGAACGGCTGTCCTGCATACAAAGGAATGTATACATAGCACGCCATGATAGAACGGTGGAACTCATAGCAACGGACATATCAGAATATCACGCATCCTCAGTGAGAACGTACACACTAGGCATGTGAATCTCGTCTCATCTCACGATTCGATACGCATCTCGATGCACCGCCAGCGATACGATACTTTAGCGATACATGGAATCTCCTGGCGATACGATTCACCCCTCTACCGATACGATGCGATTTGATGGCGATTCAATTCTGGACATTGCGATACGATGCGATACGATTCACCCCTCTACCGATACGATGGCGATTTGATGGCGATTCAATTCGGATTTATATTAAAGCTCTATTAATTTCCCAAAACAAAACATTTCCCAAAATTTAAATTCAAAGCAATTTATTGTTTTACTGTAGGTTAGTAATATAGCTCTGCATCTCAAACAACCCAATTCTGTAAGTAAAAAAAGGGTCTGCTCTCTGCTGGTTATTGTGGAATTGTTAGATTACTAATAATCATAGGCTATAGTATAATTATTATATCTCAAAGGTCAATTTGAGGTTTTGAGTATAGAGGGTTCAAGAGATTCAAATGTAATAGCCTATCGTTCATCAATTAATGTTACCAACATATAAATAGAAAATAAACAAATAAACAACTAGAACAGGGCACAGGTCTCCACCAGGCTAGGAATGTAGGACATTGCAGCTTGCCTTCATCTGGTGGTTGGATAAAAGGGCAACAAAAGTAAACTAGGGAGTTGGCATACAAAGTTATCCACAGATCTGTGCAGTTAGAGGTAAAAACACTTTTCGGCCAGTTATAGCGCCACCTTGAGGCTGAGTTGAAATTGTTCATGTGGCATTTCTTCCTCGGCCTAGTGGGAATGTGCGTGCACAATTTCACGGAAATCACGCAATGTGTTCATGATTTGCAGCATTTTGTTTGAAACTGAGCACTCCTGTGAACTTTGGAAGCCAATCTTAACCAATCAGGATGGAGTCTGAGAAATCTGAAAGACCCGTTTCGTTGAATGGCTCTAGAGAGACTGTGTACCAATTTGCGCGATGTTTGGACAAAATCTGTAGGTGTACTGTGCAAAAACTTCATCGTTGGCATCCAGGGAGTGTGTGTGCAAAATTTGGCATCGACCGGGTTAACGGTGGCCGAGATTAGCTGTTCACTAGCCTGAGCTAACGTGTTAGGTTTCTGGTCTAGAGGGGCGGGTCGCGGCTCAGATTTGCGCACGCCCTGATTGGATCTCATCGATCTGTCCGTCACCCCCGGCCCCTCCTCTCCCCCCTAGTGCAGCGCTACGTCACATCATTTGGAGCGACGCCCACCCGGAAGGGTTGACTCCCACTTTTAGACCAGAGCGGCCAATGCGTTCCTCCAGGCTTTCAATTTTTGCACCAACAAAAATGAAAGCCTGGTACCGAGGCTAGCTGCTCACGGACACACACGGACGGACACACGGACGGACGGACGGACGGACGGACGGAGTGCGGCCTGGTGGAGACAATTACAGGTCACACTTGTAGTGCTGTCAAACAAGTCTATGTCTAGTTTAATCTGCAACAGTTTTATAATATAATTGCCTATATGTATAGTGGGGGTCCCTACTTGATCTCTCACTCTCAGCTAAGTGGTCCTTGGCTTGACCTGAAAAACATTGAAGACCCTGGCCTGCATGTATTATTAACGTTATAAATACAAAGCAGATGTACAAGCTCACAACGCGCCTCATCCACGCCCCGCTGTGAGCTTGTGGATCTGCAATTTTAGGCGTGCGACACCGTGTTGCTGCAGAATATAAATAAGGCTTCTATCCCAGAGAACAGCAGGGGAAAGCTGGACAGTGGAAAGTTGTGAAACGGTTGTAAACGACTTTAAACGCAAGCAGTACACCCTGCTGTGGCGTTGTTGTTGTACACGTGTGTGCAGAACGCAGAAGCTTTCTTTAAATACAAATTGATGATCGCGACGCAGATTTGCGTCGGATAATCAGCATGCACAGCTGTGGAGTGTGGATCATTACCAGCACGCAGCGCTACAGTGAAAAGTCAACTGATCGACGGACAAAGCTACTCGGACAGCTATTTTATAAAGCTAAAGAGTAAAGGTGGTGCTTCTCTTGTTTAATGCGTGGGGCTCACTTCTGTTAGTCGCGGGTGCTCTTTATAGTCTGAGTCTGTTTGTTGTCTCAACGTGTCTACTCTGCACCGTCGTAGCTTCTGTTCACTGACTGTGGGCGCGTTCGGAAATACCACACCGGAGCACACTCTCCTATTAGTTTGCATTGCACAGTGGGCTCAGTGCGCTATTTCCGAACGCGCCCTGTGTGTGCGCTGCAAGAGACCTTTTTTTTCCCCTTCCTTTTCTAATGGTACGTTCAATGCGCCTCGGAAACACAGAATAGGGTGAAATTTACCATGAAAAAAAGGTGCAAACATGGATTTTACCGATGCAAGCACTCCGCGAACGATGCATCGAGATTTCACCCGTCAATTTTATCCGATACACAGTGAATGAACCGATGCACTCACATCGCGCACGTCTGTATCGATGTATCGATTCGATACGTATCGATTATTTTCCACATGCCTAGTACACACATTCCCGCGTGTTTCATCTCTGTGATCAGCCAGACTTTCTTTCATCATCTTTCTTTACACACATTGTGTGTGTGTGTGTGTGTGTGTGTGTGTGTGTGTGTGTGTGTGTGTTTCAGGCTGAAAAGAAGCACAAGAGTTTCCAGGAGCTTGACCGCTTCATGCACTATTACAGCCGCTTCAAGAACCACGAGCACAGCTACAAGGTAACACGCACGCACGCACACGCACAGTACAGGGAGGCCATAGTGTGTGTGTGTGTGTGTGTGTGTGTGTGTGAGTGTGAGTGTTGAGCTGTCGGTGAGTCGGTAAGAGACTCACCGCTCACCCAAACGCATCTCTCTGTTTTTACTAAAACTACAACATGACGTCACTGCGCCGCGGTGGTAAGAGACTCACCGTTCACCCAAACACATCTCTCTGTTTTTACTAAAACTACAACATGATGTCACTGAGCCGCGGTGGTAAGAGACTCACCGTTCACCCAAACACATCTCTCTGTTTTTACTAAAACTACAACATGACGTCACTGAGCCGCGGTGGTAAGAGACTCACCGTTCACCCAAACACATCTCTCGGTTTTTACTAAAACTACAACATGACGTCACTGAGCCGCGGTGGTAAGAGACTCACCGTTCACCCAAACACATCTCTCTGTTTTTACTAAAACTACAACATGACGTCACTGAGCCGCGGTGGTAAGAGACTCACCGCTCACCCAAACACATCTCTCTGTTTTTACTAAAACTACAACATGACGTCACTGAGCCGTGGTGGTAACAGACTCACCGCTCACCCAAACGCATCTCTCTGTTTTTACTAAAACTACAACATGACGTCACTGAGCTGTGGTGGTAAGAGACTCACCGTTCACCCAAACGCATCTCTCTGTTTTTACTAAAACTACAACATGACGTCACTGAGCCGCGGTGGTAAGAGACTCACCGTTCACCCAAACGCTTCTCTCTGTTTTTACTGACCAGAGGTGGTCACCTCTTCACCCAAAACTGGACTATGAATATAATAGGTCAAACTCCTTCAGTGCCACCTGGTGGTCACCAGTTTAGGCTCTGAGTGCCAATTCTCCCATTAAAAAAAAGTGTACAATTATTACGTCTTGTCGGCCTTTGCACCCATTGCAAAGACGTCTAGAAGACGGGATTACGGTTTTGGCACTTAAACAGTGGAGGCCCGGTCTGTTTTGAACTGGTTCCAGTATTGAAGCCCTTGGTGTGAGTCCATTATGACTGTGTGGTTCTCTCTCTCTCCCTCTCTCTCTCTCTCTCTCTCTCTCTCTCTCTCTCTGTGTGTGTCTCTATGTCTCTCACACCCTCTCAGCTGGAACAGAAGCTGCTGAAAACAGCCAAGGAGAAGATGGAGCAGCTGAGTAGAGCTTTCATCTGCCGTACGTCCTGTCTCACTGCTCTGTGACCTGTCTCACTGCTCTGTGGTCTGTGACCTGTCTCACTGCTCTGTGACCTGTCTCAGTGCTCTGTGCTCTGTCTCACTGCTCTGTGACCTGTCTCACTGCTCTGTGTCCTGTCTCACTGCTCTGTGTCCTGTCTCACTGCTCTGTGTCCTGTCTCACTGCTCTGTCCTGTCTCACTGCTCTGTGTCCTGTCTCACTGCTCTGTGACCTGTCTCACTGCTCTCTGTCCTGTCTCACTGCTCTGTGTCCTGTCTCAATGCTCTGTGTCCTGTCTCACTGTTTTGTGTCCTGTCTCACTGCTCTGTCCTGTCTCACTGCTCTGTGTCTGTCTCACTGCTCTGTGTCCTGTCTCACTGCTCTGTCCTGTCTCACTGCTCTGTGTCCTGTCTCACTGCTCTGTGTCCTGTGTGCTGTCTCACTGCTCTGTGTGCTGTCTCACTGCTGTGTCCTGTCTCACTGTCTCTCTGCATTCTATGATCCTATAGTTTACTTAGACGCTACACTGTCTCTCTGCATTCTGTGATCCTATAGTTTACTGAGACGCTACACTGTCTCTCTGCATTCTATGATGATCCTATAGTTTACTGAGACGCTACACTGTCTCTGCATTCTGTGATCCTATAGTTTACTGAGACGCTACGCTGTCTCTCTGCATTCTATGTGGTATAATGCCTGTGTTGTAAATACCTTGTGTCACCAGGAGAGGGCACCCCTCCAGACACGCGCTTCATCGAGGACAGCGTGTGTGAGCTGCTGAAGACGAGGCGCGTGTTGAAGTGTTCGTACCCGTACGGATTCTTCCTGACGCAGGGCAGCACCGTGAAGGAGATATATGAGCTGATGCAGGTACGCACACACGCACGCGCACACATACACACACACGTCGCACGCACGTCTGTCTGGATCCCAAGTTATACAGTACTTGTACACATTAGTGTACACACAATGGAAGACAAATTAAACATAATTGCACGTCCACGCTAGAACTGCAGCTTCTTTCTTTTTCTTTGCCTTTTATTGATGGACCACAGCAGGTACTGTAGACAGGAAACGGCTAGAGAGATTGGTGGGGGAAGAGACACAGCAAAGTTAGTCGGGACTAAGAACTGCAGCTTTTCTAATATCGTATATATATATTTCATTGTGGGCTCACAACGTTCTCTGTTCAGTGACTTCATATTGTTTTACTGGCTAGAACTGCACACTTAGGGGACACAGTGGCACAGTCAGTAGTGCTGTCGCCTCACAGCTAGAAGGTCCTGGGTTCGATTCCCGCTGTGGGCGCTGTGGGCGCTGGAGGCGTGCTCTCTCCTCCGCGTCATCAGTGCCCATAACCGAGGTGGGGTTGGCGAAAGGGCCTTTCTGTGTGGAATTTGCCATGTTCTCCCCGTGTCCCCTAGGGTAGGTACCCTCACATGTTCTCCCCGTGTCCCCTAGGGTAGGTACCCTCACATGTTCTCCCCGTGTCCCCTAGGGTATAGGTACCCTCAACATGTTCTCCCCATGTCCCCTAGGGTAGGTACCCTCACATGATCTCCTCGTGTCCCCTAGGGTAGGTACCCTCACATGATCTCCCCGTGTCCCCTAGGGTATAGGTACCCTCAACATGTTCTCCCCGTGTCCCCTAGGGTAGGTACCCTCACATGATCTCCTCATGTCCCCTAGGGTAGGTACCCTCACATGTTCTCCCCGTGTCCCCTAGGGTATAGGTACCCTCACATGTCCTCCCTGTGTCCCCTAGGGTAGGTACCCTCACATGTTCTCCCCGTGTCCCCTAGGGTTGGTACCCTTACATGTTCTCCCTGTGTCCCATAGGTTAGGTACCCTCACAAAAATATGCAGTAATCCTGGTATTTAAACTACCTCCCCGCTGCCCCAGAGGAAGTGGTCGCGCCCAGGATTACATTAGATAATTGACAAAATTATCGGAAAAAAATGGGTTGCAGAATCGTGGGATAAAAAAAATGGTGTCCCCTGTCCCGTCCAGACGGACCTAGAGATGGTGGTGGAGGACCTGGCCCAGAAGGTCAACCGTCCGTACCTGCGGACGCCGCGGCACAAGATCGTCTCGGCGGCGCGTCTCGTCCAGCAGAAGAGACAGGAGTTCCTGGCCTCGGTGGCGCGCGGTGTGGCCCCCAACGAGTCCCCAGAGGCCCCGCGCAGGAAGTACGCACGCACACACACACACACACACACACACACACACACACACACACACTGGACACGGACACACACACACTGGACACGGGACACACACACACACACACACACACACATACATACACACAACGTTTCATACTCTGAAACGTTCCGTCCCCACACTCAGATGCACAATGCAGAGCACCTGGCAGTTAATGACAGGCGTGTCTCCTCTCTCCGTAGCTTCCCTGGAGGATCATGGGATTGGGAGTACCTGGGCTTCGCCTCTCCTGAAGTAAGAGACACACACACACGCACACGCACGCACACGCACGCATACGCACGCTAAAGCCCAGCTGTACGGGTTTCCTCGTCATAACTCCACGGTTCCGCCTGCAGTCCCCACCTCTTACCACTAGGGCCGAGCGCCTCATCGTTGGTGAGCCTCACTGGGGCCTTGGAGGCCGAGGAGGAGCTACACTTCCTGGTTGGTCAGGGGGCTCTTCTTCTTCTTCTTCTTTGGTTTTTCGCACATCTCACTGCCACTGGCCTCATCATGATCCCGTCTAGGTTAACCCATTTTGGCCTGACGTCGAAATTGACATACCTATGTTTCTATATCAGGGTGCTCAATATTTCATGTCAAGGAACCCACATTTTTCATGTAAGAGGCCGCTAACCCCCCCCCCCCCCCCCCCCCATTCGTTCTGAAAATAAATATATATATTCCGACTTTGCGGCACATTTTCACGATTCAATTAAAAAAAAATAGCTCGTAGCGAGCTATTGTAGCTTGTAGATCTGCTATTTTTCAATAGCTAAACTATAACAATGTCTAAAACTCCAAAAAGGGTCCCCTCCTCCTAAATGGATTAAGGGGAACCACTAAGCCGGAGTGACTTGGGGGACATGTTGGGGCCACCAGGCCGAGGCTCTGAGCCACTCTGCGTCAGGGAGCACCTGTGGAACGACACGCACCGACTCACCGAGTGTCATGAAGGGGCTTCAAAAGTATTACATTTGATTCAATGTAGGAATTATGAATACGTCAGGCCACAGCTGATCTGGTCTCTCTCTCTGTGTGTGTGTGTGTGTGTGTGTGTGTGTGTGTGTGTGTGTGTGTGTGTGTGTGTGTGTGTGTGTGTGTGTGTGCGTGTGCGTGCGTGTGTGCGCGCGTGTGTGTGTCTGTGTGTGTTGTGAAGATGCTGGCACGTCACTCTGTGCTGGGAGACGGAGAGCAGAGAGACAGACACACACAGGTAACACACACACACACACAGGTAACGCACACACACGTGCACACATAAATGCATGCGTTTGTATGTTGTGTATGTATGATGTCTGTATGTTTTTAGGAGTACGTTATTTCTGTATGTATTTCTGTATGTATTTCTGTATGTATTTCTGTATGTATTTATGTGTGTATTTATGTATGTATTTCTGTATGTATTTATGTATGTATTTATGTGTGTATTTCTGTGTGTATTTCTGTATGTATTTATGTGTGTATTTCTGTATGTATTCATGTATGTATTTATGTGTGTATTTCTTTATGTATTTCTGTATGTATTTATGTGTCTATTTCTGTATGTATTCATGTATGTATTTATGTGTGTAATTATGTGTGTATTTCTTTATGTATTTCTGTATGTATTCATGTATGTATTTATGTGTGTATTTCTTTATGTATTTCTGTATGTATTTCTGTGTGTATTTCTGTATGTATTCATGTATGTATTTATGTGTGTAATTATGTGTGTATTTCTTTATGTATTTCTGTATGTATTCATGTATGTATTTATGTGTGTATTTCTTTATGTATTTCTGTATGTATTTCTGTGTGTATTTCTGTATGTATTCATGTATGTATTTATGTGTGTATTTATGTGTGTATTTCTTTATGTATTCATGTATGTATGTATGTATTTATGTGTATATTTCATACACTAGGAGTACGTTGACTTCCAGTACCGCCGCAGGCACCGCCAGCGTCGTCTGCACAGCGTCCGCAGCAACAACAGCACGCCAGAGACCGGCAGGAGAGCCGACAACACAGGTACACACACACACACACACACGTGCGCGCGCACACACACACGCGCGCACACACACGCACACACCGCACAGGTACACACCAGTAAGGCGCCTGAGGGGGCGAGAAGCGCTCCCGTGCACACATCCGCCTGGGTTGACAGCAGACTGCATGGGCGAGCACTGGTGTTTTGGTATGATTGGGGGGGGGGGGGGGGGGGGATCTCCATATATGGGCGTGATATTGATGGCATCAGGGATCTCCATCCCTGATGATGTCGCGTGCTCCAGAGTGTAGAGTAGGAGAGTGGCGACGCGCTTTGATCTCGCCGCAAAGTGGGCGCCTATGGTTCTATAGTTGCTAAACATTGGCTCCTATTGGCTGGAACTATCCCATTGAGATAGAATGAGCACTTCCGCGTTCCTTTGTAACAATGGGAGTCAATGCTAGTGTCGTCACTCTCTTACTAGATTACTCTGGCGTGCTCCATCCCTGATGATGTCACCTGATGCTCTCTCGCCCCGACCAACCAACCTACACACACACACACACACACACACTGACGGGAAATGCCCGATTACATAGTCAACAACAACAAAATGCCAGAGACTGACAGGAGAGCTGACAGCACAGGTACACTAGCCTCGGAAACCCAGACGTTTTTATTTCCAGGGAGAGAAAAAAAAGTCTGGGACCGAGTCCACTTCAATTTGGCATAGAGTAGCGCAAACGTCGATCACTCTTTGCTGATTTCTGATCGTCGGCCACCGGCCTACTTGGGAACGATGCAACTTGGGAACCTAATGATATACGTTGTCATAGCACCCGTTTTAACTGTGTACTTGGCAGTCAATTCGGCCCACTGGCAGAGCCTGATTGGTTGAGCCTCAATTGGCTGAGGCAGAGGCTGGAAATTGCACAGGTGAAAGGAGTTGGCCTCATTAGGCCCACTGGCAGAGCCTGGCCCAGGTGAAAGGAGTTGGCCTCATTAGGCCCACTGGCAGAGCCTGACCAGAGCCTTCTGTGGTGGTTCTGGAGAACCGTGGGTCCGACCGACTCGATACCGGGCACTGCACTCCCTGTGGGGGTGTGGAATGTGTGAGTTGAATGTGAAGTCGGTGGGTTCTCGAGTTACTAATATGTGCATTACAACCGTACACACGCACGCACGCAGACAGAGACGTGCCGCATTTATAGTAGGATAGTATGTCTATTATGTTGTAGACGCAGGGTGATCAACTGAGTCGTAGCTGTATCTTTGTCGCTGCCTGTATAATGAAGTCTGCGCTAAGCGCCATGGTGTAGTGTTGTTGTGTAGCTTCCTGTGTTGTGAACACACAGTGGTGTGTGGAGTTGTAGCTGTATCTTTGTCGCTGCCTGTGTGAACACCTAGTGTTGTGTGTTGCGCCGGTGTGTAGCCGCCTGTGTGAACACAGTGCTGTGTGCTGTTGTGTAGCTGCCTGTGTGAACACAGTGTTGTGTGCTGTTGTGTAGCTGCCTGTGTGAACACAGTGCTGTGTGCTGTTGTGTAGCTGCCCGTGTGAACACAGTGTTGTGTGCTGTTGTGTAGCCGCCTGTGTGAACACAGTGTTGTGTGCTGTTGTGTAGCTGCCCGTGTGAACACAGTGCTGTGTGTTGACTTGTAGCTTCCTGTGTGAACTCCTAGTGTGTGTGTGATCATTCCAGAAGGCGTGGAGCGGGGCGAGGGACGCAGGCGAGCGCTGGCCTCGCTGGACGAGGACGACCCAAACATCCTGCTGGCCATCCAGCTGTCCCTGCAGGAGTCCCGGAGGGACAGGGAGACGGACGGAGACGGGGACGGGTAGGCCTGGCACCGTTTTTTAACATCCATTATTATTGACACGACACGACACAAAGGACTTTCAAACTAGGACGGGTATAGTCGGGGTCACTGTGTGTTTCTGTTCAAGATTTGTGGAGACTAGCAAAACTACACTGCGCAAAAATGCGCATGGAATACGGATGTGTATATTACCGGAAACTCCCGTTAAACTTTCCAACAAACTCCGGTAAACTCCGGAATTGTACCATCACACCTGTATATTACCGTATATTACACTGTTACTGAACACACACTATAGCAATGATTACTGTCACAATATAGAGCTATTTAACACTGTTACTGAACACACACTATAGCAATGATTACTGTCACAATATAGAGCTATTTAACACTGTTACTGAACACACACTATAGCAATGATTACTGTCACAATATAGAGCTATTTAGTGTGGTTGCCCCAAAAGGGGCAACCAGACTCTAGTAATTGTAACACTTTATTGTGGGCTCGCCTCAGCGAGCACACAATTGTTACTGCCAGTTTATATTTATTTATTTATTTATACTTCTTTATTCCAATTTCCGCCACTTTTTTTGTCACGTAACTACTTCCACATACTTTATGCTAGAAATGTAGTTCAAACTTCAAACTGTTCAGCTCTTTGCAGTTATTTATGCTTGTTTTTTTTTTTTTACAAAGTTTTATACTTTTTATACTTTTTATACTTTTTAACTTTTTTTTTACATTCTTTATAGTGAGAGTCGATGGAAGAAAGGTCCCATTTTTCACAGTTAACTTTTTTGAGCTCTTATTACTCCGTCATACTTTCACTTTGAAACTTCATTCAAACTTTATAATGTTCATCTATCTTTGAACTTTAATTGGTGAAAAAGTTGTTTTGAAAAAGTTTATACTTTTTAAAATATTTAACTTTATTTATAGTTTTTTCCTCCCATTGACAATGTATGGGATTTATCTCTAAATCAACCTCACTTTTGCAGCCTCATTACTCTGGCATACTTTGTCGTAGAAACGTGATTTAAACTTTAGAAAGCTCACACGACTCTGGACTTTTTCGTGGTTCAAACCGTATTCGAATACGTTAAACGGTTTTTCCGAAATCGCAGTTCAATCGCAGGCCGTTTCGCCTAATTAGTGTCAAGTTAGAGTGCAGGGCTTCTTTCACTAGAGTGTGTGAACAGAAAATCTTTCCTTGAAAATCTACCAAACAAATTGCCGTCCCGGCCAAAATATTCACTTTACACGCATGTCCTTTGGTCATTTTGTAGCCACACATGTCCTCTTTCACACAATGTGACCACCAAAACACAGAGACATACAGAATGTGAACTACGGCCTTTTAAGTGACACAAATACAGTCAATCTGCTCATTGACCTCAATTGTAAAATCCTTACGAGGAAATTATCGCGATGACAATTCTTAACTCGCTCTTATAACCACATTTTCGATCGTACCAACACCACAATCGCACATGGTGTACCTCAATATCTCAGGCCACTCACAGCGAAAAAATTATTTGCATTCGACTTTTACTTTTTGCGATAGAGCAATTTGTTCGGGCATAGTTTCCCCCCATTCAGAACCATTGTAAAATAAGAGATCAAGTTGCGCGCCACTTGTTTGTCTTTTACACTTCCACAGCTGAGACATATAAGAGCTTAATTACAGGGCTGAAATTAAAGTTACAAGATCTCAATGAGTTGCTCTGCGATACCTTGTGGGCTTGTAGGTCTGCTATTTGTGCAATTGGATGGCCTTTACACAGCTCTCGCAAGAGCACGCACGCACGCATGCACGCACGCACACACACACCCTGTCTTCCTATTGGCTGGCCTTTACACAGCTCTCGCAAGTGCACGCACGCACGCACGCACGCACGCACGCACACACACACACACGTTTAAAAAAACTTTAAAAAAAAATTAAAAAAATTAAAAAAAATTAAAAAAATTAAAAAATAAATAAAAAAATAAAAAAAAATTAAAGAAAATTAAAAAAAATTAAAAAAATTAAAAAAATTAAAAAAATTAAGAAAAATTGAAAAAAATTGAAAAAAATGAAAAAAATGAAAACTTAAAAATTAGCATGTTAGCATTAGCATGTTAGCATGTTAGCATGTTAGCATTAGCATGATAGCATTAGCATGTTAGCATGATAGCATTAGCATGTTAGCATTAGCATGTTGACATTAGCATGTTGACATTAGCATGTTAGCATGATAGCATTAGCATGTTAGCATGTTAGCATTAGCATGTTAGCATTAGCATGTTAGCATGTTAGCATGTTAGCATTAGCATGTTAACATTAGCATGTTAGCATGTTAGCATGTTAGCATGATAGCATTAGCATGTTAGCATGTTAGCATTAGCATGTTAGCATGTTAGCATTAGCATGTTAGCATGTTAGCATTAGCATGTTAGCATGATAGCATTAGCATGTTATCATTAGCATGTTAGCATGTTAGCATTAGCATGTTAGCATTAGCATGTTAGCATGTTAGAATTAGCATGTTAGCATGATAGCATTAGCATGTTAGCATTAGCATGTTAGCATTAGCATGTTAGCATGTTAGCATTAGCATGTTAGCATTAGCATGTTAGCATGTTAGCATGATAGCATTAGCATGTTAGCATGTTAGCATTAGCATGTTAGCATGTTAGCATTAGCATGTTAGCATGTTAGCATTAGCATGTTAGCATGATAGCATTAGCATGTTAGCATTAGCATGTTAGCATGTTAGCATTAGCATGTTAGCATGTTAGCATTAGCATGTTAGCATTAGCATGTTAGCATTAGCATGATAGCATTAGCATGTTAACATTAGCATGTTAGCATGTTAGCATTAGCATGTTAGCATGTTAGCATTAGCATGTTAGCATGTTAGCATTAGCATGTTAGCATTAGCATGATTAAAAAATTAAAAAATTAAAAAAAATGAAAAACATTAAAAAATTAAAACTTTAACTTTTTTTTAAACTTAAAAGGAAAAAAATAATAATAAAGAACTTAATATTTTTTATCTTAATATTTTTTTTAAGAAATATCTTAGACCATTATCAATAATCATTGTGTTTATGCTTTTAAAGATAGGCCTATATGCTATTTGAACCTTCTTTTTACATGTAAAAGTATGCTATTTCTGTTAAGCTCATGAATGCTTTTATATGTATACTCCATTGGATTGACTATTTTTTTTCTTTTTTACCTTTTCTTGATTCATCAAGAATATATTGTAAAGCATTATTCATACATTACAAATCATTAGTAGACAGTAATACTTTACTTACTTTATTCTGCCCCTTTTTGGGCATCATACTACTTCCACATACTTTATTTCCGCTTTATGCAGTTATTTATGCTTAAACTATAGTTTTTACAAATGTTCATACTTTTTTAACTTTTACTTCAGCTTTAATACATTTTCTACTTTTCTTTACAATATGTTACAGTCCAGAAATTTTGATTATGGACTTAGACCACCAATGGTAACACCATTACTCCGGTCCCCGAGTTTCAAACTTGACACGGCAATAACTTTATACAAAGCATTTTACGCGAGCCCACGCAGTTTCTACAGGAACTGCTTTCTAGTTGTGGGCTCGCCTCAGCGAGCACACAATTGTTACTGCCAGTTTATATTTATTTATTTATTTATACTTCTTTATTCCAATTTCCGCCACTTTTTTTGTCACGTAACTACTTCCACATACTTTATGCTAGAAATGTAGTTCAAACTTCAAACTGTTCAGCTCTTTGCAGTTATTTATGCTTGTTTTTTTTTTTTTACAAAGTTTTATACTTTTTATACTTTTTATACTTTTTAACTTTTTTTTTACATTCTTTATAGTGAGAGTCGATGGAAGAAAGGTCCCATTTTTCACAGTTAACTTTTTGGAGCTCTTATAACTCCGTCATACTTTCACTTTGAAACTTCATTCAAACTTTATAATGTTCATCTATCTTTGAACTTTAATTGGTGAAAAAGTTGTTTTGAAAAAGTTTATACTTTTTAAAATATTTAACTTTATTTATAGTTTTTTCCTCCCATTGACAATGTATGGGATTTATCTCTAAATCAACCTCACTTTTGCAGCCTCATTACTCTGGCATACTTTGTCGTAGAAACGTGATTTAAACTTTAGAAAGCTCACACGACTCTGGACTTTTTCGTGGTTCAAACCGTATTCGAATACGTTAAACGGTTTTTCCGAAATCGCAGTTCAATCGCAGGCCGTTTCGCCTAATTAGTGTCAAGTTAGAGTGCAGGGCTTCTTTCACTAGAGTGTGTGAACAGAAAATCTTTCCTTGAAAATCTACCAAACAAATTGCCGTCCCGGCCAAAATATTCACTTTACACGCATGTCCTTTGGTCATTTTGTAGCCACACATGTCCTCTTTCACACAAAGTGACCACCAAAACACAGAGACATACAGAATGTGAACTACGGCCTTTTAAGTGACACAAATACAGTCAATCTGCTCATTGACCTCAATTGTAAAATCCTTACGAGGAAATTATCGCGATGACAATTCTTAACTCGCTCTTATAACCACATTTTCGATCGTACCAACACCACAATCGCACATGGTGTACCTCAATATCTCAGGCCACTCACAGCGAAAAAATTATTTGCATTCGACTTTTACTTTTTGCGATAGAGCAATTTGTTCGGGCATAGTTTCCCCCCATTCAGAACCATTGTAAAATAAGAGATCAAGTTGCGCGCCACTTGTTTGTCTTTTACACTTCCACAGCTGAGACATATAAGAGCTTAATTACAGGGCTGAAATTAAAGTTACAAGATCTCAATGAGTTGCTCTGCGATACCTTGTGGGCTTGTAGGTCTGCTATTTGTGCAATTGGATGGCCTTTACACAGCTCTCGCAAGTGCACGCACGCACGCACGCACACACACACACACACACACACACACGTTTATAAAAAAATATTTTCAAAAAAATTAAAAAATAATAAAAAATTTTAAAAAAAATTAAAAAATTAAAAAAAACTTAAAAAAATTAAAAAAAATTAAAAAAAAATAAAAAAAATTAAAAAAATTAAAAAAATTAAAAAAATTAAAAAAAATTAAAAAAATTGAAAAAAATGAAAAAAATGGAAAAAAATTAAAAAAAATTAAAAAAATTAAAACTTAAAAATATTTTTTTTTTCTTTTTTACTTAAAAAGAAAAAACTTAAATTTTTTAGATTTTTTTTTTTTTTTTACATTTAAAGAAAAACTTTAAAAACACTTCTACAACTTCCACATACTTTATTCTGCTTAAACTATAGTTTTTACACATTTTCATACTTTTTTTAACTTTTACTTCAGCTTTAATGCATTTTCTACTTTTCTTTACAATATGCTACAGTCCCGAAATTTTGATTATAGATTTAGAACACCAATGGTAACACCATTACTCCGGTCCCCGAGTTTCAAACTTGACACGGCAATAACTTTATACAAAGCATTTTACGCGAGCCCACGCAGTTTCTACAGGAACTGCTTTCTAGTTATTCGTAGTATTATTCCACTGGAGTAGTCTTTTTTTTGTCGCTTTATACCTCCCACACTGTACGCTGTACGCACTTGAGCCATATGTCAAATTGACCGGAAAAATCGGGAATCGTGTGCTTGTATTTTGTTAAGAGAAATGTTGTATAGTTTAATTGATATGAATTTATTAGTGAATAAAATTTCCCCATTGACATGAATGGGAAAAGGCAAAAAATCACATTCAAGTATTTTTTCCTCGGAGACTGTAATCACTATAGTTACAAAACTTTTAGGGATATTTCTTAATTATGACTAAAATTAATTAAAATTATAATTTTATAGGTCGGCCTCATGGTGGCGCTATAACAGCCCACTTTACCTTTTGGCTTATAACTTTTGAACCGTAGGTCGTAAAATCAAAATTATTTTTTCCCTGGATTCCTTGGGTCATGACGCATCTCCCCATATAGGCCACGCCCAATTCCGCCATGATGGATTTTCCGCCATTTTGAATTTTGTCCAAAACAAACTTTTTGCTTTTCCTCCTACATATTTTGTCCAAATCTCACAGAAATCGGCACACATGATCTCTGGACATATCCGATTAAAACACCAAATGCAGAATTTTGGTAGTGCGTATCGTTCGGCCGTAATCGTCTTCCGAAGTTAGTAGGAGGGGCCTATATCACAAAAATGCCATAAATCACGAACGGAATGTCCAATCCATTCCAAATTTCAATCACATGTCCGGGGTGGTTCAATCAACCAAGTTCTAAAAGCAATTCCATTTTCATCCATAGGGGGCGCCGCAAATGCGAGAAATGTAACCGTTTGTCGCAAAAACATGAATTTCGGGGGTTAAATCCCCTCCGAATTACTTACGCATGATCTAAGGCGTGACTTGAAATTGTAATTGGCTGGCAATACTAGTGGGAGGGGCATATGTAAGCCACTGCGGCAACCACACTCTGCAATTTTTTAAAATTGCGAATTTTCTAGTTAACACTGTTACTGTACACACACACTCTATAGCAGGGGTCCTCAACTAGAAATTATGAAGGTCCACAAATATTATTTTGAATAAGACCGAGGTCCGGCCTCATGCGCGGCGTCCATCGGAGAGCGGGGCTCTATGCCCGTTTAGTATGGTCAAGCCAAGCTTATACAAATCAGATCCCCTTCCAAACAACCAATAATGGGGTGCAGAGTGCACGCCCGGAGTGGAACTCCAAATCCAAATCACACTGCGCGAGCGCCATAATTTTGGGGGACATTTTGGGGGCCTTTGCAGCAATTTCACATGAGAAATGTACCATCTGATGTTATTTATATTATTAACTTCTTCCCCCCATTAACATAAGACACACAATGTAGTTGTGCTGCAGCAACACTGCCTGAATTGAATTGAAATTGACTGTGGCTGGCCTGGCCTGAGCTTAGGAGAGATTTTTTTTGCTGGCCTGACCTAGGGTCCACAGAGAGGTGGTCCGCGGTCCGCCAGTTGAGTACCCCTGCTCTATAACCAGGGCTGCACATAAGTGGTGCGCCACCGCGCATGCGTCATCAAAATTCAAAATGCGCTGTCAATCAAGCGCCGGGAAGCGCTTCTGCGTACCAACAGCCGGGGCCGCACAGAATGATTATTTATTATGGCCAGAATACTAGTAAATTCTGTGGCGAGAGCATTTCCCACCGACTGCCACCCAAGTGGCTACTGGCCAATCACAGCACGTCTTGCACAAGTGCACTGGCCATTGTGGCCAATCACAGCGTATCCTTACTCAAAAGGGGGAGTATTCCATGCTGCTTCAGTGCTTTCTGCTGGGAGGAGGTGAGAAAACCTGACACAAATAGTTTCGTCTTCTCCGTTTCAGATAGCAAACTACTGTCTGTAGTCCCCCGTGTAAAAGGGCATGGTTTGCACTCTTCCCATTTGCCGCTGTGCTTGTGTTTGTTTTCCGGGTGCTGGAGCAGCATGGTTGCTCGTGTGCGATGCGCACTGCGCAGCCGTCTCTCACAGCCTAGGCACCGGCCACCGACTTTTTACGGGTACTAAGGTTTTAGTTCCGACATAGTGGAGTGGGAAGAGTTTAAAGCATTGCGGACTGGCACTGCTGCTGCCCAACATGAACACCGTGTCTCGACATACTGTCCCTTATTATCGTAAAGTCGGGTAGTGTACACTGTTTATTTCTGCACCGAGGAGCCATGTGTGTCTGACTGACTGACTACGTCGCCTCAGCTAAAAACAAAAGTGAAGCCTGATGTATGCTTCGCCGTACGATGTGTCGCATGTTAAAAAAAATAGCTGATCTGCAAGCTCACAACGTGTGTGAGCAACACGTTGTGAGCTAGTAGATCGATTATTTATATACAAAATTAAATAAAATCTAAATATTGCTTTGATGCTCATATTATCCTTAGGAAGTATTAAGTTGTTGTCATTCTAGGGCTAAATCTAGAGTTGCAATACCCTCCATTGACTCCCCACTCATCCAATACATATCGTTTTGCTATAAGTTATTCATCCCTCTTTTATCCATCCGGCGAGACGGGTCGCCGCATTTTAGGAGCACCAAGTAACTCCTCCAGGTGCTCCTCTGAGTACTAGACCAAAATAGTTGTGTGCAGCCCTGTCTATAACAATGATTACTGTCACAATATAGAGCTATTTAACACTGTTACTGAACACACACTATAGCAATGATTACTGTCACAATATAGTGATTTAACCTTTAAACAAAAATGTTTTTATTTAAACCAAAACACGTCACTTACGCTACGTTTTAATCGTTGTCACGGTGACACCAGCCCCAGAGACGGGAGGCCGGAGCCTGAGAGAGCGACCGACAGATCGGCGGACCTGGGCGGCGTCGCTGGAGACCCCTCCTCCCCCTCCCCCTCCCCCGGTGCCTCGGGGGCCAGGCGCCCCTCCTCCTCCTCCCTGGAGCCCCCCCGCCCCCCGGCCCGGACGGACTCGGCGCCCCCGCCGCCTCCTCCTCCCCCTCCCCCCTTACTCACGGCGGAGCTGCTGAAGCTGGGCGACAGCCTGATGAGGCTGGGCGACATCACCACGCCCTACGACCCCCCCGAGGACCACCACCACCCTGGACGCTACGAGCCCCCGGACCACCCCGGACGGTATATATATGCACATTTTGATTTTTTGTTTTAGTCGTATAGTCTCTTGAATGGTTTTCATTTAGTTTTAGTCCTACACCCGGAATGTTTTAGTGTTTAGTCGAGTTTCAGTCGACTAAATGTCATGAGATTTTAGTCGACTAAAATGTATTTTGGCGGGCCTTTTTTTGCCGTCGTAATGACAACTCACAACGCGTCGCAGCGTGACGCGTTGTGAGCTTGTAGATCGGCTATTTTCAGCATGCAACCAATTGTAAAATGACTTATACTATGGATCTCTTGTCCACTAGACCCTTCCTAACAACACATACAGTTTTAGTCATTATAGCTTAGTTTTCATTTAGTTTCCATTTAGTTTTCGTCCTCCCTTTTAAACTCCTCGTATAGTCCTATATTTATTAACCCACAATCGAATGTTATTCTATTTAATTCACTTCAATGGCACTGTAGTGTTTTCATAGAGGCCTACATTTACCTTGCCGACATCACTTTGCCTCTGAATTTTTATTTAATAATATTTGGACTGCTGGACAGCTTTTTTTTTTTTAAAGGACCACTAATAATCATGAAAAAATGGCATGATTTTTTTAATTCAGTCTGTCTCATAGGACGGCTGTGGGCAGTTTAGAAACCGCCTTCAGTGACATCATCATTAGGCAGATTATTTTTTAAACATAATTTTTTTACAAAACTATTTAGATTTTCATTTCCATTTTCGCATTGCAACTTTTCAGGACTAGAAAGCCTGCAGTTTTCTTTTAGCTTGTATTCCCCATCGATGATGTCACTGGAAGACGGTTTCAGCCCTCCTATGAGACACAGACTGAGTAGAAAAAAATTGCACCATTTTTTCATGATTATTAGTGAGGACCTATTATATGATGATAGGTTGAAAAGTGGTGAAGTGGTCCTTTAATATTCCCCAAAAAGGACACAGTGTCTGATTTGTGTGGCCTAGAAATGGCAGGTCAACTCTTTCTGCTATTGTGTACATTTTTTGTACATTTATTTCTATTTTTATAAAAAATAAATAAAATAATGTGCCAGTGATTTCTTTGTAGCCTATATTAAGTTATTTGTCATATCTGCAACAGAAATACAAATTTCCAACGTTCAATAAATTAAATCAACTTACATTTGTAATCGTTTTGTAATCACTCCACACGTCCAAGGCTCTTCTCCCTCCTGGCTCCAAAACTATGGGATGAACTTCCCATTACAATCAGAACGGCAGACTCACTCCCAATCTTCCGCTGGACTCTCAAAACCCACCTCTTCAGACTCCATCTTAGCCCGTAGCACTTGCCCTAGCCTCGACGCTTTATTAATCCTGAAGCTAATCCCGACTATTATTTTCATGTATTTGATGTATATTACCATGTGTTGTTCCCGGGCACTGGATTAAGAGCGTCTGCTTAAAATGCCTAAATTGTACATTTTGTAATCGTGACAGGCCTGCCGGATGGCCCTGCCTGCACCCCGCCTATGACCAGGGTCCCTACACCGTGGAGCCAGACCCCAGCCCGGGCCTGGAGCTGGGCCTCGGCCCGGTCCCGGACCCCAGCCCCGGCCTAGACCTGGGCCCTGACCTAGACCTGGGCCTCGGCCCGGTCCCGGACCCCAGCCCCGGCCTAGACCTGGGCCCTGACCTAGACCTAGACCTAGACCCGGTCCCGGACCCCGGCCTAGACCTGGGCCCTGCAGCGCTGACGGGCCAGTGCTCTCTGGACCACACGGAGGCCGTCGGCTGTGACAGCCCTGAGCAGACTCGCCGCCGCTCGACCTCTTGTCTAGTCCGAGGAGGGGTGGAACCGTGTGCCCACCACCACACACTGGAAAGCGGCACGGACTCAAATCCCACCCCCGCGGGTCCGTTCGCCGAGGACCGCCCCCCGGCCGGCGCCCACCGCCACCGCCGACCCGCCGGCTCTCGTGACGCCACGCCGCGACACACTCCTCCTCCTCCTCCTCCTCACGCCCCCTCCTCCCCAGCCCTCCTCCTCCTCCTCCTCCCCCCCCGCCCGCCTCCCACCCAGCTGTGTCTCCTGGACCCTCCGGACGCTCGGGAGCAGCAGCTGGAAGACGAGGAGGAGGAGGAGGAGGAGGTGCTGGTGTCTCCGGTGATCCCCCCGGGCGGAGCCTTCACTCCCAGCGACCCCCAGAGCCTGGAGCCCAGCGCCCAGCTGCTGGACAACATCATGGCCTGGTTCAGCCAGAACATCAACGCCCAGAACAGCCCCGACAGCCTGGCGCTGGTCCACGACATCGGTGACCCCCCCCAGAGCCCGTCACCGGTCCCAGAGCCGCCCGGCGCCGCGCAGAGCCGCCGATCGGCATCCCCGGACGCGATCGACGCCGCGCTCCCCGCGAGCCTGGGCGCGGTCCCCGGGGAGGAGGAGGAGGAGAGGGAGGGCCACCCCGTCGGAGCCCAACCCAGTACCTTGGAGGCTCCTCCTCCTCCTCCTCCACCACTGCTGCTGGGGCGCGAGGAGGAAGAGGAGGAGCTAGAGGAGGAGCTAGAGGAGGAGCTGGAGCGCTGTGCGGACGCGGTCGTCTGGACGACCACGCCCCTCCTGCTCCTCCCGCGGGCGCCTCCCCCCGCGGCCGCCGCGCTCCCGCTCGCACGCCGCAAGGGAGACGCACACGCCTCCGACACACGCCACCACCGCCGCCACGCCCCCCAGCTGGACCTGGACCAATCACCAGAGGAGGAGGAGGAGGAGGAGTGGGTGGAGCAAGTACATTTGGTGTGATCGCAAGTCAACAGGAGGGAGAGAGAGAGATAGAGAGGGAGAGAGAGAGAGGGGGGAGACATAGAGAGAGAGCGAGAGAGAGAAAAAGAAGGAGAGAGAGAGCGGGGCAAATTAAATAATTAAGTGGGTATATTTGTGGGCAGACTGTGAGGTTGGGAGTGAGACCCCGGCGACCCGACTACAGATAAGCGGTTGAAGATGGATGGGTGGTTGTTGGGTTAGTGAGAGGTGAAACAGACTGGGGAGGTTGCCAGGTTGGGAGTGAGAGGTGAAAACAGAGTGTGACGTTGCCAGGTTGGGAGTGAGAGGTGAAAACAGAGTGTGAGGTTGCCAGGTTGGGAGTGAGAGGTGAAACATCAAAGAGTACATTTCGGTTAAGAGGAAGGGACCGCGAGGCGCTTCGTCCACTAATGATGATGTCATTGAGCGGTGTACTGAAGAGAAGGGGGAAAAAGCACTTTGACAATTACAAAAAAACTAAAGAAAAACTAAAGAGTTGTCAAAACTGAGAGAGAGTGCACCAATGGAAAACTACTGCTACCACACCTGCATATTTAACGATTATCACTAAGTTTTATTTGATATTCTGATTTATTCTCAGTTTTTTTGGGGGGGGTTTCTTTCACTGGCCTCCTGTGGTTTGGGGTGGTCCTGAGGGGGAGACATTTTGGTGTGGGACCGCTGAGGGGAGACATTTTGGTGTGGGACCACTGAGGGGAGACATTTTGGTGTGGGACCGCTGAGGGGAGACATTTTGGTGTGGGACCACTGAGTGGAGACATTTTGGTGAGGGACCGCTGAGGGGAGACATTTTGATGTGGGACCGCTGAGGGGAGACATTTTGGTGTGGGACCGCTGAGGGGGAGACATTTTGGTGTGGGACCGCTGAGGGGGAGACATTTTGGTGTGGGACCGCTGAGGGGAGACATTTTGGTGTGGGACCTCTGAGGGGAGACATTTTGGTGTTGGACCGCTGAGGGGAGACATTTTGGTGTGGGACCGCTGAGGCGAGACATTTTGGTGTTGGACCGCTGAGGGGGAGACATTTTGGTGTGGGACCGCACCTTGTTGACCGTGACACGAGGGCTGTGGTGTTGCCGGACACTTCTCACACAGTGACACGGTGAAAGGTCTCTTAACCCATTTAGACCTGAGGACGATTCTACAAATGCCTTCTAAATCCTGATAGTTTTCTGAAAAACCCTATGTTTCTATGTCAGTGGTTTTCAGGGTTTTTCATGTCAAGGACCCCAAAAAATTATATGAATTTCGCCACCGACCCCCATCTGAAATTATGTTGTTCCAGGGACCCCCTGGAAGCAAAGATTTGAGTTAAAAACTTTCGCTCTGACAAATAGCAGATCTACAAGCTCATACATAGCACGGCACTCAGTGCCACACTATGAGCTTGTAGATCTGCTATTGTTCAATAGCTAAAGCATAACATAAAGCATAACATAAAACACCAAAAGGGGTTCCCGTTCAGAATGGGTTAACACTAATTGTGCTAAGGACGTGTATACACGTCTTTTCTAATCAAACGTGTGTACACATCTTTAGGTCCATCAAACACATTTAAATTATTCTTCTTCTCCATGGCTTTGACCAAAACGGCAATGTTCCGTCTTCATTTCTGACCTAACCTAGCCTCGGTACCCAGGCTTTCATTTTGCGTCGGCGGGGCTTTTCAGAGTAAAATCTGCCTCATCTGCGTGGCACTCTAGCGCCTTTTATTATGACAAAGAAGTGTTAAGTAGCCAAAGTATGAGCCCGCCCTGGAAGGCTGTGTGTGTGTGTGTGTGTGTGTGTGTTTGTGTCCAATCACAGCGGCTCATGGCGTGTCATGTGATGTGAGCTGGCCTATCGTTGGGGAGCTGTTCTGTCCACTCTATGACTATCCAGAGCCATAGAGTATACAGACCGACCGTCGGCCCTAACTTAACGCAGTTTCAGAATGACGTCCATTTGTAGTCAAGTATGTCAACTCCCTTTCCGAGGGAGGTGACATACGTTGGGAGGAGTGTGTGGACGGAGGGCCGCTTTGTAGACATTAACGACCAAACAGCTGACCGCGGCCGAGTCCGACTAGCAACCATTTTGACGGAGAAAACCCAAGACCTTATTTAAACGCCTAGTTCAGCCTGATTGGCTGCTAGAATGATGGACTCCCCTCAGTCCACCAATGGCTGCTGGACAAGTGGCTTTCCGTTTCCTGGCCCAGTCGCTGTAGCCTGGCCTGGCCTGGCCAGACAGACAGACTATTATCACTGCGTATAGATATTAGCCCGGAATCTCTCTCTGTGTGCAGGAACCTGCGGATTAAACAAAAACGCCCCCCCCCCCCAACCCTCACCCTGCAGGTGATACAACTCCCCATATACTGGTTCCTGATTGGTGACAGCGGTGACAGGCGTATCCAATAACAGGCCAGACTATAATCTCACCTAGTATTCTTTACTACTAAAAAAAATCTCTCTCTCTCTCTCTCTCTCTCTCTCAAGGTTTTCATTTATTTATTTCATGTTTTATATTATATTTATATTCTGATTTAAATCGTTGTTGCTTTGCCAGTTATTTGGGGCCCCACTCGCAGTACCCTCGCGGCCCACCAGTGGGCCGCCCCACAGGTCCAGAACCACTGTTGTTGAAACACAATGTTGTCCTTCGGGTTCGTTTTTACACTTGAAAAACCTTATATTAGTGTTCCTTTAATTCCTTCAAAGGGATGTTTTGGACCATTCGTTACCATTTAGGGGTCAATTCTTACCGATGGAAGGAACATTCTAGATGTTAACATGATTCAGGGTGGCTTTTTGTTGTGCCAAGTATGTTTTGACACTAATACTTTTATATTTTACTTTTAATGGACTTTCTTTTTACCATGTTTTATATATATATATATATATATATATATATATCTCTATATATATATATATATATATATATATATATATATATATATATATATATCTCTATATATATATATATATATATATATCTCTATATATATATATATATATATATATCATATCTATTCCACTACTGAAGGGAGTTTGTTTTTGATCAATAGCGGATTGATAATAATTTAGGTTTTCCCTGACGGTTGATATCACTTATTTTTTCTTTCTTTTTTTTTGGTCAGTGTGCCTTTATTTTGTATTTCTTTAAATAGTTTTCATCTATTGCTGAGTATATTTATTATTAATTGTGTTACATTTTGTACCAAAACTCAAAAGTTTCTGTTCTAGAAACGACGAACGAGGAACAGCTGAATACTAGCCCACTTTGGTGTGACTGTTACCAACACCCCCCCCCCCCCCCCCCCCCACCGCATGCACGCACACATGCACACGCGCTCGCACACACGATTATTTCCTATAACTCCGTTCAATAAACTGACTGATCAAAAGACAGCTCTATCTCTAAAATGTTGGAACGAGTAGCCAATTAATGATTAGCTAAGTTGATGTCACCACTCTTCATGAACGGCCATTATAATGAGCGGAGACAAGATTCTACAAAATGTCATCTGAATCCTGTCAGTTTTCAGAAACTCAAACCTTTCTTTTTTTTTCATGTCAAGGATGCCCGCAGAATTATCTGCAGGAGAGCAGGCAGGGTCATGGCCAACCGCCACCTTGAAATAACGAGGAATCGTCCCTCTGTTTAAGTGCCAGGGACGTTATCCCGTCTTATTGCCGTCTTTGTAATGGATGCCACGGGCGTTAAGACGTCCTCCCCTTTTTTTTCTTTTTTTTAACCATATTTAGAAAATTCCTCTAATCTGGTGTACAGGTGATGACATGCACATTACATGCATATTAGAATGACAAATTCTTTCTTTCTTTATAATGGGATAATTGGCATTCAGAGCCTAAACTGGTGACCACCAGGTGGCGCTGAAAGACTCATTAAACCCATGCTGGACACACTCTTGAGTTGATCGCGTGAAATAGCGTCGTGTTCCCATGTTGCGGTGCGTTCTGCGGTGGCACAGTTGAATCACTGATGTGTGAATCTTGTAACGTTTTCCTTTTTTGCGACACCCGCGACGTTCATTATCTGTTAGAGCACTGTTTGAATACTGACAGGCCCCGTTCCCACCGGTTGGTTCCCAATGGGAACCGGTTCAGTTCTTTGTGGTTCTTAGTCCATGAGCCATATAGCTCCGAAATTGGACCGTTAATTATGAATTGAGTGTAGCAAAACCGTACCTATATTAAGATTGTTATCACCATGACACTTCCCCAATTGAGTACTTACACGAGGACAATGATTTATTGTATTGCAAATTTTACATTTTTAAATATGCAGATGAGGCATTAGGTAAGGAGAATTCGAAAATCGAAAACATGACAAAGCTACTACTGTGGAAGCGTTATTATCATGTATACATTTACTTGTATTGATCCTATAAACAATCTAATATAGGTCTAGTTTTTCCTACCAATTTTGGAGCTCATGGCTCACCAAGAATAACTGAACCGGTGGAAAGGAGGTCTTTGAGAAGATGTACAGATCATAGAGGACTTCTGAGTTCTGTTTGTTTATTATTGCTTTAAGCAACGGCGCTCTAGCTGTCATTTTGTACTCAAACCTTTCTTTATATATATATATATATATATATATACTGCTACAATCCATACACCAATGACCATAAGATTTCAGAAAAGGTAAATTGCACTTTCTCCGTTTAAACTCGATACATTCCCAATCAGTCCATGAGAACAGAGCGGTGGTGTTTGATGTGTGGTCGATGCTGTCAATGAAAAGTGTCAAGTGCAAAGTTTACTCTCGATGAAAAATAAAAAATAAAATAAAAACACAAAATAAAATGATTTATTTTGTAAAGCCTGTAATATATAATATTTAGTAATCTTATACTGTGTTCCTTCTTTTGAATCAACACACCTGTTCACTGAAATGATGGTCAGACACACAGTACAGCTTTTGTGTGTGACAGAGTTACCATTTGGGGGTTCCTGAGGGTCCCTGGGGGTCCCCGAACCTTGAGACCCCCAAAGACGCCCCCAGGGGGGCGACACGATTCCAACGAGCCCACCCCCGTCCAAAATGGTAGAGAAATGACAGAGTTACCATCTGGGGGTCCCCGAACCTTGAGACCCCCAAAGACGCCCCCAGGGGGGCAACACGATTCCAACAAGCCCACCCCTGTCCAAAACGGTAGAGAAACGACCTATCCACAGACCGGCCGATCTATCCACGGACCGGCCGACATATCAAACGACCGGCCGACCTACCCACGGACCGGCCGACCTATCAAACGACCGGCCGACCTATCCACGGACCGGCCGACCTATCAAACGACCGGCCGACCTATCCACGGACCGGCCGACATATCAAACGACCGGCCGACCTACCCACGGACCGGCCGACCTAGGGCCGGTGCAAAAAAAATAAAAAATCCGGCCGGCCGGCCGACCCTTAAAACGACCGGCCAACGGTGTTTACCGGCCGGCCCGTGGGCCGGAACAAATGGGTTCTGCCCTTGCTGTGGTTTGTTGCACTCCCTCTGGTGTTGTGGGTGTGGACTTCGTTAACATTAAGGAAGTATTTAGACAGGTACATGGGTATCTTGGTGGTGTAGCGAATCTTGTGGACCAGACCCATTGCAAGATGCTAATGCCGTTCCAGCCTGTCAAAGTGGGCAGGGGTGAGGTGGGTTCGGGGGGTGAAGCCAAGTAGGAGCCTGACCAGTTTGTTTTAAGTGCCTTTGAGGTGCTGTGGTACCAAGAGGTGCATGCATAGTCAAATAAACCTTGTATGAGGGCTTCTGTTAGCCTGTTATATACCATTTGTTGAGATAGGGGAAATACATGTTGTGGGCAATATAATAATACCTTGTGAAAACGATAATTTTGTTCCAATTTGCATTTGTAGGTTTTTTTTACTGAAATTTAATAACAGAATAATCAACACAGATAGATAAAGAGACATTCATTGATTTCTTTTTTCAAAGTAAATTTATTCTTTCCCCTGGAGCCAAGCTGCCATTGCCTGCCATAACCAACTGATGCCACTGGGCTCCTCCACTTTCTTTGGACAGAACTCTATGGAGGAGAGAGAGAGATTATTATTATTCTGTAGAAACACATCAGCTTCCCAGTGAAGGTCAGACTGTACAAGTCACTTGTACTCTCCACCCTACTCTATGGTTGCGAAAGCTGGACACTCACAGCACACACTGAGTGCAGAATACAGTCCTTCGAGAACAAGTGCTACAGAAGGGTGCTACACATCATATAAAGAACACCGGACAAACGACTACGTTAGACAGATAGTCACTGCCCATGCTGGAGAACAGGAGCCCCTACTCTCAACAGTAAAGCGTCGCAAACTGGCCTGGTATGGTCATGTCGGCATACCTCGCTGGCAAAGACCATCCTACGGGGGACAGTGGAGGGGAAGCGGAGACTAGGCAGGCAGAGAAAGTCCTGGATGGACAACATCAAGGAGTGGACTGGCTGCAGCTTACAGACCCTGCTGCTACGCACAGCTGAAGACCGACAGCGCTGCCTGGAGATCCCTGACTGCCCAAGCATCCACCATGACACCCCTACGGCCCCCTAGGCCATGGGATGAGTAAGTAAGTAAAATATTCTGTTTCATTAAATGGAAAATGGTGCATTTATATAGCGACTTTATCCAAGGCGCTTTACATAGATTGTGCATTACATTCACCCATACATCCATACACCGATTGCGCATCAGGAGCAACACTTTGGACACTTCGACATGTAGACCGGGATTCGAACCGCCGACCCATGGATCATTGGACGACCTGCTCTACCTCCTGAGCCACAGTCGCCCCAAAAGCAATGCCACACTAGTTACCATGGAAACTAATGCTGTGGATTTAGGGCCGATTCATATTCCTATTTTACCGCTGTTTCGGCGCTGTAGTGCCGAAATGATTTCGGCTTGTCAGAAATTTTCAGTAGCATCGAAGAGCCGACTTTAGGGCGGAACCCGCCCCCCCCGAACCTCAAATGACGTCACATTGTAGGCTCTACAGCGCCGAACCGACTTTTATTCGGCTCTAAAATAGGAGTATGAATCGGCCCTTAGCCTGCTCCGGACCAGGCTAACAGCCAGGTTTAACCTAATCCTGATGTCTTTACGGTTCATTAAGCAGTCAATCTGATCACAAACCAATGATTTTTTCCACAATTATTATGGGTTTATGTTGCCTTGTTTTAATCGGCCTGCATTAAAGGACTAATTTAAGCACTATATACAAAATCAAAGAAACAAAATATATAGGTTGCACAACCTCATCATGACAGCTTGTGAGCTTGTAGATCAGCTACTTTTGGTGAATGTTCCCCCAGAATAGGTTTGCTGTGGTGCAAGTGGTAAAGAATAATTATTATATTATATATATATTTTTTCCTGTTTTGTAAAGGTGAAAACATTACTGAATATTACCATTACTCATTGTTTGACAACATATTACCATTGTGACATTTCACCCACTATTGAACCCATGACCCACAGTTCACCAGTCTGGGCAACAACCCCCTTCCCCAAAGGTAGCTCCCTCAGAGGAGGGAGTTATGGCCAAATATCACAATGTAACACAATATCATTATGCTTACACTATTAAGAATTCTGTTACATTTATTATGACGATTTCATTATGAAGTTTTAAGTTAAGAGTAGTGGTAAAATGTAGAGTATATTTTGGTGGTAGTCTATCCACTATTGAGAGTATCTTCTCTCTTTAATTACAGCAGCAGTATTTATTTTAGAAGCTTAAGTCCTTGCATCAGTAAGTAAATGGTAAATGGTGCATTTATATAGCTATATACCTATTACCACAGGACAGCGCGCCGGGGCGGGGTTCGGCGGACCGAATCCCTAAGTCTGGAATAGATTAGTGAAGATACTGAGATATAAAGAAGGGGGCAATAATACAACTATTAAGGATGCTGTGACGGTTCCCTATATTGTGTGTTATATGTGTATTACTCTTAGGTTGTCTGGTTTAGGTATGTTGTGTTTACTGTTTGCCCTATAGTAACCTCTGTTCTTTGTATCCAATAGGATTGGGGAGCAGAGCTAGACTTGATGATCAGCCTAAGTGGCTCGCACCTGGGCCCGGGTGTCGACGCCCTATAAATGCCTGCTTCCCCAGTCCTTCCCAAGATCTGTTCCTTTCATTTGCCTCCTGCACTCCACCATGCACACTTCTCAACATTTATGTTAATCCGTACAACACGCACACATACATTTCACTCATGCATCCACGCACTACACCACTGACTACTGATCTCCACACTTCATCTGTTCCATCATGATTTTGTTCCTTAATTTACTATTTTTGTTTAGATAATAAATTCTATTTCTCTGGTCAACTGCGTCTCCCCTATTTGTTGTTGTGCATCTTGGCACCCGCTAGGCCAGGTACATAACAAAATGGGGGCTCTGTCCGCTTGAATTTTGAATAGTGGTGCAGTAAGTTTGGAGAGTCAAGTGACTCGCCCTTCTGCCTTTGTTCTCTGCTTTTGTTCTGCGCTGCGGTAGTCAATTAGCCTTGATTAATGGCTCGTCTGCACCGTGGTTTTGTGAATTGAGTGAAATCATTTGGGAACCATTCCGGGGGTTTCCTTGTCCATGTGGTCGACACTACAGTCCGGTGAGTACAAAGCAATGTTTACTTCAGCGTACACGCTTGTGTACTCGGACTTTGGGAGATGCAGTTGATTTGTTTGATTATTGGAATTTGACATTTGGGTATTTTGCAGTTTGATTAAGTTTGTGCTAGTGGGGAGGTTTTTTCCTGGAATTTGTGCTGCTAAAGTTAAAAAACAACAAACTAAGTTTGCCTTGCTGGTTTTGTCTTTTGTATGGTTACGAGTGTCTCTGGTAGGTGCATTTAGCTTCTGGGTATAGAAAGTAGCTCGCTGGGTCTAGGCCAGGGGGTGGTTTAGGTGCAAGGTGCGGCTGTAGCGGCTGTGCATACGCACGGTCGTCTCGGGGGCACAGCTGAGAGGTGCATGCGGGTCGCCAGTTTCTGGTTGCCCTCCCTGCCTTTCGGTATCAGCTAGGCCTTTGCGGTGGCCTACGCTAGAGACATTTGTGGCTTGTCCTTCTGAAGAGCTGTTAATGCAATGCACCAAAGACCAACTAATTAAAATAGCAGATCATTATAGAATTAAACTTGATTCAAACGACAAGAAGACAAAGGAGTCCGTTCAAGGGGTGTTGAGGCACCATTTGTTTGAAGAGAAGGAGTTTGCAGAGCCAGAGAAGGTGGTTCCTCCGTTAAACGCCGCATCGGCGGTGCCTACGGTAGTGATGTCAGGGACAGGTTTCACTTTTGAACAGCAGAAAGAATTGATGTTGTTGCAGGCTAAAATAATGGCTGACGCCGCTGAGAAGCAATATGCCATTGAGAAAATGAAACATGATGCTGAAAAGGTTAAATGGCAAGTAGAGCAGAACAGGCTGGACCTAATAAGGGACGGTAAGATTTCAGTTGCTGCACAAGTATCTACTACAGAACCTGCAGAGTCCGCAGGGGGTTTTGATATCAAGTTTTCAGAACGTGAACCGGAGGCATTTTTTGCCATGTTTGAGCGGGTGGCCGATGTGCGTAGATGGCCTGACTCGGCGCGCACGTTGATGTTACATTGTGTCTTGACAGGCAGGGCGCAAGAGGTTTTTTCAGCTATGACTGTCGCTGACAGCCAGAATTATGGTCTTGTTAAGGCCGCGGTGCTAGTCGTACGAGTGTGTCCCTGAGGCATATCGACAGCGCTTCAGGTTTTGGAAGAAACATGACAAGCAGAGTCATTTGGAATTTGCACGTGATTTGACGACTAGTTTTACCCGCTGGTGCAACTCCGCGGAGGTAACTGATTTTGATGAGCTATGTGATTTGATGATTTTGGAGCAGTTTAAGAATTCTGTTCCTGCTCGAGTGGCGACTTGTATCAGTGAGAAGAAGGCGCGCAACGCATCGGCTGCGGCAGCACTCGCTGATGATTATGTCCTGACGCACCGTGACCGTGGAGAGTTTATGCCTGGCGGTGGCGAGTCTCATGGCCGTTATGATAAACCTCGTCCTGTTGAAAATGACACTAACGGTAATATGCATGAGGAAGACAAGGTTTGCAATTAC
Source organism: Protomyctophum parallelum (assembly GCF_964188405.1). Lineage (NCBI taxonomy): Eukaryota > Metazoa > Chordata > Actinopteri > Myctophiformes > Myctophidae > Protomyctophum > Protomyctophum parallelum. Next base: position 17,683,179 of record NC_139697.1, on the reverse strand, counting down.
TGTCATAGGCGTGGCCACTGGAAATCTGAGTGTTTCAAGTTAAACCCCAGGACTGAAAATTTGAGCGCAGGTCATTCGCAACCAAAAGGGGCTGGCGTTGCCGCTCCAGTT